>NW_025765248.1:0-552500 GCF_003918875.1 Haliotis rubra
TCCCAGAGCCGTGAAATGGTGCTTTGGTGAACATTCATGCGTCGGGCAACTGCGTTGAGACTGGCCAGCTTCAAAGCAAACCAATGGCGATATGACGGTTGGCTTCACTTAGACGTGGCATTTTGCGTTAGTCAGCAATATTCCAAATGCAGTGAATAATCGACAGACAGCGATCAACCAGCACATACCCATCATTGAGACTATCTGATCCCCGACTTTCACGTGCATTGCATGTGAATTGTGTATTCTGTGACACTACACGCCGAAATTGACAATCATGCTGTTAATACGGGTATTTTTCGGATGGTGCGTTTTGTTGTGATTTTTCAAAACATAAACACCATAGGACTCATAAACAGAGCAAAACATTTTGTAAAATGAATCACGTTTTAATTCATTACTACATGAAATTGCTATTTTTCATGATGCGTTTCTTTTTGGGAGAGTATAAATTTAGGAGTAATCAAAATATATATTGTGTCAGTTTGGTCATCCTAACATGTGACAAGGAGAAGGGGAGAGAACTTCTTCCTTAGTACGACATTGTTGAATAACGAACAGTTTTAAATGACAACCGATCATGCAATATATGAATACGATTCAAATCATTTAAGGTACAGCTGCTTTTCCGAATAATTCTGTGGTGTTTCATTACTCTATGATTTTGGATGTTGTAGAAGCACGTGGTATGGTTTACATCGCAGCAGTGCCACGCTTATTATGAGTGATCTCGTCGCTGCGTGATGTCATAAGTGATGACGCCATAGTCAGTAAATACTGGTCTCACGTTTTCAGTTTCTTCTGGAGGTGACAGGCACGCAATGGTCACCTGATAAAAGTACTGCAGCAAAACTTTGAACATATCACATTGCATATTCCAAAATGTGTATTTTATACATTGTTTTTTTTATATGTGGAGACTGATTTAGTGAGTGAGTTAAGTTTTAAGCCGCACTCAGCAATATTCCAGCTATATGGCGGTGGTCTGTAAATAATTGAGTCTGGGCCAGACAATCCAGGGATCAAAAGCATGAGCATCAATCTGCACAATTGGAAACGATGGCATGTGTCAACCACGTCAGCGAGCCTGACCACCCTATCCCATACAATGACACGATCTCACTCTCAGTAACAACAGGACTAGTTTTTAGTTTTTGACGTCATAGTATTTTAAAACATTAACCTAAGTGAACAATCTGATTGCACGTACTTGTCATATATTACCAAACAAGTTCACATGTAAAGAATTTCAAACAGCAGCAGTATGAAAACAGCACTACTAACAACAAAAACAACAGCAGCAGTAGTATAAACAATGGGGGTACGGGACCAGCCTATATAAAGCAAGGGAATCAATAAGTATATATTCCTAACTCATATTAATTTTTTAAATCCATAGCACAACTACTTTTCATCTCCCCTAAAAAACGTAGCCATAGTCTTTACTCGAAAGACTATGTGGTACGAGAACATAAACCCATACACAAATACTTTTTTATCTCCCCTGTAAAAGTATTCATAGTCTTACTAGAAAGAGTAAGACTATGGTTACTTCCAAAAGGGAGGTAAAAGTAACCATAGTCTTACTCGAAAGAGTAAGACTATATAGATATAAGTCATCCTATATAAGGCAAGCAATAAATAGCAAAGTATCTATTCCATAACATAACTACTTTTCACCTCACCTGTAAAAGTGGCTATAGTCTTACTCGAAGAAGAAGACTAGAAAGTTGAGGGCATGGAATCAATAAAGTATCCTATTAATTTGTAAACCTATAACTTTTATCTACCCTGTAAAATAGTTTTCCCGAGGAAGACTGTGTTTATGTCTTTTCTAACCATGAGGAGTGTCACATTTCATGAAGCAAAAGGCATCAAGTCCCTCGATGTATGAAAGGTGTATGTTATGGGTTAGATTACACAATCTATATCCATTACATCATCTTATGTTTAACATGCGAAGTATGTTGTTCTATTTAGAGAATTGTTTTCACATATAGTATCAACAAACTTTGTTTTGTAAGTTTATGATCTGTTGACAGAACATGAATTGAAAAAGCAAGCACGAGGCAGTGGACTTCGAGGTTATTCTCATATGAGAAAACATGAATTACTAGATTTATTAGGTTTTAAGTATCAAACAACACCTACTGTGAAAGAACTAACAAAGCAAGCTCGTGAACGTGGAATGCGAAGTTATTCTCGTATGAGGAAATCTGAGTTAATTGAATTACTGGAAAGAACAAAACCTATAGAATTACAATTCACACCTACTGGGCATGCTGTAGGTAAATATTTGAGAAGGTTGGAAGATGGAAGTTCAAAGAAACATAGATGTTGAAGATATAAAACCATTGGTATTTGACAAAGTAAACGTGAAAAGAACTGAAAGATTTAAGAGGTATTAAATTTCAACTCACGTTAAACATGACACTAGAGAAACAACAGTCAGAATGAAACAACTGAATACACCAATGTTTACTTCAAAGGTAATCAAGAAGTTACAACGCAACCAGACACTATCAACTCTTCTATAGACAGATCATTTAGAAAAATGCGAGAAACACTAGAAGTTACACTAATATGGGTTCTGGTTGGGTTGTTGACAAGATTAACATGGTCTACCTGGATATAGCAAACTATATACCGTTGAAAGGTGGATCGTACTTACCCCTGTCTGAGTATTTCAAGAAAAAACAAGCTATGGTTAACGTTAAAAACCGAGGTAACAATTGTATGAGGATAGCGATAAGATCCGCTAAATTTCCAGTTGAAAAACATTCAGATAGACTTTCCAGTTATCCAGAAGATGATGGGCTCAATTGGGAAGGTATAGACGAACCCACCCCCATCTCTCAGGTCCAAAAAATAGAACAACAGAATCAAGACTTAGCCATAAACGTTTTCGGACACGAAGGTAAAAACGTAATAGTACACAGAATAAGTCCTTTATTGTATAAGGATTGTCGTAAAATGATCAATATATTTATGATCCAACAAGGTGAAAAATATCATTACACATGGATAAAGAATTTCAGCCGACTGATGTACAATCAATCGAAACACAGGAAAAGAAACACTTCTGTGAAAGGTGCCTTCACGGGTTTTCTAGGGCTGATCTGCTAGATTCGCACAGGGTAGATATGCGAATAGAGAAAAAACAACATCTTGAAATTTATCAACCACAAAAATCAAATGCCAGTACCATATATTATCTACGTCGACTTGAAGCTATCATTAAACCAATAGATGCGGTAGCTCAATCCACTAATCAAAGTTTCCACACAAAAGTACAAGAGCACGAAGCGTGTGGGTTCGGTATGTGGTCTTTCGTTGTGATGGTCAAACTAACCCTCCCGTTATTTATAGAAGACCAGACGCGGCTGAAGAGTTTCTAAAGTGTTTACAACACGAAGAGAAAAGATTATTAAAAACTATGCAACAGAACACCAATGCGTATGACCCAAGCAGACCGGAAGCCCACAACAAAAGCACACATTGTCATGTGTGCTTTAACCTCTGAATGGTGATTCAGTTAGAGATCACTGTCACATTACTGGTAAATACAGAGGTGCGGCTCACAATGAATGTAACTTGAAGCTAAGAATAAATCCTAAACTTATTCATATACCAGTGGTGTTTCACAATCTTCGCGGGTATGGTTCACACTTGATTATGCAAGCTATTTCAAAGGTTAAAGGCAACATATCCTGTATCCCAAACAATATGGAAAGATATATATCCTTTTCGCTAAATGGGTTGAGATTCATAGATAGTGTTCAGTTTCTGTTGTCGTCTCTAGACAGCTTGGTCAAGGCTAATAACCCGAACATCTTAGCTGTAACTAATCGTTACACAGAAAAAGGAAACTCGAGCTTTGCTGCTACGTAAGGACGCGTTGTATTCGGGGAGCCCATTGGTACCAGCTCAGTTCATTCCATCCAGTAACAGAATCTGAGGTCAAGAAAATAATGCTTTCGTCAAAACCAACTTCATGTGAGCTTGATCCTATCCCGACAAAATTCCTTTTGAAAATACTGGATATCATTCTGCCAATCATTACCAAGATCATCAACCTAAGTTTATCATTAGGTTGTGTACCCTCATGCTTTAAGCGAGCTGTAGTCAAACCACTCATCAAGAAAACCACGCTTGACCCTCAGAGCCTAAAAAACTATCGTCCTGTCTCAAATTTGATGTTAATGTCTAAAGTTCTGGAGAAAGTAGTCAAACAACAACTCTCGGATCATCTTTCTCAGCATAACTTGACTGATTGTTACCAATCTGCTACAGGCAGGCTCACAGCACAGAAACTGCTCTAAATTATGTCTTGAGCTCTGTCAGATCTGCAGTCGACCATGGTGAATCTGCTTTGCTTGTCCTCCTGGATTTATCTGCGGCTTTCGACACAATTAACCATGAAATTCTTCTTGAGTGTTTGGTGAAAGAATTTGGTTTGACTAATACAGTTCTTGACTGGCTAAGATCCTACCTTTCAGACAGAACCAGTCCATTCACATCGGAACATCTTCATCATTCAGTCACACCCTAACCTGTGGAGTTCCCCAGGGATCTCTTCTTGGACCAATTCTTTTCTCCCTGTATACTCAACCGCCGGAAAACTGATGTCAGCTTATCATGTGCCTCATCATTTCTATGCGGACGACAGCCAATTGTTTGACAGTTTTAAGTCGTCAGAACAAAGTCAGTTAGAGTGCATGTCCAACCTTGAAGCATGCCTCTCCAGCACAAGATCCTGGGTGTCTGCTAACAAGCTGAAACTTAACGACTATAAAACAGAAACAATGGTCATCTCCACAATCTCAAGACAACGAAACCTTATCATCAAAGATATCTCCATTGGGCAATCTTCGATTCCTTTTTCTCCTCTTGTGAAAAACCTTGGCGTTCTTTTGGACTCAAACCTCAGCATGGACAAGCAAAAAAATCATCTAGTAAAGACCTACCACTACCATCTGAAGAACATCGGCAGCATCCGCAGAAGTCCTAACAAAGAAGCCACTGCCACCCTTTGTGCGGACACTGATTTTATCCCGCCTGGATTACTGCAACAGTTTACTGTTTGGCATCTCTTCCTCTCAACTCCATCGTCTTCAGAAAATCCAGAACAAAGCTGCACGCATCATCACTCTCACCAGTACTCGCTGTCACATCTCTCCCATTCTAAACTCTCTACACGGGCTCCGTATTCGTGAAAGGATTGATTTCAAGATTCTCTGCCTCACCTACCAGTCTTTCTACAACTCAGGACCTTCCTACCTTCAAGACCTTCTGACACATTACTCTCCAGAAAGAACCCTGCGCTCATCACAACAACTGTTACTTGCTGTCCTGAGCTACAATCTCAAATCATTTGGCTCAAGGACCTTTTTTCATATGCAGCAGCTTCTCTGTGGAACTCTCTCCCTATCGAGTTAAAATCATCTCCTTCCCTAAGTACATTCAAAACACGACTAAAGACTCATCTATTTCTTCGCTACAAGTGACTTCCAATCATCCGCATCTGCCAACTGTATATAGTTTTAACTTGAGCTCAGGAAGCGCCTTTGAGCATATCCCTGTGACGTGGAAAGGCGCTATATAAATGGCCTATTATTATTATTATTATTATTAAGGGATCTACCCGTATGAATATATGGATGACTGGTCTAAGTTTAATGAGATACAGTTACCTCCCATTGACCGCTTCTATAGCAAGCTGTCTGACGCGTCTATCACACAAGACGATTACGAACACGCGAAAAAAGTATGGGAAAAACTGGGGTGTCAGAATCTAGGTGATTATCACGATTTGTATTTGAAAACAGATGTGTTATTGCTGGCTGATGTTTTCGAAATATTCAGAAAAACGTGTTCGAAGCAATACAGGTTGGACCCGGCATGGTATTATTCAAGTCCTGGGCTCTCGTGGGATGCCCTACTGAAGAAAACCAGTGTGAAATTAGAATTATTCACCGACACGATATGCATCTGTTTATAGAGAAAGGGTTAGGCGGTGGTATTTCCATGGTATCAAAACGTTATGCCAAAGCTAACAACGAGTATGTGAAAGGCTACAACCCTAAAAAACCTACAAACTATCTACTCTACCTCGATGCAAACAACCTGTACGGCTGGGCCATGAGCCAGTATCTACCTACCTGTGGTTTCGAGTGGACGTCTGAGATCGATGATGTTATGATCATCGCACCGGATTCGAACAAGGGTTATATACTCGAAGTGGATTTAGAATATCCGGAGGAGTTACACACCTCACACAACAGTTATCCCCTGGCTCCAGAGCGTTTGAAGGTGAATACGGAATGGATGTCTGACTACCAACGAAATTTGCTGGGTCCTACAGGACAGGTGGTAAACGTTGCAAAAATCGTACCTAACTTGATGAATAAAACCAAGTACATCATTCACTATCGCAATTTACAACTATATCTGTCGCTGGGTATGAAGCTGACTAAAATACATAGGGTACTAAAACTCAATCAAAGCCAGTGGATGGAACCATACATCAGAATGAACAAGGATTTACGATAAGATAGCCACCAGCGACTTCGAGAAAACCTGTATAAACTCATGAACAACTCTGTATTTGGTAAAACGATGGAGAATTTACGAAAACGCGTTAGCGTGAAGCTAGTCTGGTCGAGTGAGGAAAACAAACTCAGGAAATTGATATCCAGCCCGGAGTACAATAGAAGTATTATATTCGATGATGACTTGGCAGCGATACATATGAAAAAGAGCCACATTATACTTAATCGACCGGTTTATGTTGGTATGAGCATTCTAGACCTATCCAAACATCTCATGTATGACTTCTACTATAACGAGCTCAAGAAACAATACGGTGAAGGGTGTGAGGTGTTGTACACTGATAACGGATTCATTACTCATGGAAATTCAAACCCGAGGACGTGTAACGAGGATATTAAAAACAATATACACCTATACAATACCAGCGATTACCCAAAAGACCACCCCATGCATAGCCAAGTCAACAAAAAGGTGTTAGGTAAGATGAAGGATGAATGTGCTGGCACACCAATCACTGAATACGTTGGATTGAGACCTAAGATGTATTCTATCAAAAAAGCAGACGACGCTGAAATAAGAAAGGCTAAAGGTGTGAAAAAGAACGTGGTGAAACGACATATTAAACATACCCTCTACAAACAGACCCTGTTCGAGAAGAAAACGTTCAAACACCAGATGAACATACTTCGTAGTGACGGGCACAAGATATACGGGATGACTATAAATAAGACGTCTCTATCACCAATGGATACAAAACGATGGATAGCTTCAGATGGTGTCAAAACCTTTGCTTACGGTCATAAAAAAATTAAATTTATATATATAATGGAGAAAATTTACTACAGCCCGCCAGGATATTGGAAAGGGGAGACGCTTTATTACAAAATTATCTAAAGCCACACGTGTTTCGGAAGAAAAAGCCAAAGCCTGGTTACAAAACAAGCTATATGGCAAATATACTTACCATCACCAAAATATATACCGAGGAGAAAATTCGGTATACATACACCTAATCAAGTTCACCAGGCCGACCTGTTGTTTCTTCCACACGACAGGGTGAGAGGTAAAACCTATAAGTACGCCCCTGACAGTTGTAGACGTAGCCAGCCGCTACAAAGGAAGCTGAACCATTAACCACGAAAGACTCGGATCAAGTAGCACAAGCGTTTAAGCGAGTATACAAAGCGTGAGTCGGCTTACATGGCCTGATTTATTGCAAAGTCGATCCAGGCGAGAATTCATGGGATCCGTGTCGAAACTGCTAACCAAGAATAACGTAGAAGTTAGACGCGGTGAGGTGGGAGCCCATCGAAGTCAAGCTATAGCAGAGAGATTCAATCGCTCCATAGCCGAACGTTTGTTTTCACACCAATATTCACATTGATTTAGCGGATCCTAATAACAGAAACACTGAATGGGTAGAACGACTTCCACGGGTGGTTGACTTCATGAATCATGAAATAACAAGACTACTTGATAAGAGACCAGTCCAAGCAATCCGTGTATGAAATCCGTTTGTATCACAGGCAGCAGCACCCCGTCGTCAAAAGGAAAAAGAAATTCCAGATCGCGCTTGTTAGAATATTTATATCAACCAGGTCAATATGAGGGAGACACCCGTAAACGTCTTCGGGTGTTTCCTCCTCTGGAATCTTGGTTATTTCTTCCTGGGTAGTATCCATCTTGTATATTATTATTATTTTTTTTTTCCTCTTTAAATTGACAATGCTTTGCTGTGATAATCACTCACGAGGGGCTAAAACATCCCGTATTTGTGGTACAGCACGCAGCTGATAGAGCTCAAAGTGTTCAATAAACGGGTCTTTCTCTAGGTCCTCCCACAAATAGAGTCGGACGTTCCGTGGGATGGGTAAAATAATGGCGCTTATACCTGTGAAAATCTGGGTAATAGTAGAACTTATAACTTTTGTCATCTCAGCCCCGAGTTTTTACTCATACCTGGCGTATAATTTATTTATTTCCTCATCTGACATTTTCTGAATTTTATCAGTAGTTATATTATCTCCTAAATATTGTTTTGCCTTACCACCCACAACTAGTGTTACCAGTCTGTCTCTGCTGCTTGTCGTCCTTTTGTTCATCTGAAACTAATATCTGTTCTAGTAATTCATAAACAATCCATTTTATAATATAGTAATCTAGTTTTAATTTTTTAAATAATAACCAACCCACACTAAATACAGAGATAAAGGTTAGGTTACACACGACTATAACTTCAAAACCGACATTTATACTAAACTTACTAAAACATTACTAAAATTTACTAAAAATTACTAAAACATTACTAAAATTTACTAAAAATTACTAAACTATTACTTGGTAATCCACTGGTTGGTCGGTTTTCAACACGAGCTTAGCATGTTTAGTTTTGGCGAGCTGTTTCTTAACCCGTTCCCGGTCTAGTTTACTCATCACATCGTTCTATCTCAAGCATTCCTCGAACGAATCCCTGTCCTTGCAGTGAAATAGAGCTACCCATAGCGTCTGTTCACGTAAATCCATTAACACAGAGTTGAATTTTTGTGTCAGCACCCAGACGCTATGTTTTGCGTGTCGACCTGAAAACGCTAGGTAGGACAGCATATATCTCTTTTTCGTTATCTCTCTATTAGTGCTGCAGTCACCCAGGATGAATAGCGTCGGCTTCCCTTTAAATATGTTGTGATAAACTTTCAAATAGTCCTGCAGGTGTGTTCCCGGATCGATTTTATATTCATCGGGATCCGTCATCACCCAAGATCTATCCGTGTAAGTCTTGTTCATATTTATAGTAGGACATAAGATAATGATATTGTCAAATACGTCTTTATAGTACCCTCCAACAAATCTAGTACCCGAAAACTGTCTTGCCACAACCCATCTGCCCACATATTATGGCGCAGTGCGGATCTCGTGGTAAATTAATAGATGGCTCGCAATAAATCTACCATTCTCTATATTAAGTTAGCGATCCATAATTACATATAAATATAATTTTAATTTTACCAATTGGTTGAGCCTTCTTCATTATTTGAATGGTTATACCCTCGCTTCGTTATCGATCACGACGACCACTACCGCGGAAGAGTGTCGTCATCTGTCGATCTCATATCCAACCATAACGCTGCACTTTGTGGTTAGGTAATCCCCGATATGCACGGAGGATAGATCCAGGTCATTGACTACGTTGTTGACTATTGAGTTTCGTTTGATAGCCGGTAGCTTCATTATTTCATCCCACTGCCGATATGCCTTCATTCCATGGCTAAATAGCTGATTAGGCACTCCCTCTATGGTCACTTCCACTTTGGTGATCCCTGGGTTGAAACATTTCGCTGTCTCTTTCGAATCGATCATTATTCCTCCACGGGTATGATTAATATACCTTTCATCGATTGCGCCGCAGCGTTCATGTTGATATTCCATACCGTGTCGCTCTTGTCACGTAATATCATTCTATGTCGCGAGTATCCTATCGTTACAGGATGGTCATTTTCCCAGAGTACTGATTTGAATCTGCCGGGCGAGATCAGGATTAGTCACCATGTCGAACTCCAACGAGATGTTATCGATCTCAGTAACTACCCTTTCACCGTTAAGTATACACGACTTTGCTGTAATCATTGAACGTGAGTTCATATTCCAACCTGTCACCTAATGCGGCTTGGTAAAATGGTGTGTGCCCGTTAGCAACTCAAAGTCTAGCGGGATACAGAACCTGTTTCCATACGCTTCGGCGATGGCTTTTCACTATTCGATAGTTTGGCTGTCTCGCGTCTTGTGTGAAGGCGCACCCGATACATAACCTAGTCGATTTACTGATTCCCTGGTACACGCCGCTGAGCGGCGTTCTCCCTCACTTTTCCATAGGTCTATGTAACAGTAATATACATCGCTGTCATCTATGCTAAGCACCTCGTTACCACTAAATTTTATGGAGGTCCTCTTGACTATAGAACGGCCCACATTATTCACTAGCTCACGTTTGTCGTTGTCTGATTTCAATGTGATGTTAAATGCCAATCGTACATTACCTGGTACTATGACGTCGTTCTCCCCAAGTTGGGGAATCTAACCAACAGTACTTGGTTCTGGTCTATCTTGCTGGGGTTGTTTGTAATAGTCACCGACTGACGCGCCTTTGACTGACGCCTAGTGGTTCTCTTAATCTTCGAAAAAGGATTTAGTTTTCTACCATATGACATTATTTATATATTTATATTAATATAATATAATTTCAAAATATGGACGATATTCCGATGGATGATTTTGGATCTATGGCCTCTGCTGATGTTGATTACGATGAAGACATTTCGTTTACTAACTCATCATTGAGGAGCCAACTACGCTTAAAACAACAGTAGACGATTATTACGATGGATTAAAAGCGATAGAAACTACGTCGAGCCTCAGTACAAAGAGTATTCGAAGTTTACCATAGATGATAAGGGCATTCTACGCCTTAAGGATAACCCGGAGGTTGATATCATGAACACGTGCACTAGAAAACCACTTGCCTTGTCAACGCTAGCCAGTCGCCATGTTACCGAATTTATCCGTAATAAACTAAACATGCAGGATTATGGTGGTGCAAAACCTAAGATTCCTCGAAGGTAGTTCAAGATCTGCAAGCTACCAGGTCTGAACTCAGTAGTGGTGGTGACATGACACAGAGTGCTACAGAAGCGTCGGACAGCATCGAAAAACTGTTGGGCTGCGTACTGGGACAAACCGTTACCTGGTTTTAAATTTCCAATGAGGGAACTGTACGGCTTAGATGAAGCCTTGAAACATGTGCGCGGAGAACTCGTGAACAACATGGGTAAAACTGAGCGAACTCGGACGAGCACATCGCCATGAAGTGAAAACCAAACTCACCGAAACTGAAGACGATGATATGAAGGCGTCATTATCACAGAACGACTACGTAATTTACAAGACGAGACAGACCCGATTGGAGTCCGCTTCCCTCAATCGAGAACAGCTTCGATCTCAGATCAGCGGCGTCGCGAAACCATCGATCGAAAGTACTGAACGAGGATACCACGTTGGCTGAAAGGATCAGAATATTGTTCGAGGAGAGCAAGGCATCACCATTGCCAGCGTTCTTACAGCATTTGGCTTCATCATATCGACCATGGTCGTATCGCTGACTGGTGGTGGAGGAACACCAACACCACCAAAACCACCGAGTGGTGGTGACGTCAGAGACTGGATAAAAAAACATCTGAAATCACTAGGGGAAGCCCTGGCTAAACTCGCCGGTAAAGCCGCCGAAGCCATGCCAGGTATCCTGGGTAGCATCGTCTCGTGGTTGCTTAGCACTCTCTCGAAAACAGTCACGTTGCTCAGTCAAAACCTGTGGGCGTTCATCGTCGCCGCTGCCGGGTTGGTGTACGCGTGGCCGCTAAGGAATTTTTAACCAGATGAAAATGAAATTTCTATCGTTTGAGCTGGGTGAATTAGATAGAAATTGATTTCTCTTTAGGGACAAACCAGATAAAGGGGAGGTAATGCATGGTCTAGAGGGCGCTGTCAGATATGTCTATAAATGTGACGTCATAGCGGTAAGTTCATTCTCTCGCTGCGACACCAGTACTGAACATATTGATTTGTCACATTTTGTTCTGTCACATTTTGTTCCACGGGTATTCTGTTTTCTGACCATGTCTGAACAGCCGGATATTAATGAAAAGTTGGATAGTATTTTAAAGAAGATTGAGGCTTCTAAAGCAGATATTTTCCGATCTGTTGACGCAAAGTTTGCTGGTCTGATTGAAAACTACGCTCGCACGTGTCAAGAACTTTCTAAGTTGAAGTCTGAAAAGGATTTTTGTGTGGAAGCACGAGGGACACAGAATTCAGTATTCTTTTAACTCAGACACAATCGACGGTTTAAAGCAGATGAAATTTGCTTTACAATACGGAAAAAGCCGATTATGTAAGTGAGCTTTGGAGTCTGAGATCAATATAGTTGAGAAGCGAAACAAACTCATCAGGATTGCTGATACGTCCGAGGGCGGCTGGGAAACTGTACGTGAATATGAAGTAGGGCTTCCAGGGTACTCGAGTACTCGAGGACGAGTTGGTTTAGCTGGACTCGAGTCCAGTTTCAAGGACTCGAGGACTCGAAAAGGGAGATAACTCGAACTATTGACGTTGACAGACTGTCTGGCATGTGCTAAGCACGAGCGACCGTTGTCTAATATTAAGATAAGATATAACTTTATTATCCGGAGGAAATTCTTATACATCCAAACTGTCTCAATATGAATATATACACAGTTCACAAAAGTATACACAATAATTACATGCAGAAAACGAATGCTATTTACACAATAAAACTGACATGATATAATTCAATTAACCACATAGGTAAAGAGGCTGAATAATTCTAGTTTTAATCACGTGATGGTGATTCAAAATATTTGTTGCATTCACTAATACTTGATGGTATGAAAGACTGTCGAACTCTGTTTTGAGGGAAGGTAATAAACAGCAGCGTCCAGAAGGAAGTAGTTCAAAATGGTGAGATTAAATATGTCAACTATCAAATCTAATTTTAGTTGCCTTTGTGACAATCTGGCGCTCATAGATAAAGGGAATATACTTGAAAGACACCCCAGTTATTTTGCAAGCAGTATTAACAATTTTGAAAGCTTGTTTTTGTTGCAATGAGACAGACCCCCATACCAACATAGAAAATTGTAGGTCAACACACTTTGAATAAAGGTTTGATAAAAAACTGTCATTACGGTTTTGTCAATGCCTTGACGATAATAATGTTCAGAATCGGAAATTAGGCCAGTAACAGTGGCGTCATCTGCGAATTTCACAGTAAACACGTCATATATTGACAAGTAACAGTCATTGGTATACAAAACGAAGAGTACGGATGAAGGAACACAGCCATGTGGATCTCCAGTAGAGGTTGAGAGAAAAGAAGATTGATAGCCATTTACACTGACATACTGAGTTCTATGTACCCTGAATTCTTTAACCCATCTGATAATGTTTTTATTAATACCTAGATTAAATAGAGTACTCCTCACACGGTATGGCTGTAATGTATTAGTTGCCACAAGTCTGCAGATGAGAGTAAATATTATACATCGTTTGAAATTTCACTTCTTAAAATGATAAGGTAACTATCTTGACAATTGATAGACATGGAGAAAGATTTTTAAAAATCAAATGTATGGGCGTATCTTGATCTGGATAGAGAAAAGAGAAAATAACCAAATGCCGCCTGTGCGGTATATCACTGGTTTTGCAGGCAGTACAAGAAGTAACGATGAAAAACAAGTGTCAAGTAAACATCCAAATACTGATTCTGACCAGTGGGAAATGTTAGTCACATAACGATATGAAGTCGGAAAGAAGTAAGTGTTCACTTGTGTGATCGGAACACATGTCATGCAAGTTACGCTATTGTTTGCTTGAAAGGTATAAATTTCTGAGTACTCAGGTCCGATTCGAGTCTCACCCTCGAGTACTCGAGTCCAAGAAAATGGACTCGTTGAAGTCCTAATATGAAGCAAATGTTCTTGCTGATAACTCTGACGATGAGAGGAGGATTTCACGCGCTGACACCAGGGCCGTTAAGAAGCTCGAGAAAAAGAAATCGAAAACTTTCCGGTTCGCACCTTATTCCAGGCCATCAGCGACTGTCACCCAGTCCACCCTGTGTTCTGGCGCTAGCAGTCCGTCTTCTCCTTCCCAGCAGGCCCTTCGTGCTCAGCGACGAGGCACGCTTCGCATCGCATGGAGACCCAACACACTGGAGGAGAGACTGCCCGTCTGTCACCGGGAGACCTCAGCGAGACAGCAGGGTCGTTGAAGACAGAAAGCTCAACGCCTAAACACGGTAATTGTGAGCACTTCTTATTAACTGATGACTTTTACGAATATGAGCAAGGTTGTGCTGAGATTAGAGTAAGAGGGCGTCTTAGAATGTCCTGTGAATTTTGGCGCGAAATCGGTGCTGCTGACTTTGTTTTGATGTGATTGAAACGGGATATAAGATTCCATTTTACTCTACGCCCCCAGCTATGGAACTGAGAAATAACAAATCTGCCATTGCTCATTCCAATTTTGTTTGTGAAGCTATCACGGATTTGCTACATAAAGATCTTATAGTTGAATGTCTTGAACCTCCATGTATGTGTGTTGAATCCTTTATCTGTTTCCATTCAAGCCTCCGGAAAGAAAAGACTAATTTTGGATTTGTCAGTTGTCAATAAGCACGTGTATAAACTGTCAGTAAAGTATGAAGATTGGAAAACTGCTTTAATGTACATTAATGACAATGATTGGATTGTAAAATTTGACATACATTCTGCATACCATCATTTGGAGATATTTCATGAGCACACGGACTACCTTGGATTTTCCTGGGAGTGGCCATGTGGTAGAAAGTATTATAAATTTTTAGTTTTGCCTTTTGGACTGACTTCTGCCCCTTACATATTTACTAAAGTTACTCGACAGTTGGTCAAGATGTGGAGGTTGAAGGTATTCGCATTGTCACATTTTTCGATGACGGTATCATGTCTGAAAGTTCACAATCGAAGTGTGATGTGGTAGCTAATAAGGTTAAGAGTGATTTAATTAGATCAGGCTTTGTTCCGAAAGCAGAAAAATCCTTATGGTCTCCATCACAGCAATTAGAGTGGCTAGGTTTTTGTGTTGATACTTCTCTGTTCACACTGTCTGTGCCTGACCGGAAGATACAAAGGTGAAGGACACTATCAGTAGTTTGTTGTTTTGTTCAGGTGTCTGGGTTCCAGTCAGAAAATTAGCTTCAATTGTGGGTCAGATTGTAGCAATGAAACAAGTTATTGGCAGTGTATGTCAGTTGATGACTAGAACCATCTCTGTGGATATTTTGAATGCACAGTCTTGGGGTGACAAGATATATTTATCACAGCAGAGCATCCAACAGCTTCGGTTTTGGGTTTCTAATATTAGCAACTACAACATGAGGTCGTTGTGTTCAGATAGTTCCCCTAGTCGGATCGTGTACAGTGATGCCAGTAGCACGGGGTACGGGGGTTACTGTGTTCAGTTTGGAGGTAGAGAGTCTCATGGAGTGTGGTCAGAGGAGGAGAGATGAAGATGAGTTCGACGTGGAGGGAGTTGAAGGCTGTAGCTATGGTTCTCGAAAGTTTTCTGACTTTTCTAAGTTCTCACTCGGTGAAATGGTTTACAGATAACCAGAATGTAGTCACGGTTGTCCAGAAGGGAAGTATGAAACCGTATTTGCAAGTAGTAGCCATGGATATCTTCAAGCTTTGTTTGCATCATGGCGTGCAGTTGGAGGTGGAATGGATTCCTCGTGAAGAGAATGAAAAGTCTGATTTTCTCAGTAAGATAATTGATACGGATGACTGGGTTGTATCTGAAGAGTTGTATGAATGGATTGATGCCAAATGGGGTGTCCATACAGTTGATAGGTTCGCTTCTTACTATAATAAGAAAGTCGGACGTTTTGATTCTCGTTACTGGAATCCAGGATGTGAGTCTGTCGATACCTTTACTGTCGATTGGAGCGGTGAGATGAACTGGATTGTTCCCCTGTCTACCTTGTAGCCAGGGTATTGAAGCACATGTGTAGGTGTAAGGCTAAAGGGAACATTGGTTGTTCCTAGGTGGTACTCGGCTAGCTTTTGGCCATTACTTTGTCTGAATGATGTGTTCATATCGGAGGTGAAAGATGTCTTACATCTTCCTGTGGTCAAAGAGGCATATGTGCCTAGTCGTTGTGGTGGTGGATTGTTTGGTGTTGTAGATCTGCGGTTTCCCATGTTAGCATTGTATGTTGATTACAGTGAATGATTTAATCCATATATTATTCCTTGTGTTTCAGGTACTATCAATTGTATTGTACCATGAAGCTATCAGTAAGCTGCCTGCGAGTCTTAAGAGTGAGGTGTCGTCTTTAGCAGATCTATTAGATGATGCAAGGGCAGCATCCACTTCTAGAGAGCGTACGCTTCTGGTTTTCAGCGTTTTAAGGTTTTGGGCTCAGTCGCATGGGTTGTCTGTTGTTTTCCCTATCGCTCCTTCGTATTGTGCATTGTGCATTTTGCTGTCTCTTATACAAAACAGTTCAAGCATTTCTCCTATAGTGACTGCATTTTACAGTATACGATATGCTCACGTTATTGTCGGTATACCCTAGCCCCACAGACAACACCCCTGTGAAAATGTTTTAGAAGCAGGTAGGCGAAGACTTTCCAAGTCAGATGTCAAGAAAGTTCCTGTGACAAGTGAACATGTAAGAGCTTTGTTCCAAGCATTCAGTTGCAAAACATGTTTAAAGGACAGTAGAATTGTTACAATGGTTGCTATTGCATATTGTGTTTTTTTGCGATCAGAAGAATTGCTGTATATACGTAGATCAGACATTGTATTTCATGAGCACATGTCCATTTTGTGGAGAAGTCCAAGACAGATGTTTACCGTGACGGTGCATGGGTTGTGATAGCATCTACAGGTTCTGAATTTTGTCAAGTGGTACAGTTGAAAAGTTATCTGAAATTAGCAGATATTTCCGATAACTCAGATGAGAGTATATATTTAGATCAATTTCGGTGTAGTGACCGATATAGATTGAGGCAAGTTGATAAGCCACTATCTTACTACAAGATTGCGAGAGTTATTTTTTGGGAGGCACTTGCTCCTCTGGTCCCAGATATCTCAAGTATGGACTGCATAGTTTAAGGGCGGGGGTGCTACCGCAGCAGCCAACAGTGGCATAGCTGACAGACTGTTTAAGCGACATGGTCGCTGGAAAAGTGAAAAGGCCATGGATGGCTATGTAAAGGATGACTTGCTTGCGAGACTGAGTGTGTCGAAGTCTCTTGGTTTGTAATTGTCACCGCTTGAAATAAAATAATTTCAATCTTCCCTTTCTTTTGTCTCGGCAAGTGTCGCAGGGGACTTACACTGATGTTTGTTCTTTTATCTGGTTTGTGGTGGTGGTTGAAGGAGAATGGTGAAATTTCTATCGTTTGAGCTGGGTGAATTAGATAGAAATTGATTTCTCTTTAGGGACAAACCAGGTAAAAGGAGGTAATGCATGGTCTAGAGGGCGCTGTCAGATATGTCTATAAATGTGGCGTCATAGCGCGGTAAGTTCATTCTCGGCTGCGACACCAGTACTGAACATATTGATTTGTGACACTTAAGGTCTGCAAGAAGAGATGATAATGAGAAACACTGCTGCAGTGTTGTCATACCTACCTTGTAGGTGGAGATGATGTTACAGTAGCATCTGATGTCTACAGTGATAATATGCATACTTTTTCTTCTAGGGTGCAAACGTAGAATCTGCCTTGCAGGAAAGTGAATCTGATTGACGGGTTGCTTATGTGGAACAAGACGGTGAGGCGTAAATCATCACTGAGGTGATCTGATGTACTGCGTACAATTGTATTAAACGCCTCGGCAAGTGTCGCAGGGGACTTACACGGATGTTTGTTCTTTTATCTGGTTTGTGGTGGTGGTGGTGGTTGAAGGAGAACCAAGCCAACCGCGATCCCAACAACCACCAGCGCTGTTTTACGGTCGATGTGCTGCTGATTAGACACCTGCACGTGTGGTGGTTGGGGTTGTGGTGGTGTGGACTGAACCCTAGACTCTGGGGGTGATGCCACTATACCCGTTTCACCAGTATGCGTGGGTGGTGGTACATGGGAGACGTTGACGTCGGCGTTAACACCCAATTTTTGGTCGGCTGTGTCGATGATTATTTCATTGTTGTAGCCTGTTATTTTATTGATTCTCAGACGCATATCACTCGGAGCCATGTACAATCCAACACCGAACACGTAGTCGACTTTTGACCTGGCGCATTGCAACGTATCCTGATATCGTTTTATAGCACTAGGTAAATCTACTGGTGATGCGATAGCGTCCTCAATATTAGCCACAAACTGTTTTTGAGAATCGTAAGCCGTTCCCTTACCTATAATATTAGAACGCGTCTGTGATTGAGACCCTAGAATAGCCCACACGTACGTTCGAATCGAGATCGTTCAATCTGATAACACCAGCACGAGTAAAACCCTTCGACGTGTCCAGCATAAATATTTTCCAGTCATTCGGACCCTGCTCGAACCTCCATACTCGGTAATCCTTGCTGCCGTCGAAAGACATGAGATCATCTCTCCACTCGTTACTCGTGACGTAAGCATTCGCATATGTTTTACCACCCCATTCTTTTAGCTTTTTGCTGGCTTCCACGAGGGGCATGTTGTGAACGATAGGGATACCCAAACCATGGTTCGGGTCCGTCAAACGCCAATCCGTCTTTGGGTCTAGTTCGAATTCATTACAAATCCGTTCATACGCACGTCGATCGTACGGATTGTTTACTGCATCCCATGCCTTGTCCTGTGGGACTGGGGCGCTGATTTCTTTGAAGATACGTCTTACCTGGTAATACGTGGAAAGTGAAAACGGATTTTACTTTTAGCTCATTACGCCTAGTGTCTGTCAATGTCAAACCACATCCAGTTGTCGCACACCACACGGCAAAATTGAATTGATTCTGCCAGAACTGCATAGGGTTGTGAAACCAATCGTGAACCGTTTTAACATTAGTGACCGAAAACCTATAATTTTTAAACACGTCTATAAACTGGGTTTTGAAGTACGAACCAGCCGTGTCAACCACTATTTTCATGTGTGTGAAGTCATAAGCCTTTATGTTGTCGTTTTTTGGGTAACGTACCTCGGGTTTATACATATTATATAATATATAAATATATATAAATATGTACATTACGCTTCCGGGTGTAACGAGCGGTGAGGCCGTTCAACTTATGCACGTTATTGATAACACGTCTGGTCAACTCGAAATAGCACTATGTGATATAACCTACTACCCGCGATGGACAAACATCAACAGCAATAATAATAAGGTGTTCTTTGGTGGATTCCTACATAAAATAACATATGGATACTACAGCGTGTGTTCTCTAAATGATGAAGTTTTCAAACCCTTTGGAGCTGAACTCAAAATAAAATGACTCAAACGGAACAGTGGTGTTGATTAACAACAGTCCAAACAAATTGAGACTCGGTCGACCGTTGGCGAAGATACTAGGGCTGACACCAGAAGAAATAAACCCTAAGATTACCGTTACTGGTACGAAGTTACCAGATCTAGTTCCATACCGCGAGCTATGCGTTCATCTCGATCAGCTTAGCACAACAGATAATGTACAAAGTGAACGTCCTTCCACATTGTTGAGGGCTGTCCCGGTTAAAACAGAAAAATACAATGACGGACGCACCGAGTCGTTTTCATCGCGACAGTATAAAAAATTGATAAATGGTAATATTTCTGAATTAAAAATATCAATTTTAGATACAAAAATAATAATATAAATATAGGATAACTCAGCGTAACACTACATAACAATAATGGCTAGCAATCAAGGCCCAGGAATGCGAGTAAAAGATGCAGTAATGTAGGATTATCAGACCTAGGTGATACTAGGGGTTTGATGACTCAGGAATAGTTGGTAAAATTTACGCTTTAAAGCTTGTAAACAGCATTTACAAACGAGTTGAAGTTCCCGTCGTCAGTGGGTCTGGTAGTACTTTTAACCTAGACACATCAAGATCTGTCAGCAACACTCGATACGATATAGTTCGCAACGACGAGGATGAATGGAGAATATACCCATCGTTCGGTGGTAAATTGTTCGATTTAGAAGACTTTGACAGAACGGACGTTGATAAAACAAACCGTACTATCTAATGCTCACTAACGATAACAAGTGGATGATGTTGCCATCTCGAATCAACTGGTTTCTCAACATCATACTAAGTTCCCCATACGTATTCACGGAAAACAAAGACGACTTACTAAACAAAGTCGTTAACAACGGAAGCCTAATCGTGGCTTACGTCCCATCAGAGAGAGACGCAGTGTAATCATCAACCCACTCTCGACTATGTCAGCCCACATGCTATCGGTCATTCTCTTCCCACAGAGGTTACTCCTGTCATATCTTCCTACATAACCTCTGTTCTAATACGGCCCCTTTCATGGTGTGAGCGTTCAAGACTCGTGATTGGAGACAATCAGATTTAGTTGTGCAATCAGCGACGTTGTTTCAAAAGTGATCATTCGCAAGGCCTCGGTAATTTCCGTATGCTTCGAGAAAACTAAACTTCTTCCCTGCGCGATGCGCAAAAGTTTCTTCTAGACAGAACTCAGTCATGTTATGGCGGATCAGTGGCGTCTCCATCGCCCTCGTTGACAACGGACAAGCTAGCCATTAAACGTCTTGTGTAACATCAACACAAGTCACCGGCAGATGGGGATATTTGTGGCCCCACATTTGCTTGTGTTAGTTAAGTTGAATCTAAGTCGATGTAACAGGCTTTCTGATTGGATGGAAAGAAGGGAGATAATTCGCGTTGCGATCTTTTTTGCCGCTAGGGGATTTTACGAGAACCGGGAAATATGGCCGTATTAGAACAGAGGTTACGTAGGAAGATATGACAGGAGTAACCTCTGTGGGAAGAGAATGGCTATCGGTTTAAACCAGGAGAAAAACGCGGTATTGAAGTTGGTTTCTGATTTCGACGGCGTGATCAACATCTTGCAAAATCTACCGGAGAATTCCACGCTGTTCATCCAAGTCTACCTAGGTCAATCAACGCAGAGTGAGATTGAGATCGTGAAGGGAATCAAACTCCAGTGGGCTAAAAAACACCAGTATCGCGTTTGCTCTATTTACGTGCGGGTGAGAGACGATTCACACACCAGTCTGCAGGATGTCACCGTTAACGTGGAAGACACTATATCTCTAGCTAGTATTTTTCTATCTGAGAACATACATTTTATGGAACTGACGTTAACGCCTGAGAAATTATCAGAAAAACAATTGGAAACTATTTTATAACAGTTACTAGTATATAAACAATGGTAAGTCATAACACCAATGTAACACTCGGTGATCTAGGAGACACAAAGCGGTTCAATTTACCTGGTGAGGAAGACACCCCGTACCTACTATACTATAAAGACGACGTATGCGAACGAATGCCACTAGCAGATATTTCAGAGATTGAATGGTTAATTAAAATAACACTTATAAAACAGATTTGGTTCCCCCATAGTAAAAGTTCCGGCGGAACTTTTTCATTCCAACATTTGTTCCTGTAATAGTGCATGCGGAACAATTATTTCGTTCCGCACACACAGAATTTATTCCGGATAAAGAGGAAGTTCACACACATCATAAAGTGTCTAAAAAGAGGGTTTTGTTTGTTGGGGTGGTCTTAAAATTGGGGCGTGGGGGAACGGAAAGGAAAAAGATTTTCCTACGGTGTTTGTTCCATATGGAACAAATCATGTGGCTATCAAGAAGCAGTTATCATGTGTGAAAGTTACCTTTATTTTTTTTATGAAAATACATTGTAGATTCCCCAGAATGCGAACTGATGATTCTAAGTGAATCTTGTGTTAAAAGAGTTCAGTTATTATGTAACCAAGCTACCTTCATTAATCAGGTTACAGTCAGTAGCCAGGTTACAGTCAACATGTAACCAAGTTACAGTCAGTCAGTAGCCAGGTTACAGTCAATATGTAACCAAGTTACAGTTAGTCAGTAGCCAGGTTACAGTCAATATGTAGTCAAGTTACAGTCAGTAGCCAGGTTACAGTCAACATGTAACCAAGTTACAGTCAGTCAGTAGCCAGGTTACAGTCAACATGTAACCAAGTTACAGTCAGTCAGTAGCCAGGCAACAGTCAATATGTAACCAAGTAACAGTCAGTCAGTAGCCAGGTTACAGTCAACATGTAACCAATTAACAGTCAGTCAGTAGCCAGATTACAGTCAAAATGTAACCAAGTTACAGTTAGTCAGTAGCCAGGTTAAAGACACCATGTAACCAAGTTACAGTCAGTAGCCAGGTTAGTCAACATGTAACCAAGTTACAGTTAGTCAGTAGCCAGGTTACAGTCAACATGTAAACGGGTTACAGTCAGTAGCCAGGTTACAGTCAACATGTAACCAAGTTACAGTTAGTCAGTAGCCAGGTTACAGTCAACATGTAAACCAAAGTTACAGCCAGTAGCCAGGTTATAGTCAACATGTAAACCAAGTTACAGTTAGTCAGTAGCCAGGTTACAGTCGACATGTAACCAAGTTAGTCAGTAGCCAGGTTACAGTCAACATGTAAAGAAGTGCCAGTCAGTAGCCAGGTTACAGTCGACATGTAACCAAGTTACAGTCAGTAGCCAGGTTACAGTCAACATGTAACCAAGTTACAGTTAGTCAGTAGCCAGGTTACAGTCAATATGTAACCAAGTTACAGTTAGTCAGTAGCCAGGTTACAGTCAACATGTAACCAAGTTTCAGTTAGTCAGTAGCCAGGTTACAGTCAGTCAACATGTAACCAAGTTGAAGTTAGTAGACATCCGGATGCTGACAAGTTGGATGAGTCCATTTTGCATTCAATAATGACTGGAATAGGTTAGGCCTACGGTATTTGTTACTGTTCGATGGAATATTTGCCGTATGTGCGGAATTTTATTCGTGTCATCCATTCTCAATTTCACGTCATTTATTCCGAACCGGAACATTTACTACTCGGAACTAAATCATGTTTACACACTAACCTCACCTTACATCTTTTTAATCAAAATGATTTCATTTCCAAAATTACAAACAACGGGATTCTTCTCACGTCCTTTAATCCCTTCAAAGAAAATACTGTTCAAGTATTACAAATACCAGGGCACACTGGTAACATGTTAGCTCCAGTCGACTTGAATGCCAGTTTATTCATTCGCAGCATTTACGATTACCAACGTGATTTTTGTTCAGATTCAAATTATGGTATGAAATCACACACCACGCTAGTTATAGACTTATATCTCGCAGAGATGTCCAGTCAAGAATACTTTTAGACGGCCTGAGAATAATTTGGTTTAAAAAGACACGAGAATAAACGTTGCCGAATCATAATAAGACAAGGTTATAAACCATTAATAAGCCTAGATGGGGTTAGTATTTTAGACGAAAACATACCTATTAATGTCTCACCCATTTACCTGTACAATAATCTAAACCTTATAAGCCTCAAATATATTAATCAAAAATTAAATGACATATAATTAAAAAATAATTTATAAAATATATTATAAACACATAAAATGGGGCTATACCCAGTCTTTGATGAAGAAGGAAATATAAAGGGAAGTGTAGAAGGGTTTCGACTTAAACAGATATGTGAAATAAAACGTCAGCTAGAACAAGACCGTGATATTAGGGCATCAGGGCATCGCTACACAATACAATAGAACTTTAAACTACATAAATGGGGCTGATACCACTCTTGTGACAACTAGCATGGGATTTGGAGCAGTCGGAGTTGGATTGTTGACCACCATCGTAGCCGCACCAGTGGTGTTAGGCCTTGAAATAACAGCTGTAGTGACAAGAATAGCTGGGTCAGTGTTTAAATTTGTATCTCGCAAATTGAAACGTAAACTAGAATTTTTGCTGAAGCAAAGTTAAACACTATAGAAGACCATATTTCCACCGCACTCAATGATAATAAAATCTCAGAGGAAGAGTTTCGTTTGATCCTATGTGAACTAAAAAAAATACAACAAAATGAAAGAAGAGATTCGATCAAAGTTTCATTAAAAAAGTTCTGCTATCTGCGAGAACGAGAAAAAAACCAACATAAACCAAGGGATACAACAAGCCCAACAAGCATTTATTACGAAAACCAAAGACATCATAGAAGATACACATTAAATTGTTTTGCTTGAAGTCAATATTTAAAATTGATGTGATCTTATGGGTTTACAAATTGAGGAATAGATACTTATTGATTGCTTGCCTTATATAGGATGACCCCATACTCCATAGTCTTACTCTTTCGAGTAAGACTATGGTTACTTTTTACATGGGAGATAAAAAGTATTTGTGTATGGGTTTATGGTTCCCGTACCACATAGTCTTTCGAGTAAGACTATGGTTACTTTTTACATGGGAGATAAAAAGTATTTGTGTATGGGTTTATGGTTCCCGTACCACATAGTCTTTCGAGTAAGACTGTGGTTACTTTTTACAGGGGAGATGAAAAGTAGTTGTGTTATGGATTTATAAATTAATATGAGTTAGGAATGGATACTTATTGATTCCTTGCCTTATATAGGCTGGTCCCGTACCCCCATTGTTTATACTACTGCAGCAACAACCATTACATATTGGTTCAGCAATTTGAATAATTGTATAACACAGGATAAACTCGGTTAATCAAACTATTGTTTTGTTTGTAATATTCCTTGTAACATAAAAAGTTACGCGAAGGTACAATATATCCACTTTTGTACCATTTATACAGAGCACCATTTTAAGGATTTTAAGAACGCCATTAAAGCAAGCACAAGTCGCCCCATTATTACAAAGGTGAATGAATCGGTGTGTACATTTGTTGTGTAATTATGCTCCCCAGGACAAATGGTTGCCCACCCCCTTAAAATCATCATCATCCCCTCTAGCCATAAATTATGAACGGTGTTTGCTACACATTGAAGACGATCACACACATATCAGGAACAACTGGTGCAGATAATAGTCGTCCTCGACCCCGTAGATTGTCTGACCGTGTGATCTTCAGCGCCGTCCAAGGTCACTCCTTATAGGGAAAGAAGGGATGATCTTTCCATCTGGAACACAGGAAGCATGACAGTTGATTGGACGAGAGTGTGAAGTTCAACGTAGTCTCTATCACCACCATATGTTACCGTATTTTCTTTACCTGTACGGTAGTCAGAGACAATTGACCGCATACAGTATGTCACTATTTTCACTACAGGTGGTTCAGTCGTCTTACGCGATTCTCATCAGAGTTGCGCCCCTTTGGCAAATGAGTACGAGTGATGGAGAAATGCTCTAACTCTAAGACATGCAAAACCACTACTGATGTTCCAACCCAACACTACTGACAAAATATACCCATAGAAACGAATAAGGAAACGCATGAAAGTACAAGTGTTCCTTTATATAATTTCAGAATTCCACTCACAGTGCAATACATACTTTGTGAAGAAACCTGGAAAAGAATAAAGGAACACTTGTACTTTCATTTTTCCTTTTTCGTTTCCCTGAGTATATATATTTTTTCTGGGTCAGTTGAATTTATACCCTCCAATATTAAACTGAGCTCCAATATGTTCAAAAACAAAAAGCATTTCCCGTGTTTCTTTACCTATTTGCATCTGAAGCTCACAATCTAACTGTATGTTCCAGACCATCAATCACTTGCTTGTCTGGTTTGTCACAAACACCACAAACCCTGATTTTTGTAATACATTCAAATATTTTTGACACCATTTTTTGTACTTTAAACCAAACAGAATATGTTTCGGAAAATCATCAAAATAGGGTATTGTTTTACACTTTTTACATGTCCCCGAAACAAACTACAAAAGCACTTTATGTTTGTTACTTAAAGTCCATCCTGGGGCGGTGGGGTAGCCTAGTGATTAAAGCGTTGGCTCGTCACGCCGAAGACCCGGGTTCGAATCCCCACATGGGTACAATGAGTGAAGCCCATTTCTGGTGTCCCCCGCCTTGATTATGCTGGAATATTGCTAAAAGCGGCGTAAAACCAATCTCTCAGTCAGTCAGTCCATCCTACCAACATAAGCCTAAAATAAGTGTACATGTTTCCATCACCCTCCTCTATAGACTGACATAAACAACTGTGATTACTCGAATTTTTGATAGTTGTTTCTAAGGCCTCTGTCCAGAGCTAGCATTGTCTTCATATCCTCCTCACTGAGCTTGAAGTCAAATATCTGAAACAAGTAGATTTGATATGTGAAACAACATGCAAAATACACTTCACGTGTCATTCTGCAGATACTGAGTAAGGCATTTCACTGGAATATCAATAAAACCTGGTTTTATCTTCGTTCAATATGAGAAGAAAACATTTTTTTCATCTGTCGGTCCCTTGTTTTCTCTTGAGAACAGCAGATTATATAGACAGTCAAAACAAACACAGCGAACTAGGCCACATGTTCCTGTGAATTATTACATATACTTCCTATTAAAAGTTTAGACTCACAAATGTAAATATAGCCACTTGCTTCAGTCAACTGTTCTTATTGAAATTTTGCAAAATATTCCATACTGTTTAAAGATACTGTTTATACCTGAACTGATGTATTGTAAAACAGTCAAAACACACGCAGCGAACTAGGCCACATGTTCCTGTGAATTATTACATATACTTCCTATTAAAAGTTTAGACTCACAAATGTAAATATAGCCACTTGCTTCAGTCAACTGTTCTTATTGAAATTTTGCAAAATATTCCATACTGTTTAAAGATACTGTTTATACCTGAACTGATGTATTGTAAAACAGTCAAAACACACGCATAACGAACTAGGCCACATGTTCCTGTGAATTATTACATATACTTCCTATTAAAAGTTTAGACTCACAAATGTAAATATAGCCACTTGCTTCAGTCAACTGTTCTTATTGAAATTTTGCAAAATATTCCATACTGTTTAAAGATACTGTTTATACCTGAACTGATGTATTGTAAAACAGTCAAAACACACGCAGCGAACAAGGCCACATGTTCCTGTGAATTATTATATACTTCCTATTAAAAGTTTAGACTCACAAATGTAAATATAGCCACTTGCTTCAGTCAACTGTTCTTATTGAAATTTTGTAAAATATTCCATACTGTTTAAAGATACTGTTTATACCTAAACTGATGTATTGTAAAACAGTCAAAACACACGCAGCGAACTAGGCCACATGTTCCTGTGAATTATTACATATACTTCCTATTAAAAGTTTAGACTCACAAATGTAAATATAGCCACTTGCTTCAGTCAACTGTTCTTATTGAAATTTTGCAAAATATTCCATACTGTTTAAAGATACTGTTTATACCTGAACTGATGTATTGTAAAACAGTCAAAACACACGCAGCGAACTAGGCCACATGTTCCTGTGAATTATTACATATACTTCCTATTAAAAGTTTAGACTCACAAATGTAAATATAGCCACTTGCTTCAGTCAACTGTTCTTATTGAAATTTTGCAAAATATTCCATACTGTTTAAAGATACTGTTTATACCTGAACTGATGTATTGTAAAACAGTCAAAACACACGCAGCGAACTAGGCCACATGTTCCTGTGAATTATTACATATACTTCCTATTAAAAGTTTAGACTCACAAATGTAAATATAGCCACTTGCTTCAGTCAACTGTTCTTATTGAAATTTTGCAAAATATTCCACACTGTTTAAAGATACTGTTTATACCTGAACTGATGTATTGTAAAACAACTTCGTTCAGTTGAAAATGAGTCATGAGTTCAAGAAATGATAAAACTCAGTAAATTGGCGAATTCCTAACAAAACTTTACACCAAAACACACCTGGTCACATGTATAATATTCGCACATGCTTTTCAGCTGTTTGATGCATGATCCTCGTGCAATTCATCTGCATCAGGTTTGCAGTTGGTTCCCCCAAGTTAGTGGAGAAATCAATCTTCGATGTAACCATATATATACCTAACATATAATGACTGTTTTCAGTGAGTCTAAACTTTTGATGGAAAGTATAGTTCCAAAGAGAACAAATACTCACATCCATGTTCTGGGCCAGATGAGCTGGATTCGTACTCTTGGGAATTACAGCATAGCCTCTCTGTATGCCATATCTGAGGATCACCTGATGCACAAGAATACTTTGGGTCAGTAGTACATCGGAAGTAGCAACAGATATCTTGTTTGGAATCATAACAACCTTTCTACAGGGGGGGGGGTGGTGGTGGTGGGTGGTACATAGAACAAATCTCCACATCTAGCAGAAGCTGCAGAACATCGTCTGTGACATTTCTGTTGAGTGGGTGGGTGAGTTTAGTTTTACGCCACACTCAGCAATATTCAAGCTATATGGCGGCGGTCTGTAAATAATCGAGTCTGGACCAGACAATCCAGTGATCATCAGCATGAGCATCTATCTGCTCAAATGGGAACCGATGACATGTGCCAACCAAGCCAGCGAGCCTGACCACCCGATCCCGTTAGTCGCCTCCTACGACAAGCATCGGTTACTGAAGGGTCATTCTAACCCGGATCTTCACGGGTACATTTCTGTTGAGAACAGTATAACATCGTCAATAACAAATATGTCAGGACAAGTATTACATATCATAAATAACATATTTGTTGTTATTACATTGTAAATAACATATTTGTTGTGACAAATATTCCATCGTAAATAACTCAGTTGTGGTGCCAAAAGAAAGTGAACAAAATTGAATACAGATCTGCAGATACGCGTGCCTAAAGTCTGGAACAGAAAACCTGATTAATTGGCGGTTGGAAAAGAAACATTAAATACCAGTTAGACAGTAATTGAATATTAAAACCAAAACATCCAATATCTTCTTTATACTTCTGTCAACGCAAAGGAAAAACCAGTCTAGATTATCCACTGAACACCAGGTGTTTGCATGTCCTCACCTGCTGGTAGCATCCGCCACTCAAATGACTAAAAACACTGTTGTCACCAATGTTGGTTATTCCATAGATATCCAGCTACTCAACTCTGAGATAAACATTGACATTGGGTCACGCCAGTGAACGACGTGTAAGCACCAGTAAGGTAAGACGTCATGACACATGTAAGACATGCATGGAAGCCTCGCCCATAATATACGTAACAGTGCCTTTATGTCCCCTACAGACATCGCCTGATTGTGACCTGAGCCAATGGAGTTTATATTCGCCCATTTAAAGCAAGAAAAGATGACACACCTGTCTGTTGGACCTGTTTGTTACATACCACCGCAATCCACTACATACGTTTGCCGTGACAAAAGGTTTAAGAATCCCCTTTGAACTAGCAAAATAGAACACAGACAAGTCTAAAATATTCAATAATATATTGAGCAAACAATGAGCAAGCTACAATGAATGACAATACCGATATCTAGTACAATGCAATTGAGTCACAAATCTACAATATTGGGTCACAAATATGTGAAATGTAAGTCAGCTTGACGATGGCAGACAGTCTTGAAATGTAGGTCGGCTTGACGATGGCAGACAGATGCGTATAACTCCAGTGATGTGATAAGTCCCGTCGCACAACGCAACAACCTGCCTTTACATAGCTCTTCCAGAGTTCTCGAGCATTGTCCACTCAGAACATTCACGAACGCCATCGTAAACACAAGAAGTGACAAGAACCGGAAGTCAAAGAAAAATAGTGCCAGCCAAGGGAGGCAACTCTGAAGCGCTATCAAAAAGGCGTGCCGCTAAAAATACTATTGCCATTGAACATATATGATGCGAGATGTGAGCCACAACCCACACTCAAAACTTTAAACATTGTGACCCATAACAACTATCACTTAATCAATGTGATATTACAAAATACAAAACACACACTCTCATAACAACGTGACTGAATAAAACTATTAGAAAGTCCCTATCAATATATGTTATTGCTGCAATATGTAACCTCTGACTGTCCAAAGTCATGGTATAATTAAGATTTATGTATTGGTGACTATCTGACATATTTTTTTACATGACAGTATACCTGAGCCGAAGATTTGTTGTATTTCGTTCCTATTTCGACAATGGTCGGGTCTTCAAGGGTCTTTGGAGCATCCTTGGGTACACTGAAATATATGAAGGCAAGCGTCATCAATGAGCTCTGCAATGCAGGGTCGTGTCGGAATTCTCATGCTGTCGTCTGACTGTTATAACTGTGTTTAACTGTTATGTGGAACTAAGGAGCTTTGGTGCGTCTTTGGGTATACTGAAATATTTGATGGTAAGACTCATCGATGAGCTCGTCAGTGCAGGCTTGGTATAGCAAATATGTTAACTATTTATTGATTTTGTACACAGATTAGATCTGGACGTTCACAGCTAATGTTCATCTCAAATTGGGAATCAACACGAAACAACTCTCCATTTGAACTCTTTGTTAAAGGTACTCTTCCTGGTGTGGTAGTGAGTGTGTTTGTAACAATTCTCTGAAAATGCAAAGGTGTGTTTGTTGACGTACATCAGGTGATCTTAACAAGACAAGCCAATGAAACACAAAACGCGGATAGTAGTTTCTGTTGAGGCGTCATCGTAACGTTACCACAAAATGCATTTGGGTTACGTCCTTGGTGTTACACTTAAATGGAAGTTACATGCAGTAACTGGAATCAAATCCAGACACGAATCATGCTGAAAAGTGATGAATATCCGTTTCGTTAACTTCCGATGTATGTTTGAGCCATATGAGGACTAGATGAACTGCTGTAGACGGTGACCGCTAGAGGCGGTTGTATTTCACGATGTTACACATGACAGTGTGAAGCTGTGAAATTTCGTTGGTTGGAAAGTAAAACATTTCTGTAAATATTTCTTCAAATATACTCGATCTACCTTAAAGGTGGTATGATGGTACCATCACAGTGGGACACAATTTTTAGACATTGTTGCCCAATGTAGTTCTGTAATCCTGCGCTGGACTTACAACGGGGAAAATGGACGACAGCTGACTTGGTAGTGTTCATGTAGGCAAGGACCCCCGCTACTGTCAATATAGGAGTACATAACTCAACTTACTAGTTCTGTCCCGGCGCCCCGAACGGAGCATAGGCTGTAGTTGAGATGCCGTTCTTGAGGGAGAACTGCAGAAGTTCGTCCTCTGCCAGATATGGAGTTATCTCCACCTGAAACAAACAACATTGTCAACACTATGTCAGGTCTTTGAACCGCGTGTTAGGGAAGTGATGCAGGCATCGGATGTTTACTAGTCTGGTTACCTCACGAGCACAGGGCATATTAGAAGCATTATATGGGGAATCATGTGGTGTCATATCTACCTGGTTATTCGCAGGCTTGTACCTGAGACCGTCCATTTCGAGTATCCTCTCCAGTTGTTGTTTATTGAAGTTGGAAACACCGATGGACCTGACAAGACCCTTTGTCCACGAAGCTTCTCCATGGCCTGCGGGGAGGAGAGTGATATTAAGTACCTTATGTATTCCCTTGCCATATATAACGAGTTCCTACCACAGGTTATTCTCAGAGTAAAAGAAGTAATCATTGATCCAGAAAATATCTAACATTTTAAACAAAGTTCCTTTGGGCACATAGACAAAATACATTATGTTATTTAAATTTGATATTTGATAAAGCTTTTCAAAAATCAAAGGTAGCTATATTCTTCAATGAAATAAGTTACAACGAATCATTAAAGTCTGTTCCTCTTATGTTCATTGGACACTTACAATTGAAGTACAAATAACATCAACACCAGAACCGCTTATAAACAACTAGAGTGGTGGCAGTTGAGATTCAGATTCGTTTCTGCTGTATGTATTGATACCTTCCCATTGTCTTACTCAGCTTTGACTTTGACTGAATTGACTTTGAATGAATTGTATATTTTCATGATTTGACTTTTCCTCATGTTTCGTTTTCTAAGGGAGGCGGTGCTGTTTATAATCCAGGAAGATCCTGATTGTCATTGGTCTTCAGCAACCCATCCTTGTCGTAAGAGACGTCAAACGGGATCGGACGGTCAGACTCGCTGACTTGACACATGTCACCGTTTCCCAGTTACGTAGATCGATGCTCATGATGTTGGTCACTGGATTGCCTCATCCAGACTTTATTATTCACAGATATAGCTTGAACATTGCTGAATGTGGCGTTAAACAACAAGCACACCGCGTTTGTGAGCGTACACTAATACAGTTCAGTGTTAGAGTTGGGCTGGAGGCTACCTACTTTCCACGTGTCCAGGTAGTCCGTCATGGTCGGCTCGGTCTGCCTCATGTCCTTGGGGAACACAATTATGCAGACATATACATACAATATCCTTCTCGTTACGACATTAAATACATCAAACAATCATTTGCTAACTAATCTTTAGTATAATGTGGTCTATTAAGTTCAAAATTCCATTGCACCTTCAGATAAAAACTAAACTGTTGACAAATTTATGACAATATTTCATAACATTTAGATAACCAATAATTTGATATCCGACTTCAACATGGATGGTTAAATCACAAAAGGCAGAGACGTCTTGACTCACAATGAAAGCCATGGGAAAGTGTATTAGGTACAGATCTATATAATCCATTTCTAGGGCCTCCAGTGACTTGCGACACGCTGGCTCCACCTGATCTGGTTCGTGACAGTGCCCCCACATCTGCAATGATAACACACCAGAATGATGACATACATTTAAAGCTGTTGTGAAAGGGTGTTCGCAGTATCAAATTAACCTTGTTTACATCCTACCTTCGTCACAATAAACAGCTCTTCCCTCTTTATTTTCCCTTCTTTTATCAGTTCTTTAACGGCGACCCCAATTTCCGGTTCCGTTTTAAAGACCAAGGCTGTGTCAATATGGCGGTATCCCATCTGTATTGCGGCCTTCACTGCATCATCAACCTTGTTAGGCTGTTGGGAAAAACAGATTGATTGTCTACTGTTACTGAGTCTCTAAAAGAAGTGAGTGTGAAGCCAATAAACAAATTACAATGTGCTGTAATTAACAACTGCATTCTATAATTGAATAAGTTATAAAATCAATACAAAGTTAGTACTATGACAGTACAACATAGACTACAAAATATAATAGTACATATCAAGAGGCAGTATAATACACGAGCGGTGATTATAACAGTCCATACATATATATTAAAGGCATATTAACCTTCAGCAACGGTAATCCGACCAGTAACTCTAGGCCTAAGCAGGGTATATGGCCATTACACAAAATGCTGGTATTCTGGTAACTTGTGGTGTAATGTGAGATGAGGGGCAATAGCTAGCTCGCTTCATATACACAAAAAAAAATTCTAAAAAGTTCTGTGGTTGAAAACGCGATGGAAGCCACTAGAAATACTAGTATGTCTAAATATAGCGCAAGTCTAAATATGGCACGCAACTGCCCCTTAATGAACCCATTAACTGCTGTACTGTTGTATAACTGTTGAAACATTGTTGAATAATGTGTAACACTGCATATATGTTATCTGTTAACGGCTATTGCGACCTTTAGTGGTGCCAGGATCCGTGTATTTGAATTCCACATTCCCCCCGATAATGATCCTTTGTCTGTCCGAACCATAGCTGGGTTCGTGGGTTTTGAAATGAAACTAATCGCCAACAAATTATTCTGCAGTCAACATCCAACATCAACGTGTAACACTGCATATATGTTATCTGTTAAAGGCTATTGCGACCTTTAGTGGTGAAAGGATCCGTGTATTTGAATCCCACATTCCACCCGATAATGATCCTTTGTCTGTCCGAACCACAGCTGGGTTCGTGGGTTTTGAAATAAAACTAATCGCCAACAAATTATTCTGCAGTCAACATCCACCCTGGAGTGTACCAGCAACATAACCTTAAAGTCAAACGGGGAGAATACAGTCCGCATCCTCTCTTGTGTCTACAGTCAGCATCTGCCTGATATCTACAGTCCACACCTAAACGCAAATCTCCAGTCAACATCTGCCCGGAGGTGTACAGCAAACATCTGCCTGGCGGCCTCTAATCTTCCCAGAGTTCTAGATTGAACATCTACCCCGAGGTCTAAAGTACTGTCGGAAATGCTAGAAAAATGCTTTTTGACTTATATTTAAAATTCAGAGGTATTACAGTTACTTAAATAGCAAATATATCTTTAAGAAACATCTACCTAATGTAGACAGAGGGAATAAATTGTGAGACATGCCCTAAAATGCGTTTTTACTGATGAAAATACCAAAAACTTTTAAAAAAAAGGGGTAGTGGGACGTTATTTGATACAAACATTAACTGCCTGTGTTACGTCATCAGCATACACGGTATCGACAGGTGAAATTGACACCCGAGCACATGCTCGGGCGAGGGGTCATCTCAATACATGTTTTCTTCAAAATGTTGAATATGTGTAAGTATAGTATACGTATTGGTTATGGAAGGGATCATTTGTGTATGTGTGTTTGTTGTGAAATAAACATACGAATTACTGTAAATTGGAAAGAATCCTATCACTTGTGTTATCTTATTGATTGATTGTAGAAATGTGCAACGTTTTAATAAATGTTTGGCATGTCAACAGTATATTTCATTGCAAAAATATGGATGTAATTCGGTCAGTTTAATCTAGTTGTGAACACAGGCAGACAAAGATTTATCGAAGTCACTGGTGTAGCTTCTTTAGAATATATATATTCTTCTTCTCCTAAAGTTTGTAGACCGCCAGTCTAAGTACTCCCTTGTCAAAGTTGTCAAGGATGGTTTTACGTCCTGGTTTTGCTTTTAAGACGGTCCCTGTCTCGTCTGATTTGTTTACAATATTGTAAACTTGTTGGTAAGACATACCGACAGCTCTACAAGTTCTGTATTAAACCATTTCTATACTAATGAAAGGTTTACCGCTGTCTTTTTCAAGCACAAACAACTTATAAACCTTTGCAACAATGCAGCCTGCAAATAGTTGGCCATAGTGGACGCTGTGATAAAGATGTGCATGCATGACGGGAAACATATTTATCAAGACTTAACATTTATATTAATATTTCTTCAATAAAGAAACGATAATTAAGTAAAGTAACACAAACATTCAACATTTATTTGTTTAAGAAAAACGTTAATTTATATTTTTACGCCACCTGTATTATTAGCATAAATGTAAAGACTATTTCAGATTTCTGTTGTTGAACTCTGAAAAAATCTTATGTTGTTGTTTTGGTACCGAATTTTCTCCTGTAAACTGCCCTTTAAATGCATGGGAATGTTAAATCAATTGAAATAAAAATTAGGTAGACTATAGGTGAGTTGATATATTGACAACATAATACATTTATCACCTTTCTAAAGATATTAAGGCTAAAAAGCATTTTTCTAGCATTTCCGACAGTACTTTAGATTCCACAACTATCCTGGGCCTTGTTTCACAAAGCTATCGTAGCGTTGCGACTGTCGTAACTCCTGTACTGTAACATACAGTTGCGACAGTCGTAGCACTACGACAGCTTGTGAAACGGAGACCCGAAGTCTACTGTCATCACGTACCTGGAGGTCTACATTCACATCTACCTGTGTGTCCACAGTAAACATCTGCCTGGAGGCCTTCGATCTTCCCAGAGTTATAGATTGAACATCTAAGTTGAGGTCTAGATACCACAACTTTCCTGAAGTCTACTGTCATCATGTACCCAGAGGTATTCTGCATCTACCTGCGAGTCTACAGTAAACATCTGCCTGGAGGCCTTCGATCTTCCCAGAGTTATAGATTGAACATCTAAGCCGAGGTCTAGATACCACAACTTTCCTGAAGTCTACTGTCATCATGTACCCAGAGGTATTCTGCATCTACCTGCGAGTCTACAGTAAACATCTGCCTGGAGGCCTTCGATCTTCCCAGAGTTATAGATTGAACATCTAAGCCGAGGTCTAGATACCACAACTTTCCTGAAGTCTACTGTCATCATGTACCCAGAGGTATTCTGCATCTACCTGCGAGTCTACAGTAAACATCTGCCTGAGGCCTTCGATCTTCCCAGAGTTATAGATTGAACATCTAAGCCGAGGTCTAGATACCACAACTTTCCTGAAGTCTACTGTCATCATGTACCCAGAGGTATTCTGCATCTACCTTGCGAGTCTACAGTAAACATCTGCCTGGAGGCCTTCGATCTTCCCAGAGTTATAGATTGAACATCTAAGCCGAGGTCTAGATACCACAACTTTCCTGAAGTCTACTGTCATCATGTACCCAGAGGTATTCTGCATCTACATCTAAGCCGAGGTCTAGATACCACAACTTTCCTGAAGTCTACTGTCATCATGTACCCAGAGGTAGTCTACAGTAAACATCTGCCTGGAGGCCTTACTGATCTTCCCAGAGTTATAGATTGAACATCTAAGCCGAGGTCTAGATACCACAACTTTCCTGAAGTCTACTGTCATCATGTACCCAGAGGTATTCTGCATCTACCTGCGAGTCTACAGTAAACATCTGCCTGGAGGCCTTCGATCTTCCCAGAGTTATAGATTGAACATCTAAGCCGAGGTCTAGATACCACAACTTTCCTGAAGTCTACTGTCATCATGTACCCAGAGGTATTCTGCATCTACCTGGGAGTCTACAATTAACATCTACTGGGGGTCTACAGTTAACATCTACCTGGGACTCTACAATTAACATCTGCTGGGGGTCTACAGCTAACGCATCTACCTGGGAGTCTACAAGTAACATCTACTTGGGTGTCTACAATTAACACCTGCCTGGGGGTCTACAGTTAACATCTGCCTGGGAGTCTACAGTTAACATCTACCTGGCAGTCTACAATTAACATCTGCTGGGGTTCTACATTTAACATCTACATGGGAGTCAACAATTAACATCTGCTGGGGGTCTACAGTTAACATCTGCTGGGGGTCTAGATTCAGCATATCTCCTGACGTCTGCAGTCACCCTCGATCTGGAAGTCTACTGTCAACTTCAACCCAGGTTATTAGGTCAGGACCTCTAACCACATTCAACTTACGAAGTTCAAATCTATGAATATACCATTTATTGAACGTGTAATATTTGGACATAATATGTTCAACTACCAACCTTGAAATTGTTGAAAGTTCCTAAGCCCAGCATAGGCATGTCATAACCGCTGTTCAGACGTATGGAAGGTACTTTGTCCGCCATCTTGAAAACACCTCTCAGCATCTTGACAAAACAAACAACAATTATGATAATACTCAGAATATAGTCTGACTGGGAAAACCTACAGAAACAAATATCATTTTACCATTTAAGGAAAAACTAAAGATAATAAAAGAATATCACCATTATATATGTACAGCTACAATGGTTATTGGTACATGCAATTGTATAAAACAGGCAATCGAACACAACTCACCCGCAGGATGATCACAGATGCAGTGCCCTGTCAACAAGTGTCCTATCGATCAGCGCACACTCAACAAGGCCACACCGGTCCTCAAAATAAAAACGCTGTGGTAAATATCAAATGACATTTTCAAAGTAGTCACAGTGGCTTGCATTTTTATGTCATCTCCAAGACTACGCTAACATGTATATCATACTTGGAAAATAGAACACCAAGGAGATGAGTGGGGTGGGTGTTTGTCTAGAACTAGGAGGAGGGAGCAGCAGTAAGGGGAACGCTACCATTCTCCGTATGCAACTATTATGATTCAAAGTCGAACAGGTAAACAAGAAGTACTCACAGTTCACGCTCCCTTTGTGTGTGGGGTCTAAAAAACATTGTTTGTTTTTTCGCCAATTCGGCCAACATTGGAGCAGTGTTACTTAGAATTTGAATATGAGAATGGTTCAGATTAGCATCCGCACCTAACAGAAATGAAAAGAAAATAATGACATCAACAACAACAAATTTGCCGCGTTATCACGTGATTAATCTGTGTTGCCCAGGTGTAGTCGCCCAACACAAACCACCAACCCCCCTACCCACAATTAAAACTCAAGCCCTCCCACCTAAAAAACACCCAGCACCTGCCCACAAACCCTCACTAGCCCTCACACCTCAAAAATTAAACCAAAACCTTAACAAAATAGTAGAATTCATCATCTCAGCCACAACAATGGAAAAACCAACAGTCAAAAAACTGTACACCCTTGCACATAAATCCAAACTCTATCACCAAAGCTTGGCCAGTCTACTCATCGCCCTCAAAAAACCCTTTTAAACAGCAAACCTCTAAGCTACTCTAGCACCAAATCTCCATTCTTCAAAATTCATGCCCCACGCCATGGCATTTATTAAATTCTTATTCCTAATTGCAGTAACCATGGCACTTATACAGTGGAACTGCAACAGTCTCCCGAGCTCATGGGCATGAGCTCAAGGCACTCATTGCCCATAACAAAATTTCACCCGACATCATAGCTCTGCAAGAAACAAAATTATCCCCCCAAAACGCCTTCAAATTACCAGGCCACAATTTTATTCGTAAAGACAGACCACGGCCAACTAACTATCCCGGCCCCCCTGCAGGGGGACTGGGGATTTTCATTGCAGAGGAACTAAACTATAACATATTGCAAATTCCTGTACAAGATCTCGAAGTCCTGGCAATATCAACTAAAATAAAAAACAAAGACTTAACCATCATTAATGTCTATAGAAGACCAAATTTCAAAATTACCACCCAAGATTTGAACATTCTGGCAAAATTTATAGGTCCCCAAACCATTATCCTCGGAGACTTTAATGCACACCACCCACTGTGGGGCACAAGACCCAATACTGATATAAATGGCACCCGCCTTACTGACTGGCTAAGCACACACAACCTTAACTGACTAAACGACAATCAACCCACCTGCTACCCCCCTCTCCCATCAACACTCACCCACAGCCATCGACATCACTCTCACCACACCTAAAATTACACAAGCTTGTATATGGGAGGTCCACGATGACACCTGCCCCATCAAAATCACAATCATATCACACATACCCACCCACACCACACCCACCACCACCTCATCACAACCACCCACAGAACTAAGATTCAACATTAAAAAAGCAAATTGGAACAAATTCACAACACTTTGTTAACAAATAGACACCACAGCCATTTTCAACACAGACATAAACACTTTCAACACAAACCTCACTAATACCATACTAGACATCTCAGAAAAATGCATTCAAACTTTTCGATATAACTCTGCACAAAAAACAGTCCCCTGGTGGAGCACAGAAATCATCAAAGCCAGAAAGGCAAGAAAAAAGGCCCTAAATCAATCCAAGAGGGACCGTTCGAAATTACATTTCGCAAAACAACTAAGAAATATAACTAAGAAATTAATCCAGGCAGCAAAAAATGACCATTGGAAACAATTCTGTTCCACCCTTAAGCTAACAAATCGAAACTCTAGAACCATGTGGAAAAAAATTTAAAGCCATTAAGGGCATTTCCAAAAAAACTATTTATCCAAACCTTCCGGACCTAGCCACAAATAAAGACAGAGCTAATGCATTTGCTGCCCACCTCTCGGCCGTCAGTAGCTCTACCAACTACCCACCTTCTTTTCAAAACACCATGAAAAAGCAACCCCCATACACCCCACAACCACCACACACAGATCTACCTATAAACAAAATAATAAATATACACGAACTCCAATCTGCACTCAGAAACAAACACAGCCTCAGCCCCGGGTCCAGATACCCTTACATACACTATACTCAACAAATTAACACCTAACATGCAAAACCTAACACTTACCCTCTTTAATCATATCTGGACCACAGGTACAATCCCAAATACATGGAAAACAGCCAAGGTGGTGCCAGTCCTCAAACCAGGGAAACCTAGAAATGAGCCTGATTCTTATCACCCTATCTCCCTCACCTCTGTAAAACTTTAGAAAGCATTATTAACAACAGGCTCAAACACCTTATACTTGTAGGTATACTTGATCTTGATTATACAAATAATCTAATTAAGGAGGACCAGAGCGGCTATACTCCAAACAGGCAAACTTTAGACCATATTTTACATTTGGAACAGGACATCAAGGTAGCCCATGCACAACAACAATACACTATGGCCATTTTCATTGACTTTAGTAAAGCATTTGATATGGTTTGGCAAAACGGCCTCATACAAAAACTCCAAAAATATGCCATTCACGGCAGAATTCTCAATTTCATCCACTCTTTCCTTAATAATAGACAGATAATCCTCAAATCCCACAACACCCTTTCGGACCCCCATCCCCTAGAAAATGGGACCCCCCAGGGCAGCATATTATCACCAACACTTTTTAATTTCATGATTCAACGACATATTCCCAGATGAATGGCCTGAAATTTCAAAAGCCAAATTTGCCGACGATATTTCTTTCTGGACTTCCTCCACTTCTGTCAAACAAGTTTCTACAAAATGCCAAGAAATGCTTAACCATATTCAAAATTGGGCCCAACAGTGGGGTTCCTCATTAATGTTAAAAACTGTGGGCATAAAACAAAACACAAAACTAATGCAAAATTATACACCCAAACTGCACCTAAATAACCAAAAATTGAATTCAAAAAGGAAGCAAAATTCTTAGGAGTAACTTTCGACCAACATATGACATGGTCACCCCACATTCATAACCTGGTCAATTCTTGTCAAAAAGATCTCAACTTAATGAGAGCCATCAGCGGCACTAACTGGGGCGCCGACAAACACACACTTATCAACATATACAAAACGCTTATACTGCCTAAACTGGACTACTCCGCCCCGATTCTCCATTCCCTCTCCTCCTGTAACCTCCAAAAAAATAAACTCCATCCAATATAAAGCCCTAAAATTACTCCTAGGCACGAGGACTGGTACCTCCCTAAACACATTACTTCTACTCTCAGGCACCACTTCATTCACACAAAGAATCAATCAAACAACACTCACTTACTGGGCTGGGGCCCAACATAACCCACTATTTAAACTCGTCACACATAAATACAGCAACATAAAGAAATCAACACTTAAGAAATTCAAATTGTACGTATCCCCTAAAAGCTCCATGCCTCACCCACCTCCATAAACTCCTACAGGCACAACAGCTAAACGACATACAACATACACCTCCCATTACAAGCTACATTCACGACATACTCCCACCCACCACAGACACCACCCTACATAGCTATCCTCACCGCACTGCACCTAATACCTACCCTCCCACAAACTAACTTCCTAATTCTCTCCGACTCACTAAACTCCATTAGGCAAATACATAACAAGTACTCCAAATCTCGCCCTGATCTCATTCATAATATCACAATCCAAACAGACTCACTTAAACGAGCAAATAAAAACATAACTTTCACCTGGATACCAGGCCATTCAAACATAATAGGAAACAACACTGCAGATACAGCAGCCAAATTAGCAACAACACACAAATCACCAAATTTAAACTTTCATACATCCAAAACAGAAACTAAACAACTCATTAAATCAAATATACTTCATACTGACTTTCAACAAAACATAAACAACAACAAATCAACATGGGTTACTTCCATAATAAAATCACCCTTAAGGAAAATCCCTACATTCTCAAACATTACAAATATTGACATGGCCATAAACAGACTTATCACAAACCTCAACCACACACTTTACAAACAAAATAGACATGCAGATGGACTATGCACACACTGTAATACCCAAGATCACATACTCATACACTGCCAGCTACAAAAGACAAACATTAAGCAACTACAAAACAGCATTCCCTCTAAATATCACAACAACCATCCCACTATTCCTCAACCCACACAACCCAACAAGTATCTTCAACGCCCTAACATTATTTCTACAAAACTCAAACCTTCTAAAAAGAATCTAGAACTCACTAAATAAGCTACATCCACCTCTCTCACCTCCCACTTACTGCAACATTCAGGACATCCGTTCAAACTTCAGTTATCCATTCTGCTCTCTCCAACTTTAGACCCGGCGCTAAATTTCATTTATCCATACTCTGCACACGCCACGCTCGCTCTCCATACTGCCAAGGTCAAGGCCACTCACCGGCCAGTTCAATACCACCGCTCATCTCTCAGCCCGGCCTATGCCTCACTTGCTCACCCCCGTCCAACTTAACCCCTTTTTTTCATTCTTTATATAGCCCCTTATATAACTTATGCAGCTTAACTGCATTCAAATATCTGCCCCCTATGCTATACATGTTCAGTACTCACCCCCAGTGTTTAACCAGTGTCAACAGTACTCGCTCATTCATGATTGAGGCGAGAGACTGGGAATTCGTGTCGTTTACTAAGGTCACGGTGACCCAGACATGACAACGCAGAGATTTTTCAGGCATGTAAATTCGAGAGAGAATAAACCGCCATATATTGTAAACCAGTTACATAACTGAGACGAGTCGGAGAGAGTAATACTTTTCTGTACCTTCCTGCATCACAAGCTTCTAACATACCCAACTAATATAATATATTTCCTAAATATATTATTAATAAATTCACAAATAATCCGAGATATATGCGAGACGCGCATCCAGACATACAGCGGGTAAGGGTATTCCGGATCACGGGTATTCCGGATCACTTCCACGTACATTAACGCCTAGACACCGTAAACCTCAATGGATTTATACACTCAATGTGTTATTTTAAAGCCGTGACAGTGTTCTTCAAGATGATATATTTTGTTTCACTTGATCTGAACCGGAAGTTTACTTGCGCGCCCTGTAACGAGGACACCTATCATCGCGTCATCTGTCGTTGGCACGTCAGGAAAAGGTAACTCATTCGGGACGGCCCGTGTGAAATAACAACAGAATCAAGTTGCTAAATGTTAACAATCCATTGCATACATATACATTTCACCTTCATAAAGCAACAAAAATATTATTTACATCTGCCATATTTTTAGAGAAATAAGCAATTTATGGGACCACGTGGTTAAGTCAGTTCCGGATCACCAGAATATAGGGATCATCTCAAAACCTTCAACTGCCGACAAATGTTAATAACTGTTGAAATAAAGTAATTATTTTTACGATGTTACATCGGTTCCTTTTATTTAAAACATATACTTACTTTAGGGTCTGTGGAGGAAGTAATTTGCACAAAGTAGATACGTAACATTTGTTAATCTTCATTTCACATGCTGTACAGAAGAGTATGCATGGTAAAGGGTTATCAATATTGGAAAATAACCAACTTCACAACGCTTAGGTGTTGAAAAGATTGTTCTTTCCAACTCATGTAATTCTTTTGTTTAATAACTTTATGTATTTGTGTATGGTACAAACATAGCTACAGTATACATATACAGTACAGATACAGTATAGCTCAATACAGTCACGTTTGGGTGGAATGTGTTTCTTGCAAGGGATGGATACATTCACACTGCTCAACTCATCCCAATGTTTCAGCTGATGATCCATTCATGTGTCCTTTGTGTGAGAATCGTACTAAACACTAGGTATATCACATTGACACCATATTAGATCCTTTACAAAGAGAAACATGACATAACTTCTCACTAATAGGTATTTCTAAAAGAAACGGATTGTGCATTGTTTTTTTCCGACTAGAAGTGGGCCTTGTATTATTTAAAACGCTTTGAGTACATTTTACCTTGACATTCAAACCCATTCCATAAATGTATGTATCGTCATTGTCAAAATAAATTTTGCAAGTAATTTACATCACCCAGAGACTGCATGTTTGAAACGTATCTCACGTTCTCGTGACAAGGCATTAAAACAAGACAAGTGTGCCTAAACGCATTAATTTTACATTTCTCTCCTTTGATCTTAGTCTAGCAATATTCCTTTGTATCTAGGTTACTCTTGTGGGGTCTTCATCACAACCATTAAGACAAGACTGTGCTGCAGTACCTGTCCGACCATTACTGTCTCAATAACTAAGACCGGCCCGTTTTGGGTATTGTGATCCGGTATTCACAATTGGGAAAGTTTAGAAAAATGGTTAGAAACAGCTCAAATTTACATTAATTTCACAATTTCAAAGATAATGCTCGGAATCAAAGGAAGAAATAACAATCCCAATAACGCCATTTTCTTACTTGTTAAACACATTATATTAAAAAAACAGTCAATAAATGAAGATTCCGAATTTCGGGTATATAGAAAGTCAAATTGCAAAATATATTTATTTAGTTTCTGGACAAAACGATAAATTTGTTAAATTCTTGTCATCATTACATACGATTTTGAAAAGTTGATTTATGTATCGCTACCTCATTAACTGTACATGTGCATAGTAAAAGGTCACTGTATTTTCGTTACCTCAAATATGCCAAATTGTGCATATATACTGTTGTAAACAACAAATCGAACTGTACATTTGCAAACATGAAAATAATATATATTTAAAAATATATGTGTGTATATATATGCGTGTGTGTGTGTGTGCGTGTGTGTGTGTGTGTGTGTGTGTGTGTGTGTGTGTGTGTGTGTGTGTGTGTGTGTGTGTGTGTGTGTACGGCGAATCCGTAGTGTCATTTAACATCAAATAGTACCTACTTGGTTATTCGCAGGTTTGTACTTGAGACCGTCCAGTTTGAGAAAATTCTCTCCAGCTGTTGTTTATTGAAGTTGGAGACGCCAGTAGATCTGACAAGACCCTTGTCCACGAGCTTCTCCATGGCCTGTTGGGGACGAAAGTGATATCAGCTCGTTTCATACTGAGATTCTTTGAAAATAGATGCATTATACAAATGTGATCGTACCTCTTGAGATCAAGGACATATCTCTGTTATCTTTATCAGAGTGCTCTTGGCAGACAGATTGGGATTTGCTTAGGCTATTTCTTTCTTTATTAATGTGTTCTCAACATGGTGTTTAATAGGTTTGGGGCGTTGGGGTAGCCTAGTGGTTAAAGCGTTGGCTGGTCACGCCGAAGACCCGGGTTCGAATCCCCACACGGGTACAATGTGTGAAGCCCATATCTGGTGTCCCCCGCCGTGGTGTCGCTGAAATATTGCTAAAAGCGGCGTAAAACCAAACTCAGTCAGTCAGTTTAATAGGTTTGCCCATCATGAAGGCTCACGTGATATACTTCAACGTCATAATATTCCCTGAACATTCTTAAAATCGACCTAAAACCATATTTGCTATCCGCTCTTGTGTATCTTTTACATTTTGTCTTTGTGTTGAACATGCTCAAAAAGTAAACGATAGCTTTTTCTATGAATCTGCAGCGAAAGAAACGTTGATATCATATTTGTTATACACATTTTAATATAACAAACACGACACACGACAACCGTGTTTAAGGGTTGTGTTCTATTAATTAATAAAGGTCATGTGTTGTGTGTTCCCAAAAGTGATTGGACCCTCGGCTCGGAATATTACATTCAACGTCTTCTGTATGTGACATGACTTAATTTAACATGTGTTTTTGATATGTGAAAACTGATTCAAGGTCAAGTGATATGTTAAAATGGAGAATACACAGGTCACGCTCTGCCCATGAGTTTACCTCTTACTGCTTACGTCGTTTTGCGAAATCAGTTGAAATTGTTAGAACGGATTTACTCACGAACATTTCTCAGAAGTGACACATACTCCCTTGTAGTGTCAATGTATTTTCATGATTTTTTCATGTTTTTTATTAATTTGGATAAAGAAGGTGTAAACGAATCTAAAACATTATTTCAGGTTTCATTTTTCAGCAAATAACATTGAGGTGTTTTTTGGTATTGTAGTCCCGTTAAAATCCTGTTTAGATTTCCGTCTCTTTTCATTGGGATGAAATGATACATCTTATGATCACATGTGGAGCCTGGGTGATGTCAAACCCTGATGTATTTTGTCTGATAGTGTATATCGATATCTTAACTTTAAATGTGAAACCGAGAGCCATGGCAATGAACACACCTGCATAAGCTGCCAACAGACTATAATGAACACATACAGACACCTTACAACATTGATGTACATCTATCAGAGATACCGAGCTCTGCGTTCACCTACATAGGCTGTAAAAAGATTACAATATAGAAACATATAGACATTATACAACGTTTCCTCAGCATTGATGTACATCAATGAGAGATACCGAGCTCTGTGTTCACCTACATAGGCTGTAAAAAGATTATAATATAGAAACATATAGACATTATACAACGTTTTGTCAGCATTGATACTCAAACATGTATTGTATACATACCAATACCACGTTCTGTGTCTACAGGAAAAAATATGTCTCACCTGACGCCACGAATCTTGGTCGAGAAATTATCATGCGTACCAGGCCATAGCAACGAGGATGGTGACTCTTATTCTTTAACAAAGACTTGAGACAGTCAAATGGACACAACCGCTGTGTGAAATGCAGCCCAGATTTCAAGGCATTGTGGTTTTAGGCGAAAGCAGTAAGAACATTTCCTGAAGTTTGATTCTTAAAATGATTTCCACTAAAAGTGTATGATTAATTCCCAACGATATACTCATGCCAATAATGGTTGTCCCCCCCTTCATTTGTTTTAATTGGAGAGGGGGTGTGGGGTGTGTGAGGTGTGTGTGGGGTTTGGATGGGGAGGGGGGTGACAACCATTATTGGCATGAGTATACATGGAAAATATGATATCATCACAACGAGAACTGTCCATGAGTTCTGACTTCTCATTACTGCTGTGAAAGAGGAGATGATGTTTGTTGAGTGATGAACATGTTTAAAAGACAGGTTTGGTGAATGGTCACAACGCAGGTCAAATCAAGGTCAGAATTCAATACATCTCCTTCTCACTACACAGATATCAAAATTTGCTTTGAATCGTACGTTAAACATATCATAGCCATAGTTTGAAAGTTGAATCCCTGTAAAGATATTTTGCACGGTATAATTTTGGTCAGTCTTACTATACACAGCAAAGATTGTTGGCTTCCGTTTTGAGTCCGGTTTTTTGCAAAAACGAACCTATTTAAAAGCGTACTACAGATATCATCAAAATCAACATGATAACAGTTACATACGAACGACGAAATGTACAGTGAATTCTACAGCAAGGTCATCAAAAAATGTCAAAGCAAAGAGTGTTGCAAAAACGAGGCATATGTTGAGATCTACAACCAACCGCACCAATTTTGAAACCGGAAACAACAGTCTATTTTCAGACGGCTTTCATATCTGATTTTCAACAGAGTTGGCATGACAACAGGCATGTTTACTTACAGCCTCATGTCCTGTTGTATGTGAGAAACATAAGAAGCGATGAATGTGGAATGACTAGACAGTGACACAAGCACAGCGTCAGTAACAACAGGACTAATTGTTTTAAACAAAACGCTAAGTGAACAATATCATTAATTTTTATTAGTTCATATAGAAAATTGCTAAAAGACTCGTGTTCATAAAATACACCAGCAGCAGTATGACAACAATAACAACAACCATAATAGATCCGTAAAATAATAATGATAATAAATGTGCTTTTGTAACGCACCTTTTCCATTTACAAGGCACATGCTCAAAGCGCTGACATGTTACAATAATATACATATGAACAGGGAGGGAAATATAGTTAGTTGTAATGAGAGGAAATCAGGCTGGTCTTCAGCAAACGTTTGAATGGGGTAAAGTCAACTGCTGATTTTATGGCAAAAGGAGAGAGTTCCACAGTAGAGGGGCAGAACAAGCAAATTATTTCCTTCCAAATGATGGATAGTACCACCATGCTTGTCAATCGTATCCGCCACATTGGTCGTGTATGTAATGGAAAAGAAGCGGGCCAAGTATAGATCCCTGGGGTCCACCACGGTGGACCAAGGAGCTTCGTGATTGGATGTTTTCTACGATAACAGCCTGACTTCTGCTTTCAAGAGAAGATTTTAATCAGATTAAGGGCACTCCATGGATGCCAAATTGTCCCTATACCGAGAAGGAGTTGGTGGTCGATTGTATCGAAGTTAGAGGAGAGGTCGAGCAAGATGAGAGTAGCCAGTTTGCCTTCATCAACAGCTGTCATTGGACACTCTTGAGGAGAGCTGACCCTGCACCGAGGTTCGATCTATAGGACGATTGGAATTTATCCAAAAGTGAAAACACAGAAAAGTGTTCCCTGAGACGAATGTGAACAGCTCTCTCGAGTATTTGGGATATGAACTTCATGTTAGAGACAGGTCTAAAGATTTTAAGAATGTTAAGATTTAGTTATGTGATAGTGTGGATGAAACAGTACTAAATCTAAAATAAATATATAAATCTAAACTAAAAATCTACAACCTAAATTCTAAAATAGAATAGAATAGAACAACAGCATTCCGTTCAATTTCAACCGCCTTAAACGTTTCTATAAATATTTATTTTCAGATGACAAACACTGTCCGGTTGAAGCCTACAATGAATACGTAAAGAGATACCCGTCTGATTTCAGCAATCCTGATTCGGCGTTTTACCTTACAGTTAAACAGCGGTCTTCGGAAGTCTGGTTTGCGCGCCAAAATATGGGAAAGAACAGGATAGGAAACATGTGAAGACCATGTGCGCCGAAGCTGGCATCACTGACAGGAAAGTTAACCATTCCACCCGGAAGACGGCGGTGATGTGCCTTCTTCACAGTAGAATTGCACCAACCCAAATCTTGCAGGTGACAGGTCACAATGTCACATCCATAAACAACTATGGCTCAGCATCTTTAGAACAACATAAGGATATGACCAATATATTGTCAACGATGTCAAAGTCTGAGGTCAGTGTAGTTGATAATGGATGGATGAATGATGATGACGGTGACTTAGCCGCGGCAGCTGCCGTAGTGGAAGACAGTCTAGAGAATATGGACAGTCATGAAACCTCTGGCATTAATTTGCCTTTTGCAAAACGAAGAAGACGCGCCGTCTGTTATTGAACTTCCCTTAAACGTGAACACATCCAACTCAACACGACCTTCATCATAAGGGTCATGATTCCTAACCGGAGCCTATATTGAGGGAGGACTGACCATAAACATGAACTGTGACATCATGAACAATCCGACCACAAAACGTCGTAGAATTCGGTTCCTAATCGATTCTAGCAGTGACTGATAAATGATGATGGATGCTTAAATTCAGCAGTAGTTGGCATTACAATTGGTGTTGGAAAATTCCATTGCTATTGGTATAAATACACTAAGCGCCAAAAGAAACGTTACCCTCCATTATTAATGACCCAGGTACCTATCTTCAGCTGATGCGTGGACGTCCACTTCTCGGTCTGTTTACGGTGACCCCAGTCTGTCTGTAGCGCTGAATAAGTCTTATAACCGTGATACGGTGGCATTCGAAAGCGTTGGCAACAGCATTGTATGACGATCCCATCTACACCATCCCAATGGCTCTTTCTCTTTCTTCAGCTTTTAAACGTGGCATATGTCTCGTACGTGTGTATCATATTATGCATTCTAGTCTCTCTTTAGACCCTATAGAATCCTTCTACAGGTGACATTGCTGCAAATTCTGCTTGAATATTGCTTCGTTTGGGCGCTTGATATTGCTATGTGTAAACTGAAATCATAGGAAAGATTCTTTTACAATTTTACACACTCTACAACAGTTGTTTCTTGTTTTAGTAGTTGAAAAATGGTGACTTTAAATGTTTTATCGTTGTCTCAAAGCAGAATTTTATTTTAACCTTTCTTTTAGCCATCAAAATCAGTGTTATTGGTTTATTTCGTCGAAAATAGGACAATTTAACTCTTCTGAAAAAGATGCATTTCACCTAAATATGAATGCATTGAGAATTGTTTTGTGATTTGCATAAAGCTGTGTTGTTAAGCTTTCTTGTAAACTAATACGTTCTAACATATCTTTGATAGTTTTTAAATAATTCATAAAGTTAGGAATGTAACGTTTCTTTTGGCGTTAAGTGAATACAGTTTAGTATTTTTTCTTCTTATCGTAATTTTTTCACTGTTTCAATATTTACATATTTGATATATGATACAAAGGTTTTAAAATAACAGTTTTCTTTTCGCCAGCCAGGAAAACTTTCATGTAATAACCTCTTAATATTCAACATGTGTTTCACATGGAAGACGATCACACAAATATCAGGAACAACTGCTGCAGGCAATACTCTGACCGTCGTCGATTCTCTGACTGTATGATATCCTGTGCCGTGCACGTTCACTTCTCAAAGGGATAGAAGGGATGATCTTTCCATCTGAAACACAGGCATGATGACAGTTCATTGGCCGAGAGTGTGAAAACGTATTTTCTATGACTACCACACCTATGTTGCCGTATTTTCGTTGCGTTTACTATAGTCGTATCGAAACCATTGCTTTGGGGACACTGTCGGTGTCACTGCAGGAGGCCCAGCCGTCTTACCCGCCGCAATTGTTTCGTCAGAGTTGCGTCCCTTGGGCAAGCAGTGGGTTTCACCTAATGGCGAACGATTTAGACCTGTACCACTATGATCGGCATTAATCCCATCCTGATATAACTGTAATACTATTTCAAACAGTGTTAATCGAAACTCACAGCAGTGAGTATGAGTGATGGAGAAATGCTCTAACTTATATCAAGAGCTAATCAAGGCTTGGTCTGCCAAAACACGGATGATCCAGCCCAACACTGTAATGAAAAACTATATTTGTCTGGTCAGTTGAATTTATACCCCTCCCATGGTTGGTCCGAGACATTAAAACTGAACCCCAATGTGTTGTAAAACATCAATATTTCTTAAAACGTTTTTCTTTACTTATTTACTAATTACTTCCAATGCATGAAATCTCACAATTATCTAGCCTGATTTTCCGGCCCACCAATCACTTGATTGTCTGGTTTGTTTACAGACCGATGTCGCATGAAAGAAGTACTGCAGTATTGTGTCAGGCAATACGTAATTCCATTTACTGGCACATTTTGAACAACAGCTACTTCCGGCAGGGCAGGGCGGGGCATGCTTTTCGCGAACACCCGGTGTCATCACTGACATTTAGTGATCCATTCATACAAAATTGACAAGTGTAACTATCTATAATTGTTCGGTTTTTTTCAGTGGCATGTCAAAGATATTTTTTTATGGATCATCGGTCCTACCGGAACCATTCCAGGCAGACATGACCTGGAATACCGTTTTGCGATACTTGGATACCATTGTTATCCCATTCATATAAATTTCACATCATATAAATTTCACGTCTTTTTTATTTTTACACCAAACGTCATTTGTTTCTGAGAATAGTCGAGATTGGGTATTGTTTTGCACTGACTATCGATAATTTCACACGTTATACGTGTCCCCGGAAACAAACACTTTGTTTCTTTTCGAATATCAATCCTATCGAGACAATCATCAAATATGTGTGTCTTTTTCACGACCAGCATTGTCTTCATATCCTCCTCACTGAGCTTGAAGTCAAATATCTGAAACAAGTAGATTTGATACGTTAAACCCAAATGCAAAATATGCTTCATGTGTCATTCTAAATCGATTGAGTGAAGCAGTTCACTGGAATCGCAATAAATCTGATTTTTTCTTCATTCATTTGTTTCAGTTGCCTTTCAGTTGTCTGGAAGAACTTGAGAACATCACCCGGGTTGAATCCCCACATGGGTTCATGTGTGAAGCCCATTTCTGGTGTCCCCGCCGTGATGTTGCTGGAATATTGCTAAAAGCGGCGTAAAACCAAACTCAGTCAGTCAGTCTTGAAAACATCAGATTCATGACATTAATATAAAGGCAGCTTTCTAAATCACAGTTCCTGTAAATTATGAAACAGTTCAGAAAGATAACAAACACTCACATCGATGTTCTGGGCCAAACGAGTTGGATTCGTACTCTTGGGAATTAAAGCATAACCTCTCTGTATGCCATATCTGAGGATCACCTGATGCACACGAGAAAACATACAGATCATTAGTACATCGGAAATATAAAAAACATATCTTGGTGGGAATCATAAATAACAACCTTTCAACTGGCGGAGGGGTACCAGTAGTACCATCGTATAACATATCTGTTAGGATCAGTTTCACATCGTAAATAACATCTGTTAGGATCAGCTTCACATCGTAAATAACATATCTGTTAGGATCAGTTGCATATCGTAAATAACATACATGTTAGGATCAGTTTCACATCGTAAAGAACATATCTGTTAGAATCAGTTTCACAACGTAAATAACATATCTGTTAGAATCAGTTGCACATCGTAAATAACATATGTTAGGATCAGTTTCACATCGTAAATAACATATCTGTTAGGATCAGTTTCACATCGTAAATAACAACATATGTTAGGATCAGTTTCACATCGTAAATAACATATCTGTTAGGATCAGTTGCACATTGTAAATAACAAATCTGTTGGGATCAGTATTTCACTGTAGTGTAAAAAGTAAGTGAACAAATTTGTATACACATCTGCAGACTTCTTGAACATCTGTAGCCTTCTTGAACACAAATATGATTAATTGGTGGTTGTAAATGTAAAACTAAATACTTGCTTGAGGACAAACATAGGATTAACACCAAAAACGTCTTATATATCCTTAATAATTCTGTCAACCCAGTGGTATAATCAGTGTAGATTATCCACAGAACACCAGGTGTTTGCGAAAGCGGCGAATGAATAAAATACTATTGTCACTTTGGTTGTTAGATATGCTGGCCACCCACCACTGCATTGGGCAGTCAGTGAATGACGTGAGCACCAGCAACGTAAGACATCCCCACACATGTAAAACACATATGAAAGCTTCCCCCATATTATTGTATATGTATCATCGCCTTAATGTCCCCTGTAGACGGTGCCTAATTGTGACCCGAACCAATGGGTTTGAGATAGACATGACTATAAGATACACCTGTCTGCTGTGCCTGTTTGTTACATACAGCAATCCACTGCGTATGTCACTGAGTAAACTATTAGAACCATAAGTACGTCCCTGTCAACATCTGCCATTACAGTGAGTTGTAAACTCTGACTGACCAATCAGAATTACTTACTTTCCAAAGTTATGGTATCATTAAGATTTGTGCATGTTTGACTCTTTTGGCATATTATTTATATAACAGACAGAGTATACCTGAGCTGAAGATTTGTTGTATTTCCTTCCTATTTCAACAATGGTCGGGTCTTCAAGAGGTTTCGGTGCATCCTTGGATACACTGAAATATATGAAGGCAAGAGTCATCGATGAGCTCATCGATGAGGATAGGTGTCGCAATTCTCATGCTGTCGTCTGAAGTCGACATGTATGATACAATCAAGAGTCGCGTCTTATCAACTTCCACAGTGGGGACTGGGCGGGTGTTGCCAACACTGTTTCAAAACCGACTGTGACACAATACTGGCTATTCAGGAGTCTCATCTGCTGGCTCCTATACCATGCACGTGTCACAGTATACAGACACATTGATGCCGCTACATGTCTAACCCATGTTATTGTAATTATAAGCCAAATAGGTTGTTAACTATTTATTGATCGACTTCTCAGTTAACGGCCATCTCAAATGGGGAATCAACAACTCTCCACCGGAACTCACTGTTGAAGGTACTGCTCCTGGTGCGGTAGTGGTTGTGTTTCTGAAGTTAGTTAGAAGCGTTTTGGAACAATTCTCCTCAGGGACAGTTCGAATTTTGAGCACAATTTATTAATATTTCCATGTACAACATTGCTGATTCCCCTAGTACATGTGTACAAAATTGCTGACCCCCCAAACCTCCCCAGAACAAAATGGGTGACACCACCCCAGACGGGTTACAGCTTGAGTTGGCGCGGTTGCAGTTAACGATGTCACTCACAGCAGCTGCGCCCACATGGGTACAACGTGTGAAGCCTATTTCTGGTGTCCCCCGCCGTGTTGTAGCTGGAATATTGCTAAAGGCGGCGTAAAGCCAAACTCAGTCAATCAGTCAGTCAGGCACAGCAGCTGCGAGATATCTGTTGATGTCGTCTGCTATGAACTCTGCTCGGCGCATGTTACAGCGTAGCTATGGGGTTTATGGGTAATTCCCGGGTATAAGCGAGTGAGCATGTATACAAGGTGACATGACAGATAAAGAGCGTATGTGAATGAATACAGTGTTGGTTATCATGGAGATGAATTAACAGTGTTAGATGATCGAAAACTGGACTCGGTAGCGGGACAAAGTATATTCAGTGTACAGAAGTGGAACATTTCGTACCATGGCTGTGAGAATCAACCCTCCGGATTTCAACCTTACTAAGAGTTACGAGCGTTACAAGCAGGAACTGCTGGCATGGCGGGAAGTTACTGACTTAAAGAAAGAGAAACAAGGTATCGTCTTTAAACTCTGTCTTTGCCTCGAAAACGAGATTGGTATACGTGAGAAAGTGTTTGATAACATCAATCTTGCTGATTTGAAGAAAGAAGATGGTTTCTGATACCTTGTTGACGTTTTGGATAAAAATTTGAGGGAAAAGACAACCCGGCAGATAGTTTGGATAAATTTGAAGATTTTGAGGGACTATGAACGTGAATCTGGACAGTCAATTAATGAATTTATTTCAAAATTTGATCAAAGATACAACAAGATTTTGAGAAAAGGGAATGAGTCTTCCACAAGAGATTCTTGCTTTCAAGTTACTCAAACGTGCAAAGATAAACAAAGAAGAGAAAATGTTGGTTATGACAGGCATGGACTATACTAAAAAGGAAGATTTGTATGAAGCTAAGGTTTCACTGAAGAAATTCCTCGGTCAGCAGGCAGGCGGTGGTTCAAGCTCAGCAGCATTTGCGAATATTAAGGTGGAACCAGCCTTCGTGGCTCAAGAAGAAGGAACATATTTTAGTCAGTCTGGCAGATCCTGTGGCAGATATTTCAGACCAAGAGGATTTGGTAATGGCAGAGGAAGAGGAAGTACTTGGAGAGGTCGTGGACAGTCAGATCGAGCTATGAACCCTGTTGGTGCAAATGGTAGAACTTAACTTGTCTTGCATGTGGTTCATTCCGACATCTAATTGCATATTGTCCTCACAGCTATGAAAACATGTCATCAAGAGTCAACTATACTGAAGGTGAGCCGGTACAAAAACAAGTGGTGCTGTTCACTGGAAGTATCAAGGAAGGTTTGGCTCAGTTCGGCAATGATGCTAGATCATGTGCAGTTTTCGACAGTGCATGTTCGAGTACAGTGTGTGGCAGAACATGGCTTAATGGATACATAGAGTCTCTGGATCAAGTTGACAAAGAAAAAGTGACAGTTTGCGATGGTGTAAAAGTGTTCAAGTTTGGAGGTGGTGAGATGCTGAAGTCACTGGGATATTATGAAATACCTGCTGTGATGGCTGGAAAAGCCATCAGTATTAGAACAGATGTTGTGGATTCTGATATACCATTACTACTATCAATACATGCTATGAAGGAGGCACGAATCAAGTTGGATCTTGGGAATGATACAGCAGAAATTCTTGGACAGAAAGTGAATCTGAACTATACATCATCGGGTCACTACTGCATTCCAATTGACAAGAATGAGCAAATACCAATTGAAGAAGTTCATGCTGTGCTGCTTCACAAACTCGACAAAGACGAACGGTACAAGACTCTCTTTGAAGTTACACAGACAGTTTGCTCATCCTCCAGAGAGAAAGCTTGGCCCTTCTTAAGGATGCTGGGGTCTGGAGAGAAGAGTTCGGGACACTGTCCATGCAATTTATGAGCGGTGTCAGTTATGTAAGATTTACACAAGAACACCAGCCAGACCTGCTGTTGCACTACCAATGGCATCGCAATTCAACGAGACAGTTGCTATGGACTTAAAGAAGTGGAGAAATGGATGGATTTTGCATTTAGTGGACATGTGGTCTAGATTAACTGCGTCTGCCTTCATTACTCGGAAAACACCAAGTGAAGTGATTGACAAGATTGTGACGCACTGGGTAGGAGCTGGATTCGGAGTGATGCAGAGTATCCTGACAGACAATGGAGGGAAGTTCAATGCCGAGGAAATAAGAGAGGTGGCTAGTATACTGAACATCCGAGTTCACACAACTGCTGTGGAAAGCCCATTTCAGAACGCACTATGTGAGAGAATCCACTCAGTGACTGATATGATGCTTGCTAGAATGGAGGAACAGTGCCCAGAAACACCTCTTGATATACTCCTGTGTTGGGCGAATATGGCTCGCAATGCTTTGCAAATGTGGCATGGTTTCAGTAGCTACCAGTTAGTGTTTGGGAAGAATCCAAACTCGCCAAACATCATGAGTGAAACGGTCCCAGCACTTGACGGTGTGACAAGAAGTGAGTCATTTGCTGAACATCTGAACGCTTTGCATGCAGCGAGGAAAGCATTTATCGCCTCAGAAGCAAATGAAAGGATCCGAAGAGCTCTGCGTTGCAAAATTAGAGCCTCGGAGGAAATATACCATCATGGTGATTTGGTGTATTACAAACGTGATGGCAGTGAAAAGTGGTTAGGTCCAGGCAAGGTTGTGTTCCAAGATGGAAAAGTTGTGTTTGTTCGACACGGCGGGGTGTTTGTTAGAGTGTCACCAAATAGACTGGATAAAATCAGGACTGGAATTTAAGTGTGATGGAGAACACTGAAGGACAGACTGGACAGACTTGACATGCAGCTTTCAGAAATGATTGCAGGACACATGTCGAATGAAAACTCTCAAAATGATGAGACTAAGGTACAGGCAGCGGATAACATGACGGATGAAACAACAAACATGGATGAAGCCAAGGGAAGTAAAATCAGTTTGAAGAAGGATGACAAGATACAGTTCAAAGACACATCAGAAGATGATTGGGTGGTTGCTACAGTTGTGAGTAGAGGAGGCAAAGTGTCTGGGCGAAATAAGAATGTGTTCAACATATGTGCAGGTGATGGAGAAACTGTGACAAGTGTGAACCTTGACAAAGTGCATGACTGGATGAAAGTGATAGTCCATGATGTTAACGTGGTGACTATTCCAAGATCAAGACATGATGATATTGATTGTGTGAAGGCGAAATGTGAAGAGCTTGACGTTTACGAGAGCTTACATGTGAACAAGTTCAAAATTGTGGACAGCCTTGTATTTCCACCTCGATGGGTAATATGTCAGAAGGGTGATAAAGTTAAAGCAAGGCTAGTGGCTAGGGATTTGAGGAAGATGGTGTCTTTGATAGAGACTCGCTAACTGTCAGTAAGAGTGCATTACGAATGTTTTAACTCTTGCAGTAAAGCAAAACTGGGACATCAAGACCACAGACATTAAGTCTGCATTTCTTCAAGGAAAAGCTTTAGACAGAGATGTGTATATTATCCCCCCAAAGGACGCTAGTGTAGCTGACGACAAACTGTGGAAGCTAAAGCACTGTCTGTATGGACTGAATGATGCTGCAAGACAGTTTTACCAGAGTGTGAGAGATCGCCTACTGCAGCTGGGATGTATTGAGTCAGTGTATGACCCAGCATTGTTTTACATGAAATATGGTGGATGTCTCATAGGAATGATTGCTTGTCATGTTGACGATTTCTTACACTGTGGACAGCCTCATTTTGACAACATCATAGCACAGTTAGTTCAGTATTTCAAAGCTGGGAAGAGGGAGAGTGGACAATTCAAATATGTTGGTTTTCAGATCACAGAGAATCCTGGTGCTATTGTGCTAGATCAGAATGAATATGTGCAAGATTTAGAGTTCGACAATGTGTCACCTCAAAGGAAATCACAGAAAGCTGAAAATCTAACTGTGAAAGATCATACAGTATTGAGACAGATGGTTGGCAGAATCAACTGGGTTGTGCAAGGTTGTCGTCCTGACATTGCTTTTGAAATGATTGATCTCAGCACCAAGTTCAAGAAGGGTACAGTAGAAGACTTGTTGAGAGCAATCAAGGTGATCAGAAAGCTGAAAGAAAATGAAGCAAAGCTTGTGTTCCGGAATATCGGCAATGCTTCCAGCTGGAAGATAGTTGTATTCACTGATGCGTCACATGCTAATGTGTGTGATGGAGTAGGTAGTGTAGGTGCCTACATTGTGTTTCTTCTTGGTGGAAACAATTGCTGTTGTCCCTTAGCTTGGCACGCTGGGAAGATCAAGAGAGTAGTGAGATCCACGATTGCAGCTGAAACTCTCAGTCTTCAGGAGGGTTTAGAGGAAGCAGTGTATATGCGAAAAATGCTGGAAGAGGTGTCTGGCATTAGTGATGTGGGATACCTGTGTGTGCATAAGTAGATAACAAGAGTGTAGTGGAGGCCATCCACTCCACTAAGCTTGTCGATGACAGGCGTCTGAGGCTGGATATAGCTGCTGTTCAACAGTCTCTTCAGACCAGAGAAGTCAGCGTTGTGAAGTGGGTTCCTGGACATGAACAGTTAGCTAACAGCATGACGAAGAGAGGAGCGTCTGGTCTCCAACTCTTGAATGTGCTACAAACTGGTGTGCTTCAACTCTGATGTATATGTTCACTGTGGGATTGACTTTTAACTCATTTTAAAAATAAAAAAAAGAGCTTCAAGTTTTAAACGTAAATTCAATTTGTGATAGTTTTAATATTTTCACAACACACAAAAAAAGGACATTATAATGAATGTTGATGTCGCCTGCTATGAACTCTGCTCGGCGCATGTTACAGCGTAGCTATGGGGCTTATGGGTAATTCCCGGGTATAAGCGAGTGAGCATGTATACAAGGTGACATGACAGATAAAGAGCGTATGTGAATGAATACAGTGTTTGTTATCATGGAGATGAATTAACAATATCTGTTGGTAAGTAAACAATCTCTGTAATTACAGATAAAAGCTTCGTGTAGGTGATATTTCATATATAAATTATCTACCTTAAGGGTCGTATGATGATACCATCACAGTGGGACGCTATCTTTAGACATTGTTGCATTCCCCAAACGTTGGTCTGTAATCCTGCACTTACTTACTTACTTACAACGGGAAATGAACGACAGCTGACGTGGTAGTGTTCATCTTGGCGAGGACACCCGCGACTGTCAATACAGGAGTATATAGCTCAACTTACAAGTACTGTCCTCAACTTACAAGTACTGTCCTGGTCCCCCGAACGGAGAGTAGGCAGTAGTTGAGATGCCGTTCTTGAGGGAGAACTGCAGAAGGTCTTCCTCTGCCAGATATGGAGTTATCTCCACCTGAAAGTAAACAAAATTGCCAACCCCATATGTCTTTGATTAGAGTGAGTTATTTGGGTGTGCACAGTATACCACATATACTACCGTGTGTTACGGAAGTGATGCAGGGGAGATTAGTGCAGAAATGAGCCAAGGGGTTTGTTTTTTTCTCAGTCCAAAGCGACTTATTTGGAACAGACCATGGCTTAATGCAAATTAGTGTGCGATGATATTGTGTTACAAAGGACACGTTTTAAATGCCCATTTTGAAATTAAACTTAGCTTCATTATAAACGATAGCTGACGAAAAAGTTAATAACTTTAATGCTGAAACTATGAAGGATGTAGCTAGCATGGAGTCTCACTGTCACTATAAAAAGAAAGAGGTAGGAGGGGTCGTCTCAAAAGCGAAATCAGGACGGGTGTCTTAGACGGTGGTTGGGGTCGGGATGGGGGGATAGAGATATCAGCTAAGATAAAATAATCCTTTAGGAGAATTAAACTGGGGAAGTAAACGGCATGTCATAACAATTTACAAATAATAGCCAGTCCTGTCGATATGTGGGTGGTCATGCCACCTATATATTTTGAGACATTATAACAATGGCTGATTTAAACTTTTCTATGGGTATACATATCTCTTTACATATCTCAACATAAACTTTATGAAAGAAAGACACATAAGATGTTAATCAATAGATGGGACATATTTAACACACATGAAAAAGCATAAAATATCTTAGAGATGGCCCCTTTGGCCAGTAGGCAACACGTGCATTTCATGCCAGGTGAGTCGACGGTCCGTCGTCATACCTGGCTAAGCGACCTAATTGCCATCTATAGTCTGATCTATTGTTTTCAGCAGCTCTTCGTATTTTTTCGAAATTTTTCCCGATTTTACGAGTAAACATGTTTTTTCTGGATATCCTATTACGCATCCCACTGAATGCCCAGTTAGGCCGAAGTGGGATATTTCGACATATGCTATTTGCAATTGTGTAAATTTTAGAGATACAGAGTAACAGCCTAAAAAACAGTTTTTTTCTATTTCCGACAGTACTTTAGAAGTATAATAAGGGGAATGTTGTGATGTCATATCTACCTGGTTATTCGCAGACCTCAAATATGCCAAATTGTGCATATATACCGTTGTAAACGACAAATCGAACTGTACATTTGCAAACATGAAAATAATATATATATACGGCGAATCCGTAGTGTCATTTTACATCAAATAGTACGTACCTGGCTATTCGCAGGCTTGTACTTGAGACCGTCCATTTTGAGAATCCTCTCCAGTTGTTGTTTATTGAAGTTGGAGACGCCGATAGACCTGACTAGGCCCTTGTCCACCAGCTTCTCCATGGCCTGTTGGGGAGGAGAGTAATATTTAGTAGCATATGTACAGAGATTCCTTAAAATAGATCTCCAAGACCTATGTTATTTTACACAATATAGCTGTTTCTGTTTCTTAAAACCAAATTGGTATTTTACGAATATATTCTCAAAATTGCATTTAGTGCAATACTGTTTGTCACGGTTATTTAACACATCAGTGGAGTACAAATATTTTCAAGACTGATGAAATCGTAAAACTACATTAACACCAGAAACGCTTTAAAAGCCATTAAATTGTGCATTCTACAGCAGCGACAGTTGAAGTCGTTGACAATTTTCTATAATTGTTTTCTAACGATGTACGTACCTAATGGGACGGAGAGTAGCTAATGTAAAGAGAGTTTTGAAAAAAAATCCGTAGTTTATTAGTATCTTGCCATATATAACGACTTCCTACCACAGGTTATTCTCAGCGTAAAAGAAGTGGTCATGGGATCAAGTAAATATCTAAAATTTGTAAGAAAGTTAATTTTGGAACATAGACATAATACATTATTTTACTCAGTATTGTTTTTTCTGAAGTTGTTTCTTTTTCTTAAATCAAAGGTAGCTATATTCTTCAATGAAATAATCTACAACGAGGCATTAAAGTCTGTTCCTCAATATTATGTTTATTGGACAGTTACCAGTGAGGTGCAAATATCATCAAGGAGAGTTCCTAGTGAAAACTATATTGACACCAGAACAGCTTCAAAAACACCTTACGTGTATATTGTACAGTAGTGGCAATTCAGTTTCTGTGTATGTATTGATATAACTTTGTCATTGCATTGCCCGGCTTTGACTTGGACTGAGTGTATATTTTAATCATGTAGACTTTTCTGAAACTCATTTTTCGTTTTTTAGAGGAGGCTCATCTGTTTATTAGCACTGGTCTTCAGTATCCCATGCTTGTCGTAATAGGCGACTAACGGGATCGGGTGGTCAGGGTCGCTGACTTGACACATGTCATCGTATCTCAATTACGTACATCGATGCTCATGCTGTTGATCACTGGATTGTCTGGTCCAGACTCTATTATTTACAGGTATAGCTTGAACATTGCTAAATGTGGCGTTAAACAGCAACGCACCAAGTTTGTGACTATCGACATATACCGTTTACTGTTCGAAGTATCGCTGGAGACTACCTACTCTCCACGTGTCTAGGTAGTCCGTCATGGTTGGCTTGCTAAAATCTTTGTCCTAGGGAAACACAATTATGCAGACATATACATACACAATGTCCTTTGGAATGAAACATGACTATCGTTACATTACATGCATCAAACAATCGTTTGATAACGTTTTACAATTTATTTATTTCTAAATGCAGTGTTGAAGTTTGAACATATTTGCCCGACACTTTAAGAATGTATTAAAACACTGAGATATGTATATATAATGAGGACATGTAATGTTTACACGCAGAATAATCACCCGAAGAGAAACTTCCGGTGCACCTTCAGATAAAGACTAAACTGTTCACAATTTATGTCAACATTTGTTAACATTTAGATAACCAATAATTTGATATCAGACTTCAACATGGATTATTAAATCACACAAGGCAGAGAAGTCTTGACTCACAACGAAAGGCACGGGAAAGTGTATGAGATACAGATCTATATAATCCATGTCTAGGGCCTCCAGTGACATCCGACACGCTGGCTCCACCTGATGTGGTTCGTGACAGTCAACCCACATCTGCAATGATAACACGCCTGAATGATGACGTACATTTAAATTTCTTGTGAAAGGGTATTGCCGTTATGGCACGGTGTGTTTGTTATAAAATACCCTACCCTACAATGACAACACGCCTGAATGATAACGTACATTTAACGCTGTTGTGAAAGTTTGTTATAAAATACTTTACCCTAGTTTCAAATTAATCTGGTTTAAATCCTACCTTAGTCACAATGAACAGCTCTTCCCTCTTTATTTTCCCTTCTTTGATCAGTTCTTTAATGGCGACTCCGATTTCCGGTTCCGTTTTATAGAGCCAGGCTGTGTCAATATGGCGATATCCGATCTGTATTGCAGCCTTCACGGCATCACCAACCTCGTTTGGCTGTCGGGGAACACAGATTGATAAAATAACTTAGTGTGAAACCAACAAACAACAGTGTGATGTAATGAACAACAGTGTGATGTAATGAACAAGAGTGTGATGTAATGTTCAACGGTGTGATGTAATGAACAACAGTGTGATGTAATGTTCAACAGTGTGATGTAATGAACAACAGTGTGATGTAATGAACAACTGTATTTTAAGATTGACGAAGTGCACAAATCAATACAGAGGTATCACTATGGCAGAACAGAAGAGCGTGGTAATACAATTTCAGAGATAGAATAATACACGCACAATGAATAAAGCAGTAAAGACAATAACGGTGATATTGACCTCTCACTGGGTCTCAGCAACAGTATTCTGACCTCTAACGATAGGCAGGGCGTATGGCCATTACACGCAATGCTGGTAACTTGAGATTAAATGTGAGATGAGGAGCAATAGGTAGCTCCCCAATAGACACAAAAATATGTTTCTAGAAAATTTCGTGGGTGAGGGCATGATGGAAGCCTTTAAAATTCTGTTTAAATATAGCACATTTCTACATATAACACCGAATTTCCCATTACTGAAACCACGGGTACAACGTTTAACTGTTGAAACGTTATTGCACAATGTATTATGCTGTCTCATAACATATATGTTACATGTTACAGGCTATACAGTGTTGCTACCTTTTGTGGTGCCAGGATCCGTGTATCTAATTCCAGATTCGTCCCCATGATAATGTTAATCACATCCAACAACAGAAAGTTGATCGAAAGTGTGCAGTCCACATTTACCCGATTGTCTGCCGTCAACATAAACCTTGAAGTCTAAAGTCAGTATATGCCCGATTGTCTGCCGTCAACATCAACCTTGAAGTCTAAAGTCAGTATATACCCGATTCTACAGCCGACATCAACCTTGAAGTCTAAAGTCAGTATATACCCGATTGTCAGCCGTCAACATAAACCTTGAAGTCTAAAGTCAGTATATACCCGATTGTCTGCCGTCAACATCAACCTTGAAGTCTAAAGTCAGTATATGCCCGATTGTCTGCCGTCAACATAAACCTTGAAGTCTAAAGTCAGTATATACCCGATTGTCTGCCGTCAACATAAACCTTGAAGTCTAAAGTCAGTATATACCCGATTGTCTACAGCCAACATCAACCTTGAAGTCTAAAGTCAGTATATGCCCGATTGTCTGCCGTCAACATCAACCTTGAAGTCTAAAGTCAGTATATGCCCGATTGTCTGCCGTCAACATAAACCTTGAAGTCTAAAGTCAGTATATACCCGATTGTCTGCCGTCAACATAAACCTTGAAGTCTAAAGTCAGTATATACCCGATTGTCTGCCGTCAACATAAACCTTGAAGTCTAAAGTCAATATATACCCGATTATCTGTCGTCAACATCAACCTTGAAGTCTAAAGTCAGTATATACCCGATTGTCTGCCGTCAACATCAACCTTGAAGTCTAAAGTCAATATATACCCGGAGTCTACAGTCAACATCGACCTTGAAGTCTAAAGTCAATATATACCCGGGTGTCTACAGTCAACATCGACCTTGAAGTCTAAAGTCAATATATACCCGGGAGTCTACAGTCAACATCGACCTTGACGTCTAAAGTCAACATATACCCGATTTTCTGCCGTCAACATCAACCTTGAAGTCTAAAGTCAATATGTACCCGGGAGTCAACAGTCAACATCAACCTTGAAGTCTAAAGTCAATATATACCCGGGATTATACCAGCAACATAAACCTTGAAGTTGAAAGTCAATATATACCCGGGTGTCTACAGTCAACATCGACCTTGAAGTCTAAAGTCGATATATACCCGGGAGTCTACAGTCAACATCAACCTTGACGTCTAAAGTCAATATATACCCGGGATTATACCAGCAACATAAACCTTGAAGTTGAAAGTCAATATATACCCGGGAGTCAACAGTCAACATAAACCTTGAAGTTGAAAGTCAATATATACACGGGTGTCTACAGTCAACATTGACCTTGTACCTGGAAAGTCTAAAGTCAATATATACCCGGGGGTCAACAGTCAACATCAACCTTGAAGTCTAAAGTCAATATATACCCGGGTCAACACATATCCGGGAGTCAACAGTCAACATCGACCTTGAAGTCTAAAGTCAGTATATACCAGGCAGTCAACAGTCAACATAAACCTTGAAGTCTAAAGTCCGTATATACCAGGGAGTCTTCCAGAAATGTAACTGTTGTTTTAACCAGTGTAAATCAATACGTTTTAAATGTTATAAAGTGCTACTGAAGTGTAATAGCTTGTATGATAACACTCTATCTTGTCCCAACAAATGAATTTTATCAGGAAATACTCTGTACTCGCATTATAAATTTGGTGTTCTCTATTTCAATAAGGGCTTACAGGGATTTCATGAAATCCCTAAGCCAATATTTCATTAATTTCATGGAATCCCTGGAAATTTTAGGGAATACATGAAATCCCTGGGGGGTCACAGGGATTTCAAGAAATCACTGACTCTTTCAGGGATTACGTGAAATCCCGGGTTTTATGCATTCCCTGTAACATATATATCACAGCCAACCTTGAAACTGTTGAAGGTCCCTAAGCCCAGCATAGGCATGTCATAACCGCTGTTCAGACGTATGCATGGTACTTTGTCCGCCATCTTGGAAAACTCCCTCAGCATCTTGACAAACGAAACGATAAACTCTGTTACTTAATTGTCTAAGGAAAACCTAATGATAATACATACAATGTCAGCAATATATCCGTACAGCTACAATGGTTATTGGTACATGCTATTGTATAAAACAGGCAATCGAACCCAACTCACCCGCGGGACGATCACAGGTGCAGTGTCTTGTCAAAAATAGTTTTTGTCGATCAGCGCCTCACCGGTTCTCACAATAAAAACGCCGGGGTGAATATCCTATGACATAAACGTCGTCACGGAGACTTGATTTTTTATGTCATCCCCAAGACGACGCTAACATGCATGTCATACTTAAGAAACAGAACACCAATGAGATGGGGCGGGTGAGTGTTTGTCAAGAATTAGTGGGAGAGAGAAGTAAAAGGGTGTAGCGAACACTACCGTTCTCCGTATGCGACGGAGTGTGAGGTCAATTCGACCAACTTTGTAGTATTTATAATTACAGTTTAAACGTGAGAATGGTACAGATTAGCAATCGCATTTAAGAGAAGTGAAGAGAAGATATGAAACTATATGAAATATGAAACACAAGCAATATTTGCCGCGTTGACACGTGAGTAATCTATGATGCCCGGGTGGAGTCGCCAGTGCTTTCGACGGAGTGTAACAAAACACGTATCAATTTAGGTCACTGATGTACAAATACATCAAGATGACACCCACGCGATCGCATCATCCTCTGCAACTACCGGGCTCATTCAGTAGAAACCTAAACTACGATATCCGAAAACCACAGAAGATCGATAAACTCATTAATGATTTTTAAATTTATATAAATGTAATACATTGATTTAATTGAATGGCAGTCGAACCTATCATGGTCATGTAAACAACCAGGGGTAGATAACTCCAGTTATAACTATGTCTTATTTCTTTGTACCGAAAGATCTGTACATCCCTGCATCTCGATCTGCGCAAGGTACATGAGCATTTCGTTGAACAAGACGATTGTCATACACCCATGTTGAAGTAGTGTCTTCAGCAGACAGACCCCTGTGTTCAAGCTAACCAGGTTTTCAGAAAGGTTGTACCACCTACAACCCCATTTTCGTTTGTTTCTCAATTTACACACCAACAGAAATGGAAGCGCTTTGTTGACTTTATAAATCTCTCTGTAACTGTCGATATTGCAAAACGAACTGTTTAAAATGCCAACCGATTATGCAAGATATGGATACGTTTCAAATATTGTAAGGAATCACTGCCTTTCCGGATATTTTTGTAGTGTATTATTACTGCATGGATTTGGACGTTGTAGAAGCACGTGGAATTGTTTACATCAAAGCAATGCCACACCAATTAGGAGTGATTTTTGCGAGATGTCATGTTTTCCACGTCAAGTGTATGTGACATAACTTACATGTGTTTTGGATATATGGAAACTGATTCAAGGTACGGTGAGATGTTGAAATGGAGAATGCACAGATCACGTTCTGTAATGGTCTTTGGACTTGTATTAAAACAAGGACTGCCTCTAAAAGGCCTTTTGGTCAGAATGGTGGCCATTACACAGCAGCCAGGGGATATCACTCTAATGGCATGTTTTACAGTAATGCAATATTGTAAACTATTTATGATTATAGCGAACTTCTGTTAGCTGAAGTACAGTTCACCACATCTCCCTTTCTAAGCTAAAACTAAACCTTTCAGTTTACGACTTAAATGCAGGAATGACTGGACTTAAGAACAACTATAATGAGCTATGTTTCATGTTAACCTAAAGTCCATACAAGAGCTCATTACAGAATTACTTGTAACACTGATTCATAAAGTCACTCTTTCCAAATGTGAAGACTCTGCTCACTTACTGCTGCAGCCAGTCATCCTCAGTGGGACTGATTTGGAAGACATATCCTGAATGTACCTTCCCTTCAGCTCCATGATTGCTTTGACCTTGTTAAGGTCACGCTTCAGGCCTTCAGTGGTTATCGTATCTCCAAGGAATGTTAGTTCTGTTACTCCTGCTTCACATTTTTGTCGGTTTAGCTTCAGACGAACTTGTCTACATTTGTTGAGAACTGCTGTCAGTCGCTCATTATGCTGTGACACGCTTTGACCCCAAATAATCATGTCATCCATGCTAGTGTCGGTTCCTTGAATATGTTCAAAGAGTTGACATAAGGTACGATGATACACTTCGGGTGCACTTGATATAGTGAGTGAGTGAGTGAGTTAAAATTTAACGTCACATCGGCAATATTTCAGCCATATCGTGACGAGAACATATTTGACGTTGAAATGTAAACTCAGGGACATAATTTGCCGATGATGAATTTTTGGCAAGAGTTTCGCCAATTTTATTTGCAATTTTAGACTTGCCAGTAATTAAACTATCACCATTTTTAAGATGGTGAACAGCAGACTTTGAACCTTTGCCTTTAATTCTTTTAACCATGTTCCATACCTTAGACATTGGCGTGCGTGAATTAATTTTGGAAACATAATTTTTTTCCAAGATTTCCGTTTGTTTTGTTTAAAGGTACGACGACGCGCCCCTGCATTGAGTATTTTAAATTTGTTTAAGTTATGGACAGTTGGATGATGGCGGAAATAATGCACGGCCCTTTTCCTCACTTTTCTGGCTTGTCTACAATCTGTATTAAACCATGTTTTTCGTACATGTGGAGTCGTAGAGGACTTTGGCTAATATACTCATCAGCTATTTCATTTAACACGTCAGCAAAAGTTTCAATGGGATCAGTTATATCACTGAAGACCAGTTAGCCTTCAAAAAATCCATCTTGTATACAGTGGAGAATCAGATGGAGTTATTTCTGAAAGGACAGTTGGGAAGTGGTCACTTCCACAAAGGTCATTATGTACAGACCAATCAAATTCATTCAGGAGGTTAGAATCTGCAAGGGACAAATCCAGAGAAGAATCAGTGCCAGTTGCAGGATGCAGATAGGTGCTTGAATCATCATTATATATACACAGGTCATTATTGAAAATGAAATCTTCCAGTATTTTACCTTTAGTATTAGTATTAGTACTGCCCCAGAGCGGTTTGTGACCGTTTAGGTCACCCATGATAACACAGGGCTTCGGGAGTTGATCATAGAGTGATTGAAGATCAGTCTGCTGAAGTGCCGATAAAGGCGGAATATATAGAGAGCATAATGTAAATGCTACACCCAGAGTGCGACAGCTTGGAGATTAGTGTTCAGTGTAACAGGGCTGTGAATAACATCCTGTCGTATAAGGATAGTAGAACCTCCATATGCTCTATCACCCAGAGGGGAAAAATAATGCTAAGCTTTAAACTGACGTAAGCTAAAATGATCTGTCTGTTTCAGACATGTCTCTTGCAGACAGAACGCTGATGGTGTTAAATCCTTGATTAATAGTTGTATTTCATTAAAATCCGTCCGTAGTCCTCTACAGTTCCTCTGCACGATATCTTTTAGGTGGATGGATAGGGGAATCTACCCGCACCTTTTTCGAGGGCGACAAGCTATGTGCCCTAGAATGGACGTTTTCGGACACGTCCATGTCCTCAAGTGATCCGTATTTGTTAAATAACTTGATTTTATCACCTGACCTTTTTGGGGCTCTGCTGCTTTGTTTCTTCAAAGAACCTGGCTTCGGTTCGCCTTTGTTTTTAACGATTTGTTAAACGTTTGACGTTGATTGAGACCTTTGAGTTGACTGAGAAGATGTGTCACGGTCATAAGATGGTTCTGATTTGATTTGGGGCGTGCCAAGAAGTGGTTCTGCAGTTTGTGTAGATATTGCAGGTGACAAAATCTTAGGAGAATCTGTTTTGATCCAAGTCAAGTTCGTCTGACAGGTTGCAGATGATTTAGTTACTGTTGTGGTTGTTTCTGAAGATGTTTTGGCTTTGGAAGCATAAGTTTCCTTAATTCCGGTCTCATGGCAAGCTTTCTGGCATCAGAAAAACTTATATTTTGAGTAAACTTTATCTTATTTATCTCCATCTGCTGTTTCCAAATGTGACAGTCTTTTGAGAACGATGAGTGATCACCTGGACAATTAGTACACTTCTTAAAGGTACTGACACAATCTTCTGCTGTATGTGTCTTCTCACCACAGTGAGCACAAATAACAGACAATGTTGAAGTACTAACACCATGACCAACACTTGGCTTTTAAAACATCTCAGTGGGTTTGGTATGTAGGTGTCGACATTGACGTTACAGTACCCTGCCTTTAGTGATCTGGGAGCAGTTGGAGAGGAAAATGAAAAGAGATACGTATTTGTTGAAATGGATTCCTGGTTTTTACGTGTTGTAAAACGCTTTACATATCAGAGCCCTTGATCTTTCATTTCTGAAACAATATCAAGTTCGGACATGTGGGTGAACAATCGATCTCAGTCTCTTACAATTCCTTTGCTGAGCTCACCACCACCACGGAGTATCATGAAGACAGTGCTGATAACAAGTGGATCTCCGACTTGCAGCACCAGGGATACCCGGATGATATACTCCAGCAGAATAATTAAAGAATTAGTTAATCTACAAGATTGGCCCATGAGCCACCACCTTCTGTGTATATGACTCTAGGCAAACTACAAAATTAGTAAAGATACACTTGAAATTCAAGTGATTGATCATTTAGCCAAGACTTTTGTCCAAACCAGTTAAAAAGTTGAAGTATTTTGTACAACACAATAATACACAGGGCTTGGCATGACCAGCCGATTGGTTGAACCGGGCCCATTCAACCACCCGTCTAGGTGAAGTAAGGGGCGAAGTGGTGTGTTGGGCAAAGGAACACTGTTCCTGGAACCAGTGCCCTCAACCACCAGACTCCCGTCCTCCACCGACACAGGGGCGCAACCCACGGCAAACAGGTTGGTGGACCAAATATACCCCCGGGTCCACATGGGGGGTTGAAGAGTTCTTAGCGTTACCCAGCACCCACCAGGAGGAGGTGGCTCTTCACGGGTGCCTGCACTTGATATACCAAATGGGAATCGAATATAGCAATATCTCCCAAACGGATTGTTGAATGTCGCCAAAACCGGATGATGCATCCAGCTTGCTAAATACTTTGTCTCCAGCAAACTGCGACATCACTTCTTCACGAGTCGGAAGTCTGTAATGTTCTCTTTTGATTCCAGCTTTCAAATTCTTAGGGTCCAGACAAAAAGCTTGTTACATTTCTTGTGCACTATTACCACTGAGCTCACCCCTTCAGTTGGTTCTGTGACCTCTTGGATAACACCTAGTGTCTTCATTCTGTCAAGCTCTTCTTTCAGCGGTTCATGCAGTGCAAAAGGTACCTTCCTTCAGGCTTCAATGACTGGATTGACATTCTTATCAACTGTAATGGTATGCTCACCTGTTAAGCATCTGAGTCCTGTGAAGACATCTTTATATTCACTGAGAATATTTGAGAATATGTGTAGGCATTGGTGTGGCACTTTACAAAGCTTTCACATCAACATTTAGTTCATATACTCTTCCAACTAGATCAGGTCTTTCACAGTTCTCAACACCAACTATACATCTTTGATTTTTAGGTGTAACTGCAGTAGGGATGTCCCTTGTAAGTGATTGTCACTTCTGCCTGCCCTTTGACCGGTATAACTATGCCTCCATAAGCTTTAAGGATCACTTAGGCCACCTCTAGTGTTGGCTGGCATTGCAGTTTACTGCATTGTTATAGGCTCATAATGTTCATATCTGAACCACTGTCAAGTTTGAGAGGTCCTTGTGTTCCATTAATATCTAGAGACATTATCCGTGCCTTGTTCCTTGTATCACTTGTGACTGCAGAATCTAAAAAAACATCCAGAAATAATTCAGCTTCTGTTGAAACTGGGTCAGTAACCCGAGCATCATGTACACGTTTATGGTGTGAACGCTTCTGTTTAGTTCTACACTGTGATGCAAAATGTCCAAAACAATCAAATTTCAAACACTTCTGAACATAAGCTGGACATCTCTGGTGTGCATGGTTGGTACCGTAACATCAACATAATTCTTGGTTGGTTAATTTGTGACTGTGACGTTTATCTTTTGGTCTGGTTCTAACAAAGTGTACAGTGGTATCTTCACCAACTTCTTTAGCTTGAGTACTGGTCATTTCTGCTGCATGACATATGTTAATAGCTTTCTGAAGTGTCAGCTGATCATCTCTTGGTAATCTATCACGATATGCACTGTTATGCACACCACAAACGCTCCTGCCTCTGATAGGACTATCCTTCAGAGTACCAAATTCTCAGGATTTAGCTTTCTGTTGTAGATCACTGAGATACTGATCAATTGATTGATCAAGTTGAAAGATCAAGAAGTATTTATACCGTTCAAAAGTAACATTCTTCTTAGGAACACCATACTGCTCAAGTTCTCCAACATTTTAGTAACCTTGATAGCATCATTCTCTGTTTCACATAGAAAACAATTATATACTTCCCTTGCATCCTCTCCTATGGCATGAGGCAGTAATGATGACTTGTAGTGCCAATGTGTTTTCATGAACCTTCATGTGGTTTAGTAATTTGGATAAAGAACGTCTAAACGAATCTAAAACATTATTTCTGGTTTCATTTTCAGACAAATAACATTGAGGTTCTTCTGGATTTATCATCCCATGAAAATCCTGTTTTGGATTTCCATCTATTTTTATGAGGATGACATTATACATCTAATGCTCTCATGTGGATGTCTGATACATTTTATGTAGAAGCCTGGGTGATGTCAAACCCTGATGTCTTTTGTGTCTGATAGTATATATCGATATCTTCAACTGTAAAGATTAAACAGATCCACTGCACTGGGTGCACCTGCATAGGCTGTTAAAATATCATAATGTAAAACGACAGCCTCCGTGGTGTAGTGGTTAGAGCGTCCGCCCGGAGCGGAAGGTCGAGGGTTCGATCCCCAACCGCATCATACCAAAAGACGTTAAAATATGGTACTTGTTGGTCCCTGCCTGGCGCTCGGCATTAATGGGTACAACAAGGACTGGTCGGCTCGGAGTCAGTATAATGTGTCTGAGTGGGGTATTCATGCTTCACTGCGGCGTGGTATCTCAGTGGGCTAGCACTATAAAACCAGCTTAAGTCTGGGCTAGTACAAGCAGCCACACATATACATACACACGCATGCACGTCGTCATATGAGCGAAATATTCTCAAGCACGACGTAAAACCCAATTTCACCTCACCTCACCCATAATATAAAACAACATACAGACATTATACGTTTTGTCAGAATAGATCTTCAAATATGTATTGTACATATGTCAGAGATACCAAGTGATGTGTCTACCATAGAAATTGGTCTCACGTGACGCCATGAATCGTCCTCGAGAAATTATTATGCACATACTGGTTCGAGACCATCTTCACCAAAGCGACTTTGTTTGGGACTTTGCTATGAGATGCATGTTAGGTGCATGATCGAAATGAAAATGAAAAGTCAGGATTCAAACTACATCCCACCAACTACATACATACAAAAATTTGCTTTGAAATGTATATATTTTAACATATTACAATCCATAGTTTTAAGTTTGAATTGTGATTCCCTGTAAGGATATTGTTTCACGTTACAATTTTGGCCAATCTTACTAAACACAACTAAAATTGTCGTTTTGAGTCCTGATTTTGACATGATAGACGAAAGATGGTACGAAAGAACGAACGAACCTCTTGAACACGTAATCAAGATGTTATCAAAATCAACATGTTAACATTTACATGTGAAACGAAGGTCGTCAATGAATGTCAAAGTAAAGAATGTTGCGAAGACGATGCATGTGTTGAGATCTACAACCAACCACACCAATTGTGAAACAAGAGTACAACGGTTTATTTTCAAACAGGTGTATATATGAGTTCAACTCGGCTTTCAGCCTCATGTCCTGTTGTATATGTGAACGATATGAAGCGACGAATGTCGGATGATCAGACAATGACACAATCTCACTCTCAGTAACAACAGGACTAGTTTTTGACGACATAGTATTTTACAACAGAAAGCTATGTGAACAATATCATTACTTTTCATATATTACCAAATGAGTTCATATAAAAGATTGGTAAAAAGGCTCATGTTCAGAATATACATAACAACTGCAGCAGTATGACAACAACAACATCCATAACAGATCGGTGCAGAAACTAAAACATTTGTTTTAAGTGGGATAAACACGGTTATTCAAACCATTGTTTTAGTTTTCACAAAATTCCTTGCAACATCAAGGCGAAGTTACGGGAAGGTACAATATGTCCACCTGGGTACCATTTAAGAGGTGTTGTTTGATGGTCAACATACTCCAGACGCGTAGATCGATCCTCATGACAGTCACTGGATAGTATGGTTCACAATCTATTGTTAACAAACCGCAGGAATATGTCTCTGTGTGGCTGTAAACAACATCAAACAACATATACTACCACTGCTACAACTACTTCTACTATGCATTTGATATAATACGTCAAATCTACCCTTTAAAGAAGGCACAAATCACTACATTATTACCCTGGTAACTGACTCAGTGTGTACTCGAGTGTCACTCATGTTTCGTAATTATGCAATATCATCATGACACATTCGTATTCGACACACCTGCAATTATATTCAATGGGTGTTTGTTTCACATTGAAAACTATCACGCAAATAACGGGAATAACTGTTGCAGACAATACTCTGACCGTCGTCGATTTTCTGACTGCGTGATCTTCTGTGCCGTGCATGTTCACTCCTTATAGGGAAAGAAGGGATGATCTTTCCATCTGGAACACAGGAATCATGACAGTTGATTGGGCGAAAGTGTGACGTTCATGTTTACGTATTAAACAACTCATTTCCCAATCGTTTTATCCCCCAGCACACGATGCGGAGGATACGCCTCGTCTGTCCGTCCGTCCGTAATCATTTTGTTTCCAGAGCATAACTCAAAAACTGTTTAACATTTTTCAACAACAATTGGCAGAGATATCAAGCGGAACCTAAAGTGGTGCCTTTGCTATTTACAGATTTTGGCATTTTTATTTTCTCGATTTCCATTGCAAGAATTTAAACTTAATCTTAACAAATGGCGGGTTTCGTTTCTGGAGCATGACACATAAGCCGCTCAATATCTATCAACAAAACTTGGCACATATATGAGACAGATCCCCAAGTGGTGCCTTTTGCTATTTGCGGATTTTGGGCATTCTAATTTGTTTTCGATTTTTATGGAAACGATTTGGACTTAGTCTCAAAAGGAAGGGATGAGCTTTGTTTCCGGAGCACAATTAAAGAACCGTTCAATGTCTTTCAAGACAACTTGGCAGATATATCAAACAGATCCCGAAGTGGCGCCTTTTGCTATTTGCGATTTTTTGTCATTTCTTCTTTTTTTCAATTTCCATGGAAACGATTTGGACTCAGTCTCAAAACGAGGAGTGGGCTTCGTTTCCAAAACTTGGCAATTGTGTCAAACCATATCTTGAAGTGGTGCCTTTTGCTATTTGCAGCTTTTTGGCATGTATATTATTCATGTTTTCCATGGAAACGATTTGGACTTAGTCTAAAAGATCAAGTTGGACTTAAACTAAGTAAGTGTAAGATGAATTGTTCTTTCAAATTTGTGGGGGCCGGGGGAACACCTGGTGTCATCACTGATATACATGTATAGTGATCCGTTCAAGTAACTTATGTCTTTTTACATCACACGGACTTTGTTTATGGGGAAAGGCAAGACTGGGTATTCTTTTTTTCTCTTTTGCACAGACGTTCTATGTGTGATTTAACTTGGTCGATGTTACTGCTAATGGACTTAAGTCCCAAAGCTTCACCATATGCATTGTGTGTCATCTTCCATAGAAACCTCATCTCCATCCCCAACCCCTGGCTGTCGAAATGAAATTTCCAAAATGTACTTTTTTACTTAAAAGGATCGGAATCTCTGGACTTCTACACAGCAGTCCTAATGCACAATCTCCTGGTAACATCACTGATCTTTAGCGATCCATGAATATTATTTTCACAACTATTTCTGTACTTTGTTTCTGAGAATAGTGAAGAGTTGGTATCACAGTCAAGCATGTGCTGTTTGACTGTGTTGATGTTTGTGTCACAAGGGATAAGCATTTGAAAGTTTCAAACTTGAAGGATCTTTTCAGTGTCAGTCCACATATAGTTATTGTTTTTTTTAAAGAAATTGAATTGATTGGTAAATATGGATGAAAATATATATTGTAAATATTAACTATATATCAATTTTCACTTTGGAAGAAGAATTCAATTATTTTGATTGTTAGTGGCTGTACCTTCAACCTGGTTGAGGCATTGTAAAATAATTGTCCTTCGGAGAGGGTACTTGAGTCCATAACATTGAAAGTATTTTTCATCTTCCTTGTTTTCAATAGTAGCATTTTTTGTCAGTTTTAATTGTTTGGTTTCACTGTCTGATAATCGCCAGTACCCAAAGGAATGGTGTAAATCCATCTGGGGTACCATGCAGGTAGCAGAAGTACCGTAAGCCCGAATGGTCCCTAGTATGTTGGCCTAACTTTGGATGCTGGTGATTTTGAGCCCAGTTTTAGAATGTACCGTCGCATTTTAATACTTAACTACAAGTTTTAGACCTATATCTGTGATGATCTAGTTATTGTACCGTCTGTTGCTGACAGGATTTTTTGTTTGAAATGGATTATTAGTGTCAAACTTGTTTTAGTCAGGATATGATTGAAATATTGCGAATATGACTGTAAATATTAATTCACTCACTTATTTAATATCCATCTTACAAACACAATCCCCAAGTGTGTATCATGACTCCCTCTAGAGACTGCCATTAAAATTGTGATTACTTGAATGTTTGAAAGTTGTTTCTAAGGCCTCTGTCCAGAGCTAGCATTGTCTTCATGTCCTCCTCACTGAGCTTGAAATCAAATATCTGAAACAAGTAGGTTTGATATGTGAAACAACATTCAAAATAGGCATTACGTATCATTTTAAATGTACTTCATTATCTTCATACAATGTCGGAAAGAAAACAGTTCAGTTGTCTGTACCTTGTGTCCTCTTTAGAAAGTCCGATTCACGACAGTGATATAGAACGCAGCGAACTAAATCACATGTTCCTGTAAATCAGTATTAAGTTCAGTAAGAGAACAAACACTCACATCCATGTTCTGGGCCAGACGAGTGGGATTCGTACTCTTGGGAATTAAAGCATAGCCTCTCTGTATGCCATATCTGAGGATCACCTGATGCACACGAGAAAACATTTGGGTCAGAGGTACATCGCAAAAAGCAAACCATATCCGTGGAAGGACTGGAATCATAAATAAGAACCGTTCTACAGGCGGAGGGGTACAAAGAACCAATCTCCCCATCTACCAGGAGCTGCAGAACATCGTATGTGGCATTTCTCTTGAGACCAGTATTGCATCATAAATACCATATCTCTTAGGTCCAGTATTTTTATCGTTTATACATTATCTGTTAGGACCAGTATTCCAAGATTACATCGAAAATAGCATATCTGTTGGGACTAGTATTACATCGTGTTGTAAAGAGTAAGTGAACAAAATGGGATACACATCTGCAAATATATCTGTGTCTACAGTGTTTCTTCTGGAACAACAAAAAAAACGTCTTTAATTGGTGGTTGGAAAAGAAGCATTAAATACTAGTTAGAGGACAACAACTGAGGATTAACATGCACATTATATCATTTATAACACGGTGAAAGGAATAACCAGTGTAGATTATCCACTGAACACCAGGTGTTTGCGTATGCATGCCCTGCTGGTAGCACCCACCACTCAAATGACGAAACAGCTGTTGTCACTTTTGTGGTTATTTAATAACTACCCTACTACCCTTCCCTTGGGGTGCCTGACACGTGTGGAAACATCGCCCACAGTACATTTATATATAGCATCGCCTTAATGTCCACTGCAGACTTCACCTAATCATGAAGTGAAACGGTGGATTTTCGTTTCGACACGTTAAACTATGAAATAAAGATACATCAGTCTGTTTGTGCACGTGCCATTACAAACAGCAAGCCACTACATAAGAACCACTATAGTCCGTCAACTTAACTTTTGGCACTCTGTTTTCACAATTTATATAAAACTCTACTCTATTTTAAAACACTACTCTGTTTATGTGGTAATTGTATACCGTGACCTAACAAGATATCGATTTTAGTAATTATAGAACGATTATTAAAGATTTTGCCTTTAAACCTGTCATATAATAATTGTAAAACTGTGGAGAGTTTTACGAGGGGTTAACGCACCTGATGGAAAAGTCAACAACACTGTAAAATGTGTGTCAGCGTGATATGTACATGCACGGGTATTTACATTAGCACGCTTAAGTGATGTCAAGATCGTCAACACGCACAGGTTGTAGGGAAAACGATGTTGTACAAAGATGACCGGCAAATCATCAAAAGAGTTTACAACTTTTTCAAGCGCGAGGCAAAGCGAAAAAACTCTTTTTTTTTTAATTGAATGTTTCTCCAAAAGACATTTAATGCCACGAAGATCTGCAAAAGAATATTGCAAAGAGTTATCTCCCATGACACTATTTCAGAGCCTGACGATGACATGGCAGTTAAATCGGGGACCGTCTCAAAAAATGCAAAGAAAACAAAGCTTGATGAATTCGATAGAAGGGTTGTGAGGGACGTCATGCGTCGGTTACATTGATCCATATTGTCAAGCAAACTGAAGGAAATATTGTTCAAAAGAAGACCATGACATCATTGTATCAAAGCATACCATATGCAAGCTGTTGCTCAAATTTGGATATAGATACAAGAGATCAAGCAACCAGTCTTTAAAGACTTAATGAATCTACTTGTTTAAAATGGATGTATGATGATTATAGAGTCCCTGTAGATTTGCTTGCAGGCGTAACAATGTAAACAAGATGCACGCGTGTCACGCCATGTTGTTGGCTGTTCCATCGTATCATTTTACTCCCTTGTATAACTACTTCTGTGTTTTTCATATTTTTATAAGATGGCTTCTTAAGAAGAAGCTTTAATAATTGACATAAAATTAGAAATTTAAAACCTTGGGTAGGTCATAAGATATAAAGAACGTATGCACAAAAAACATTTTGAAGGCATTTTGGTGAAAGGTAAATTGTGAAAACAGGGTGCCAAAAGTTCAGTTGACGGACTTATAGTACGTCCCTGTCAACATCTGGCATTACTGTGAGTTCTAACCTCTGATTGACCAATGAGAAGTGGTTTAAGTTAGGGTATAATTTAGATATATGCATGTGCGACTCTGGGATATTTTATTTATGTAACAGAGGAAATATACCTGAGCTGGAGATTTGTTGTATTTCCTTCCGATTTCGACAATGGTCGGGTCTTCGAGGAGCTTTGGTGCATCTTTGGATACACTGGAAATATATGAAGTTAAGAGTCGTCAGTGAACTCTTCAATGCAGGCTAGGGTGTAGCAAATACTGAAATCGATATTTATTTAACTGTTATTTGAAATTAAGTATGTATGGGATTATCTTGGTTATAAATTGCAAGTTCAAATCGCAGTTTTGTTGTGGTATAAATGCACGATATGAGGGCTTCCTCTATCAGCCGTATCTTATCAACTCTGCCCAGTGTGGACCAGATACTCATCCTCAAAACATAGACTTGTCGTCAACACTGTTGTCTGGATTAAAAAATGGAGCACGTGTCTAAATTTCAAGACATCTGACTGTGAAAATACCGGGCTTTCAAAGAGACTCATCTAATGGGAGCCTTTTGTATACACAGTGTTTACATGTACATACTTATGGCTGCTACTCATATTATTGTAATTATAATTGTAAGCAAAAGCTTGAGCGTTTCAATATAAATTGTTAACTAATTATTGATCTTGTACACAGTTTAGTTCTGATGTTCCGACTTCTCAGTTAACGTTCATCTCAAATCCGGAATCAACACAACACAACTCTCCACTTGCTCTCGGTGTTGAAGGGACTACTCCAGGTGCGGTAGAGTGTGTGTTTCTGAGGATCGCCGGAAGTGTTTTGAAACATTGAAAAATTCCATTCAGAGTTATGTCCCTTGATATTATAAAATGGCGGCTTCGTACACCCAGTAAACTTGACCTGGAATCAAATGCAGACCCGACTGATGCTGAATATGGATAATATCCGTTATCCTTCCGCTTGCATTTGTCGATGCCGCACCCGACAGTGTCAAGGTGCTTGACAAAAAACGCTTCCCTTAGGTGATATTTCATATATACATGATCGACCGTAAAGGTCGTATGAAGATACCATCCCAGTTGGACGTTATTGTTGGACATTGTTCGACGTTCCCAAATGTAGTTCTGTAATCCTGCGCTCGAAAATGAACTTCAGCTGACTTGGTAGTGTTCAGAGGGCGAGGACCCCGCTACTGTCAATATAGGAGTAGATAACTCAACTTACTAGTTCTGTCCCGGTGCCCTGAACGGAGCATAGGCTGTAGTTGAGATGCCGTTCTTGAGGAGAACTGTAGAAGGTCTTCCTCCGCCAGATATGGGGTTATCTCCACCTGAAAGCAAACAACGTTGCCAACACTATTGCAGGTCGTTTATTAGATTGAGTGAGAGTGGGTGTGCACTTTTATACCATGTATACTGCCCATGTGTTACGGAGAAACTTCTGAATGATGTAGGTCTCTTATGTTTACCAGTTTGCTGAAATCCACGAGCACAGGACATATTAAAAGTTTAATAAGGGCTAATCAACAATGTCATGTCTACCTGGTTATTTGCAGGCTTGTACTTGAGACCGTCCATTTTGAGTATCCTCTCCAGTTGTTGTTTATTGAAGTTGCAGACACCGAGAGACCTGGCAAGGCCCTTGTCCACCAGCTTCTCCATGGCCTGTTGGGGAGGAGAATGATATTAAATAGCTTATGTACATAAGGTTTTTTTCAAAGTAGATCCCTTGATCCCTATCTTGCCATATATAACGAGTTCCTACGACAGGTTATTCTCAGCGTCAAAGAAGCGATCATGAGATCACGGATATATCTATTTTTAACCAAGTTCTTTTGGGTGAGAGCGGTGGAGTAGCCTAGTGGTCAAAGCGTTAGCCCGTCACGCTGAAGTCCTGGGTTCAATTCCACACATGGGCACAATGTAAAACCCAACTCACTCACTCACAAAATACATTATTTTACTCAATATTAGGATTTTCTCAAGCTATTTCTTTTTCTTAAAATAAAAGGTAGTTAACCAGTGTATTCTCAACATTACATTCTTCAGTGTAATAATCTACCACGAGGCATTTTAAGTCTGTTCCTCAACATTATGCTAATTGGACAGTTACCAGTGACGTACAAATATCATCAAGGAAAGTTCATAGTGAAAACTATATTGACACCAGACAGCATTAAAACACCTAAAGTGACTGTTGAAAGTCTGATCCGTTTCGTGCATGGACCGCGCAACCCTATCTCTTCGAAGCCATTCATTGACAATGTTCTGTATCTGTAATGATAATACTCCGTCAGTGTATTACTCAGCTTTGACTTATGCTGAATGTATATTCCCATGATATTCCGATTCGACTTTTTTCTCATGTTTCATTTTCTAGGGGAGGTGGATTTACCAAGTTTGTAAGTAAAGACTTATACGGTTCAGTGTTGGAGTTAGGCTGGAGGCTACTTACTCTCCACGTGTCCAGATAGTCCGTCATGGTCGGCTCGGTCCGTTCCTTGTCCTGGGGAAAAGTAATATGCAGACACAGACATACATGCATATGCTTTGGAATGAATCTCGTTACATTACATACATCAAACAAAGGTTTGATAACCTTTCTTTTCAAATCCAATGTTCACTTTTGTACATCTATTTCCCTGACAATTTGAGAATACGTAACACTGAGATATGTACACATAATGAGGACATGTAATCGTTAGTAGAAAGTAGTCGCTGAAGTTTACACGCAGAATTGTCTCAAACCTACGTCGGTGTGTCTTCAGATAAAGACTAGAGTGTTTACAAATGTTGACAAAATTTCGATACATTTATTAAACAATGATTTGATATCCGACTTGAACATGGATGGTTAAATAGCAAAAGGCAGAGACGGTTGTCTCACTACTGACTGCCAGAACATACTAGTAGATGGTTAAACAAGGCAGGGAACCAACCAATCATGTAATATCAGACATGGTTGCCTCACTACTGACTACCAGAACATGGATGGTTAAACAAGGCTGGGAACCAACCAATCATGTAATATCAGATATGATTGCCTCACTACTGACTACCAGAACATAGTTGGTTAAACAAGGCTGAGCAGAACCAACCAATCATGTAATATCAGACATGATTGCCTCACTACTGACTGTCAGAACATGGGTGGTTAAACGAAGCAGAGAAGTCTTGACTCACAACGAAAGGCACGGGAAAGTGTATCTGAAACATATCTATATAATCCATGTCTAGGGCCTCCAGTGACATCCGACACGCCGGCTCCACCTGATCTGGTTCGTGACAGTGAACCCACATCTGCAATGATAACACGCCTGAATGATGACGTACGCTTAACGCTGTTGTGAAAGGGTATTGCCGTAATGGCTCAGTGTTTTGTTATAAAATAACCCTACCCTAGTTTCAAATTAATCTGGTTTAAATCCTACCTTCGTCACAACGAACAGCTCTTCCCTCTTGACATTCCTTCTTTGATCAGTTCTTTAATGGCGACCCCGATTTCCGGTTCCGTTTTATAGAGCCAGGCTGTGTCAATATGGCGATATCCGATCTGTATTGCGGCCTTCACGGCATCACCAACCTCGTTTGGCTGTTGGGGAACACAGATTGAAAATCTACTGTTACGTATCAGCCCGTAAGAACTAAGTGTAAAGCTATTAAACAAACAAAAAATGTGCTGTAATTAACAATTGTATTCTAAAGTTGACTGAGTTCACAAATCAATGCTAAGTTATTGAGCGAGTGAGTTTAGTTTTTCTTCCAGCCATATGGCGACGGTCTGTAAATAATCGAGTCTGGACAACACCATCCGGTTGATCAACAGCATGAGCATCGATCTGCGCATCTGGGAACCGATGACATGTGTCAACCAAGTCAGCGAGCCTGACCACCCCATCCCGTTAGTCGCCTCTTACGAAAAGCATGGGTTACTGAAGATCAATTCTAACCCGGCCCTTCACGGGTCTCTAAGTTATTACTATGACAGAACAAACTGGAGTACAAAATACAATAGTACAAATTCAGAGGCTGTATAATACACGAGCAATGATTATAGCAATAAAGACAGAGATTGTAATTGTCACCTCTCAGCAAACATTGTTGGTCTTCTGGTAACTTGTGATGTAACGTGACATGAGACGCAATAGCTAGCTCCCCTTATATAGACAAAAACATGTTCCTACATAAGTTCTGAGGTTGAGAACACGATGGAGGCCTCTAGAACTCGGTCTAGATATAAAATAATAATCATAAATATCCACTTGTATAGCGCTTGTTTCCAGTATAATCAACTGCTCAAAAGCGCTTGTGAGCAATGAACTGTCCTGGGAATACACAGTCTAACAGTAGCAGACTTTTAAACAAATGTGTTTTCAGTAGTGATTTGAATGATTCAAACTCAGGGCACTTCTTATTTCAAGTGGGAGGGAGTTCCATAACTGGGGGGCTGAGATTTCGAAACTTCTCTCGTCAAGTGATGTACGAGCTGACGGAATCTTCAAGAGACACTGGTTACAGGAACGTAGAGTTCTCTCAGGTTTGTATTCTTGGATGAGTTCAGAAACGTACGGAGGAGCATCGCGGTGGATAGCACGGAATGTCAGAGTCAGCACTTTAAACTTGATTCTGTCCTCAACCTTGAGCCAGTGGAGATCTTTCAGGATTGAGGTGATATGTACTGATCTTCTGGTTTTCTTGATTAGTCTTGCGGCAGAATTCTGGACTTTCTGAAGTTTAAAGACAAGACGTTTTGGCAGCCCGAGAAGAAGGGAGTTGCAATAATCCAGATGGGAGATTACACAGGCTTGAACGAGCAAAGTTGTTGTTTTGTTGTTAATAAACTGTCGTATCTGACTGATGTTTCGGATATTCATGTGAGCTTTTGCAGACCCGGCTTACATGGCATTCAGCACTGAGTGTGGAGTAAAACATGACACCAAGATTTCTAGCCTCCTGGCCAGGTTCGATGACACAAGACAACTTAAGAATGGGAAGTGTTAACTTTGTTCTCATGGCTTTTGATGTAATCACAAGCATCTCAGTCTTTTCCTCATTCAGCTTTAAGAAATTCATGGTCATCCAAGTCTTGATGTCTTCTGTGCACTCTGCAATTCTGGAGAAAGCAGTATTAATTGAGGTTTTATCCTTCGGCTTGAATGATAGATACAGCTGTGTATCATCTGCATATAGATGAAAGCAAAAATGGTGTGCTCTGGCAATATCTCCAAGTGGAGAAGTGTACATCGTGAAAAGTATAGGTCCCAGTACCGAACCTTGCGGAACACCATACTTGAGCTCTGTCATGTCAGAGCTATAACCATCCACATACACAGCCTGGTATCGGTTTGACAGATACGAATTTAGCCAGAGTAGCGCTTCTCCAGTAACTCCAAATCTATCCTCTAGAGTACGAAGTAGTATTACCCTGATCGATAGTATCAAAGGCAGAGGAAAGATCAAGGAGTATGAGTACTCTCCTTGTCAACAGCCTGGAGAAGATCGTTCTGAACACGAACAAGAGCAGTCTCAGTACTATGCCCTTTTCTGTAAGCAGACTGTAGCACTTCCAGTCGACCGGTACTCTTCAGATGCTGGTTTAATTGTGAAGCAGCAACTCGTTCAAGTAACTTGGATGCAGACGACAGATTGGATACAGGTATATAGTTTTTAAAACCTCTGCGTCCAGTTGTGTTTTTTCAGCAAGGGTGACACAAAAGCTTTCTTAAAATCTGCAGGAACAGAAGATTCCAGAAAGGATTGATTTACAATGTGAGTCATCACAGGAACAACCTCATCCAAACAGTCCTTGATGAGCCATGTCGGTAATGGGTCCAGGAACCCAGCAAGATTTGTTTGGACATAGAGAGATAAGTTTCCTGGTTTCGTTCTCATGAATCTGGGAAAATGAGGACAGTGAGTGATGATTATCAGGAACGCCACTGGTGGGGATGGTGGTAACAGGTCTCACAGTTATACTTTCCAGACTGGAACGAAGAATTTCAATCTTTTCCGTGAAATACTTGGAGAATGTATTCACCATTTCGAGTTTAGAGTCATAGTTTGGCAGAGGCTTTGAATGCTTCTTGAACAAAAGTCTGTCACACAGTCGATAAAGATCCTTCTGGCCATTAGACAACCAAGAACACCTTTGCCCTTTACTGAAATCACCGGTATGGTGTATAACTGTTGAAACATTATTGCACAACGTATAACACTCCTCATAACACTGCAAAAGTTGTACACACGTAATATATTTACTTTTCTTAATATTACTACGTCGAGAATCTTTTTGCGTGGGGAGGAGAAACGAAAATTCACAAAATATAAACTGACGCAGAATATTTCCGGTTTACAGTATCTTATACGTTAAAGGCTAGACAGAGTTGCCACCTTTAATGGTTCCAGGATCCGTGTATTCGAATTCCAGATTTGCCCTAATTCTGATCCCTGGTGTGTTTGAACCATAATCGGTTTCGCGGGTTTTGAAATAGTAAATTGCAAACCTTAATCGCCTCCAAACAAATAGAACTCTAAACGCAGAATTGCAGTCTACCTGTCAACACCAACAATCAAGTCTAATGTCAACAACTCCTCGGGGCTCCCCAGTCCGCATCTTCTCAAGTGTCTACAGTCAATATCTACCCGATATCTAACGTCCAGATATGTCTGAAGGAGTACACACCGCACCTAATCGTCAACATCAACAATCCAAGTCTAATGTGAACAGGTTTCTTGGGGATCTACAGTCAACATCTACCTGGAGGTCTATAGGTCTATCTGAAGGCCTTCGAACACATCTACCCTGAGATCTAGATTGAACTTTTACCCAAAGGTCTGGATTCAACACGGAAATCTACAGACAGATACTATACATCAAGTACCCGGAGCTTTACATTCAACATCTGGCTGGAGGTCTACAGTCAACACATCTACCTGGGAGTCTACAGTCAACACAACTACCTGGGAGTCTACAGTCAACACATCTACCTGGGAGTCTACAGTCAACACAACTACCTGGCGGTCTACAGTCAACACATCTACCTGGGGGTCTACAGTCAACACAACTACCTGGCGGTCTACAGTCAACACAACTACCTGGCGGTCTACAGTCAACATCTACCTGGCGGTCTACAGTCAACACATCTACCTGGGAGTCTACAGTCAACACAACTACCTGGGAGTCTACAGTCAACACATCTACCTGGGAGTCTACAGTCAACACATCTACCTGGCGGTCTACAGTCAACACCCCTCTACCTGGGGGTCTACAGTCAACACAACTACCTGGCGGTCTACAGTCAACACAACTACCTGGCGGTCTACAGTCAACACATCTACCTGGCGGTCTACAGTCAACACATCTACCTGGGAGTCTACAGTCAACACATCTACCTGGGAGTCTACAGTCAACACATCTACCTGGGAGTCTACAGTCAACACAACTACCTGGCGGTCTACAGTCAACACATCTACCTGGCGGTCTACAGTCAACACAACTACCTGGTGGTCTACAGTCAACATATCTACCTGGCGGTCTACAGTCAACACATCTACCTGGGGTCTACAGTCTACACACACATGGCGGTCTACAGTCAACATCTGCCAGGCGGTCTACAGTCAACACAACTACCTGGCGGTCTACAGTCAACACATCTACCTGGCGGTCTACAGTCAACACAACTACCTGGCGGTCTACAGTCAACACATCTACCTGGCGGTCTACAGTCAACACATCTACCTGGCGGTCTACAGTCAACACATCTACCTGGGGAGTCTACAGTCAACACAACTACATGGCGGTCTACAGTCAAGTCAACACATCTGCCAGGCGGTCTACAGTCAACACAACTACCTGGCGGTCTACAGTCAACACATCTACCTGGAAGTCTACAGTCAACACATCTACCTGGAAGTCTACAGTCAACACATCTACCTGGCGGTCTACAGTCAACACATCTACCTGGCGGTCTACAGTCAACACATCTACCTGGAAGTCTACAGTCAACACATCTACCTGGCGGTCTACAGTCAACTGGCATACATCTACCTGGCGATCTACAGTCAACACAACTACCTGGCGGTCTACAGTCACACACACATACCTGGCAGTCTACAATCAACACATCTACCTGGGAGTCTACAGTCAACACAACTACCTGGCGGTCTACAGTCAACACATCTACCTGGCGGTCTACAGTCAACACAACTACCTGGCGGTCTACAGTCAACACATCTACCTGGCGGTCTACAGTCAACACAACTACCTGGCGGTCTACAGTCAACACAACTACATGGCGGTCTACAGTCAACACATCTACCTTGCGGTCTACAGTCAACATCTGCCTGGGAGTCTACAGTCAACATCTGCCTGGGGAGTCTACAGTTAACATCTGCCTGGGAGTCTACAGTTAACATATCTACCTGGGAGTCTACAGTCAACACATCTACCTGGGAGTCTACAGTCAACACATCTACCTAGGAGTCTACAGTCAACATCTGCCTGGGAGTCTACAGTTAACATCTGCCTGGGAGTCTACAGTTAACATCTGCCTGGGAGTCTACAGTCAACATCTGCCTGGGAGTCTACAGTTAACATCTGCCTGGGAGTCTACAGTTAACATCTACCTGGGAGTCTACAGTTTAACATCTGCCTTCATGTCTACAATCAACATCTGCCTGGGGGTCTACAGTTAACATCTGCCTGGGAGTCTACAGTCACACATCTGCCTGGGAGTCTACAGTTAACATCTGCCTGGGAGTCTACATGTTAACATCTACCTTGGGGGTCTACAGTTTACATCTACATGGGAGTCTACTGTTAACATCTGCCTGGGGGTCTACAGTTAACATCTGCCTGGGGGTCTACAGTTAACATCTGCCTGGGGGTCTACAGTCAACATCTGCCTGGGAGTCTACAGTTAACATCTGCCATGCGGTCTACAGTTAACATCTACCTGGGGGTCTACAGTTAACATCTGCCTGGGAGTCTACAGTTAACATCTGCCTGGGAGTCTACATTTAACATCTGCCTTCATGTCTACAATCAACATCTGCCTGGGGGTCTACAGTTAACATCTGCCTGGGAGTCTACAGTCAACATCTGCCTGGGAGTCTACAGTTAACATCTGCCTGGGAGTCTACATGTAACATCTGCTTGGGGGTCTACAGTTTACATCTACATGGGAGTCTACAGTTAACATCTGCCTGGGAGTCTACAGTTAACATCTGCCTGGGGGTCTACAGTTAACATCTGCCTGGGGGTCTACAGTCAACATCTGCCTGGGAGTCTACAGTTAACATCTGCCTGGCGGTCTACAGTTAACATCTACCTGGGGGTCTACAGTTAACATCTGCCTGGGGTCTACAGTTAACATCTGCCTGGGAGTCTACAGTCAACATCTGCCTGGGAGTCTACAGTTAACATCTGCTTGGAGTCTACAGTTAATATCTGCTGGGGTTTTACAGTTAACATCTGCCTTGATGTCTACAGTTAACATCTACCTGGGAGTCTACAGTTAACATCTGCTGGGAGTCTACAGTTAATATGCCTGGGGGTCTACAGTTAACATCTGCCTGGGGTCTACAGTTAACATCTACCTGGGGAGTCTACAGTTAACATCTGCTTGACGTCTAGATTCAGCATATCTCCTGACGTCTGCAGTCACCCTCGATCTGGATGTCTGCTGTCAACTTCAACCCAGATTATTAGGCCAGGACCTCCAACCACATTCAACTTACAATGTTCAAATCTACATATATACCATTTATTGAACGTGTAATATTTGGACATGATATGTTCAACTACCAACCTTGAAGCTGTTGTAAAGTTCCTAAGCCGAGCATAGGCATGTCATAACCGCTGTTCAGACGTATGGAAGGTACTTTTTCCGCCATCTTGAAAACACCTCTCAGCATCTTGACAAAACAAACAACAAGCATAATACTCAGAATTTAGTCTGACTGGGAAAACCTACAGAAACAAAACTACTTTTTTACCATTTAAGGAAAATCTAAAGATAACAAAAGAATGTCACCATTATATATGTACAGCTACAATGGTTATTGGTACATGCTGTTGTATAAACCAGAAAATCAAACACAACTCACCCGCGGGTCGATCACAGATGCAGTGCCTTGTCAACAAGCGTTCTGTCGATCAGCGTACACTCAACAAGGCCACACCGGTCCTCAAACTAAAAACGCCGTGGTAAATATCAAATGACATTTTCAACGTAGTCACAGTGACTTGCATTTTTATGTCATCTCCAAGACTACGCTAACATGCATATCATACTTGGAAAATAGAACACCAAGGAGATGAGTAGGTGGGTGTTTGTCTAGTACTAGGAGGAGGGAGCAGTTAAGGGGGAGGGGAACGCTACCATTCTCCGTATGCAACTATTATGATCCAAAGTCGAACAGGTAAACATGAAGTACTCACAGTTCACGCTCCCCTTGTGTGTGGGGTCTAAAAAACATTGTGTGTTTTTTCGCTAATTCGGCCAACATCGGAGCAGTGTTACTTACAGTTTGAATATGAAAATGGTTCAGATTAGCATCCGCACCTTAAGAGAAATGAAAAGTAAAATAACGACATCAACAACAACAAATTTGCCGCGTTGACACGTGAGTAATCTGTGTTGCCCAGGTGTAGTCGCCCATGCGTAGAAATGTGTAACACAAAAACGTAGCAATATAGGTCACTGATGTACAAATGTATAAAGATGACACCCACTTGATCGCATCATCCTCTGCAACTACCGGGCTCATTCAGTAGATTTGTGTCTATCCTACAACACGATAACATACCAGTTACACAGGCGCCTGCATATAACAGCCTCTTACCTGACGCCGACACCCGCTTGTACTTGTCGGGCGTCCATACAATCGGTGACAGGCCGAGGACGGTTATTTTAACCAGTGTCAACAGTACTCGCTCATTCATGATTGAGGCGAGAGACTGGAATTCGTGTCGTTTACTAAGGTCACGGTGACCCAGACATTTTTGATAACGCAGAGATTTTTCAGGCATGTAAATTCGAGAATAAACCTACATATATTGTAAACCAGCTTGGACATCATAACATGAGACAAGGAGTCGGGGAGAGTAATACTTTTCTGTACCTTCCTGCATCACAAGCTTCTAACATACCCAACCAATATAATACATTTCTTAAATATATTATTAATAAATTCACAAATAATCCGAGAAATATGATGGAGAAGGGAAGTGTGATAATTTCCTGTGCACTTGGTGCATCTTACCCAGTGTGGGGTCATTTTGTAAATGTGTCACTCTCTCCGACTTATTAAGTTATAATACACTTAAATCATGCAAGATAATGGCCTGATAAAAACGTTCATCATATTAGCAGATTAATGATGAAACCCGTGTCGCATTCCCATGTATTTTTGTAATCTATTGTTTGGTTTCTTCATTCAAATTTCGAGCTAGTGAATTATTTTGTGGGCTTGTAACTTTTAGGCATATTTGGAAACTATTTCGCACACTGGTCTCACCCACCCAGCCACCCCTGTCATATACCCGTGAAGATCCGGGTTAGAATTGGTCTTCAGTAACCCATGCTTGTCTTAAAAGGCGACTAACGGGATCGGGTCCCAATTGCGTAGATTATAATGATAACAATACTCCACTTTTATAGCGCCAGTCCAGGATGAATATCTTGCTCAAAGCGCTATTATTATTACGTGTGAGGCGCCAGCAGGTTAATAGTTACATGACTTATTTCACCGGGTACCCATTTTCTGCTGGGTGAACAGAGGCAATTCGGAACAAACTCACTTGCCTAAGCCTAAGGTGAGACCACATGTTTCACATACGCTTCGTTGTGGGGCAGGACTGACATCCTAGAAAATCTCAGGAGTCAAGCTGCCAAACACGGTCACCCATCCAAGGACTCTCCGATGCTCCTGCTGTTGATCACTGCTCATTGTTGGAATAATGCTGAGTGGGGCGTCAAACAACAACCCAACCCCAACCCTGTCAGGTATGGCCAGTCCTTGAGTAGATAAAACATCCAAAGTACTGATGACTTCGATCAGTTTGTTTTAAGTTAATTTATCTTGTTGCTTTATATCTATTATGAAAGGATTATTATTCCTTACAAATGTTACATAATTGACAACATGACGTAACTGTTGTGATGTAATTTCCAAATTGAAAGGCAGAGGTTAACCTAATATAAACTGTGCTATCAGTAAATGACCACACAAGATCAATGGAAATCAATAATATATTTCAATGAAACACTTACATGTAGTTTAATTACTATAATAACTATCTAAAACAATGGGAAGCAGTAGAAATATTGCTAGTGCACTCACGAATTTCGAGAATATCTTTATTTTTAATAAAGATTCAAATACTATGTTTTCAAATAGATATATCTCCTCGTGGCGATCCAGGTTAGAATTGGTCTTCAGCAAACCATCTTTGTTGTAAGAGGCGACTAACGGGATCGGGTGGTCGGGCTCGCTGACTTGGTTGACACATGTCTTCGTATCCCGATTGCGTAGATCGATGTTCAAGCTGTCGTTCACTGGATTGTCTGGTCCAGACTCGATTATTTACAGACCGGAGTATTGATGGAGTTGGATTATTGTTATAGCTGGAGCATTGTTGATTGCGGCGTAAAACAACAAACACAAAAGTCAAATACGAGTAGATATCCAAACAGACGTTTTTCCCTTTACACCAAACGGAATTTGTTCCTGGTGATAGTCAAGTCTGTGTAATCAATTTCTATTTAGTTAGCAATATGTTGTGTCTGTTCATGCGAGGCTTGCGACTTCGTAAGTGTCAGTGTTAGTTTGCTTGTCCCTCTTGAGATGAAGTGTCATATAACCTTTGTATATTCCTCAATATCTTTGGAGTTTGTGATTATTTTTGTTTTTCAAACAGGCTTTAGGAGTATCCATACACCTTTTGTAATTATTCACAGTCTATTATAATTTATACCAAAATTAAACACAGTTCCAGTTACAGTCAACACGTGTTCTTTCACATCCAATGTTTTTATCGTTGTTGGTTGTCTGTGAATTATTCCGTGTCGTGTCCGTTCACTTCTCAAAGGGATAGAAGGGATGATCTTTCCACCTGAAACACATACATTAATGCCACAATTGATAGGACGAAGGAGGGACGTTCACAAACCATATTCTTAAACGTATGTGTTCGTGTTGGCGCTGTGTTGTAACGTATATGATGGTTGTTTGGAAACTGATAGCAGCAAGACACTTTGTGTGATGCCCTGTTCGATCCCAGTACGCTCCAGTTAATAAATATAGTTCTGTTTCAGCACCTTACATGTTCCTGAAGCTTTCATCAAAGTGGCATGGGTGTGAAACCTCGTGACCATCAGTTACATCCCCCCCCCCCTCCCCTCCACACACACACCTCTACTCCACTGCCTTCCCCCGTATCAAAACGACATTGGCTGGAATACTGTTCAAAGCAGCGTAAACACAGACCACTCTGAATTTAGAGATGAATTTCAGTGAAGTACCGATTCTAGTACTATTGTTAGGTTAGGTGGAAGCTACGGTGGCTGAGTGGGTTGGATGTTGACTTTGTGCGCTGGTTATTAGGCGCCTGTCTCTGAGAGTGTGGGTTCGAATCTCGGATGGGCCTCAACCTAACAGTAGTAGAAACGGTACTTCACTGCGAACGTGTAATCCCAAAGATAACACGTGTCACATGTGTATTGTTGTCTATGACCCTTCACTGGTGACGTATGAAAATGTGTTTACTGGAGTATAGAAAGGTTGACTCTTAGGCCTCGGTCCAAAGCGAACATTGTCTTCATATCCTCCTCGCTGAGCTCAAAGTCAAATATCTGAAACAAGGAGATACGTAAAACCATTGCAAACAAAAAACATATTCCACATGCTATTTACATATATGTGAAGAGTTTCGCATCATTTCGCCGTCTTTCCATATGCAGCTAAATACATTCATATAAGCAACGTTTAGCAATATTCCAACAATATCACGGCGGGGGATACCAGAACGTTGTACCAATGTGGGGAATCGAACTCAGGTCTTCGGTGTGACGCGCGAACGCTTTAACCACTAGGCAACCCCCGCCACCCAAGAAATGTGTGTAACGAACTGTGTTTGTAACGAACTAAAATGAGTGGTCCCTCGTTGTAACCGTATGTTACTGTAGCTTTGAGATAACTTTTTTTCAATTGTCTGAGCTGTGTGCTCTGATGAGAACATTTACTTTGCGACAATCATATAAAATACAAGGCTAAAGCACAGGTTCCTTTGAAGCACTCACATCCATGTTCTGGGCCAGACGAGATGGATTCGTACTCTTAGGAACTATAGCATAGCCTCGCGCTGTATGCCCCATCTGAGGATCACCTGAGAAAACACAGGGTCAGTATAAATAGACATCTTAAGAAAGCATCTACAAGGACAATTCATACATCGTACAACAATATCTCAGAGTTCGGAGCTACTGTTTTCCTGGAAAAAATATTTAGCATTCTTATTGGCTGGCACAGTTCCAAATCAATGTTGGTGTATTCAAACTTCGATGAACTTAATAATGACACATTCTGGCAAAATGCAAGAGGATCTGTGTATTAACCACACTTGCATTATTCCACTCCCTATTTTTTGTAGAGTCGCCGTTTCCAGTAGGGGCAACACATAGGATATACATATCAGAGCGTTATATATATTTAGCTGAACGAAATTTTCATAGAAGATTTCTATGAGCTTCATACCACTTTTGTTGAAAGGTTATTTGTTTACAATTACAACATTCACGAGCTACAAAAAGGTTTATTGATGGAAATCGCACGCATCAAAATATTGGCACTATTGTGTCTAATGTTATTCCCGATTCTAATTAGTATGATATGTTCCAATTTTCAGATAAGCAATTGACATGACCTTGCATGTATTTGTGACGGATTTCACAGGATTGGCTGAATAAGCTCACCTTTTTGCGAAGACCAGGCTATCATCACTATGTGATTCATAAATACCTGTACGCGATATCGCCAGATGTCTGTTGAATGCAGAAAGGGTTTTGTGGCTTCTATTTAACTCTGGCGTATCATTTAAACCTTATGTAGATTATATGAGGGACATATATTTTCAGGGACATGTTCATTAGAATATTACACAGTTTATATTCATTAGCGAGGCATCGAACAATCAGGAATACAACACTGAACGGTCTGATAGCAAGTTACCATGGTCTGTCTACAATATATATATTTCAAGTTACAATCGTGGTGAAAATTAACTATCGGGATTGTTTTCCCTTTACACCAAATGGAATCCGTTTATGAGGTTCAAGATTGTGAACTCCTCTTCATTGGCGCTTTCTGATAAGTCTTTCTATTTCCACCTGGTGCTATTTACAAATGTATAACCAAACAATATGCCTGTAAATGTATATGTTTAAACCAGACTACTTGGTGTCTGGTTTCTAAAGCTTATTATATAATATCATTTAGAGAATAATAAGGTATGATTAAGATGTTTGCTTGTTTTGTTTGTTTTTTGCTTATTAGTTGTTTAACGCCACACTCAGCAATATCCCACCTATATCGCTTATATGTCTGTAGAAATTCGAATCTGGACCAGACATTCGCGTTATCATCAATATGAGCATCGATCTACGCAATTGGTATACGATGACAAGTGCCAACCAAGTCAGCGAGCCTAATCATCTGATCCCGTTAGTTGCCTCGTACGACAAGCATGGGTTACTGAAGACCAATTCTAACCCGGATCTTCACGGGTCTATTTATGCATGTGTGAGTCTTTAGCATATTGTCTACATGATAGTGTACCTGAGCTGAAGACTTGCCATATTTTTTCCGATGTCAACAATGGTTGGAATTTCAAGGAACTTTGGTGCATCCTCCTGTACACTGAAAAATACCAAGATCAACGTCATCAATGAACTCCAGTCCATCTGAAATCGACATTAATTTAACTGTTATGTGAAGCTATATATTCTGAAAACATTTCGGAAGATGTTTGTTGAAGCAAAATATAGCGCTCGTAAAATATATTGGACCTATAAGGGCTTCGAACTGAGTTGTGTTATCAACATGCTCAGTTTGGAGGGATACCCATCCTAAATGGCGACTTGTTTCCTGTTTGCACCACCGTTTCCAGGATTCAAAAGTAGAGTACGTGTCTTATTTAAGACTGTCACATTGCTAGACATTCATGAATGCTGTAATGTGTGTATCTGGGAACGTGCGTGTGAGAAATGGGGGTAAGGGAGAAGTGTCTGTGTGGGTATCTCTGTGTGTGTGTGTGTGTGTGTGCGCGTGTACGTGTGTGTACGTACGTGTGTCTGTGTTACATATTCACTTATCTCTAATAGTGTTTTACACAATTTAGTTCTATGAGGACAATTTTTATAGACATACACCTTCTTTATTCTGTACAGGCGACGTTTCGACGTTTTCGTCACCATTGCACTTCCTTGACAACGACATTAGAATATATGTCGAAACGTCGCCTATACAGAATAAAGAAGGTGTATATCCATAAAAATTGTCCTCATTCTTCATCTCCTCAACTTCTAGAATGCCAATCAAAGACATTTAGTTCTATACGTTCCGGGTTTACCTTTATTTCAACCTGAGAGTCTGCAGGCCACAACTTTCAATGTTCTCCGCTTCATTCTTAAACGTATTGCGCCACGTGTTGTGGGTCAAAGTGTTTCAGAAGTTCGCCAGAATGGTTTTGCAAAAGCGCCATAAAAGAACTTACTAGTTCTGTCCCGGTGCCCCGAACGGACCATAGGCAGTAGTTGAGATGCCGTTCTTGAGGGAGAACTGCAGAAGGTCTTCCTGGGCCAGATATGGAGTTATCTCCACCTGAAAGCAAGCAACGTTGTCAACACCTGGAAAGGTACGTATTCCGCTTAAAAAACTGTCACGGAAGAAAGCCTGAAGTAAAATTTGGGGTGTTTTGTCTACAGTGATTGTGATGATAAACATTAAAAAAAGGGTCGAATTGGCTTTTATACCTACGATTAAAGATGTTTGGTGTGCCAAAGGGACGCAAATCTGAGAATCGCAGAACAAAATGTTTAAAGTGAGTGAGGTATACTTTACGCTCTGCACAGTATTACAGTTATATCACGGCGAGTCAGGTTGGTGTTACAGGAAACCTGCGAGCACTGGTATGGTACTGTCAACGCGTGGTGTTACGCGTCGATTGGGGAATTAGCTCATAATTAAGATGAAGTGTGCGTTGATGAAGATGAAGGCATAGTTGAGTTCAAACTTCTTTAGTGACATGACAAACAAATAGATATGACATATATGAGGTGAGCGGAGCAATACCGGACTCGTACTCCTTCACTGTCTAGATGTGAGCATACTAAATATATATACAGTTTTTGACAACAATTGACAGGCGACGACTCATCAATGGACAGACAGAAAAACAATAGCACTTCCTTGACCAGTTGATGTGATGGCAGACACGGCCAAGGGGATTACCAATGAAGGTTATAAATGTCTTATACAATAATTAATGGGCTGACAAGTCAATTTACAATGCGGTAGTGATAAGGATGTACAGTAGTGATTGAAAATACAGCTTAGCGTCATTTATATATTACAATAAAGTCTCACATGTCTTGAGTACATAGTTTTGGACTTTTTAAATATTTGGACGATGGCTGTCCTAAATTAGTCACTATAACAGTACTGACAAACTAGCACACATACTAACGTCGAAAGCACTCGTTGCACTGACTTAGTTGCAATATAGGATTATTCATAATATTCTTCCTCCGAACTGCTTCTTAGGATAAAGATATCGGAATCACCCCTTTGCTGTTTTTGTAATAACGACTTAGAAACTTTAGAACACCCGTTTGGGTATTGTGATCCGGTATTCACAATTTGGAAAAGTTTAGACAAATGGTTCGAAACAGCTCAAATTTACATTAATTTCACAATTTCAAAGATAATGCTCGGAATCAAAGGAAGAAATAACAATCCCAATACCGCCATTTTCTCACTTGTTAAAGACATTATATTAAAATACAGTCAAAAAATGAAGATTCCGAATTTCGGGTACTAGTATATAGTAAGTCAAATTCAGCAGTACTACGACATTGCAAAATATATTTATTTAGTTTCTGGACAAAACGATATATTTGTTAAATTCTTGTCATCATTACATACTATTTTGAAAAGTTGATTTATGTATCGCTTCCTCATTGCTTGTACATGTAAAAGGTCACTGTAGTTTATGTACCTCAAATATGCCAAATTGTGCATATATACTGTTGTAAACGACAAATCGAACTGTACATTTGCAAACATGAAAATAATATATATATATATACATATGTGTGTGTGTGTGTGTGTGTGTGTGTGTGTGTGTGTGTGTGTGTGTGTACGGCGTATCCGTAGTGTCATTTTACATCAAATAAGTACCTACCTGGTTATTCGCAGGCTTGTACTTGAGACCGTCCATTTTGAGAATCCTCTCCAGCTGTTGTTTATTGAAGTTGGAGACGCCGATAGACCTGACAAGGCCCTTGTCCACGAGCTTCTCCATGGCCTGTTGGGGACGAAAGTGATATCAGCTAGTTTTATACTGAGATTCTTTGAAAATAGATGCATTATACAAATGTGATCGTACCTCTTGAGATCAAGGACATATCTCTGTTATCTTTATCAGAGTGCTCTTGGCAGACCGATTGGGATTTTCTTAGGCTTATTCTTTCTCATATTTTATTAATGTATTCTCAACATGGTGTTTAATAGGTTTGCCCATCATGAAGGCTAGTGTTCGTCTCCCCTCACGTGATAAACTTCAACGTCATAATATTCCCCTAACATTCTTAAAATCGACCTAAAACCATATTTGCTATCCGCTCTTGTTTGTCTTTACATTTTGTCTTTGTGTTGCACATGCTCAGAAAGTAAACGATAGCATTTTCTATGAATCTGCAGCGAACGAAACGTTGATATAATATTTATTATGCACATTTTAATATAACACACATGACACACGACAACCGTGTTTAGGGGGTGGGGTCTTCTAATTAATAAATGTCATGTGTTGTGTGTTCCCAAAAGTGATTGGACCCTCGACTCGGAATATTACATGCTCAACTGTCTAAGGGGAAATAGGGTTTAACGTCGTACTAAAGAATAGTTCGTTTCTATGACGATGTGCATGCGTGTGTATGTGTGGCTGCTTGTAGTAGCCCAGGCTTAAGCTGGTTTTATAGTGCCAGCCCACTGAGATACCATGCCGCAGCATGACAGTCTAAGTAAACTTAGGCTCAGTATTATTCGTTACACTGCTATACTGAGTCTAACAAAACCTAATAGAAGGTCGCGTCAGCTAACCTTTCGGACTGACCAATCAGAACACAGCTTTCCAAATCGCGATTGGTCAGTCCAAAAGGTTAGCGTGACGCGATCTTCTACTAGGTTTTGTTCGATTCATTATAGCAGTATAACGAATAATACTAAGCCTAAGTTTACTTAGACTGCGCAGCATGAATACCCCAGTCAGACACAATATACTGACTCCGAGCCGACCAGTCCTCGTTTTACCCATTAATGCCGAGCGCCAGGCAGGGAACAACAAGTACCATATTTTAACGTCGCGGGCGGGGATCGAACCCGCGACCATCCGCTCTCCGGGCAGACGCTCTAACCACTACACCACGGTGGCGGCTCTCAACTGTCTTAAGTTATGATAATTAAATCGATAGGCTTTTTGTCACCAGAACAACTTCAAAACCATATAAAATGAGCAATTTAAGTGACGACGTTGGAGCCATTTCACGAATGCCTAAAATTATATGTATTTGCAGTTTTATTAATTTACAATATGTTCTGCTCAGAGCTTGTCTTTGCAACTGACTGATATTTGTTATGATGTGCAGATATGATTTTCTACATGCTTTATTTTCTGTGGGGCGTACCATGTTTGCACGTATCGTTTAACAGTGTTTACACCATGGAGGCGTTAACGGGAGGCTACCTACTCTCCATGTGTCCAGGTAGTCCGTCGCGGTCGGCTTGGTCCGCTCAAAGTCCTAGGGAAATAATAATATGTAGTCACACACACGTCTAGATAATTTGTTATAAAATCAGAATCTGGTTACGGCATTAAACATGTCAAGAATATATACTCTATACAGTATGGAACAGTCTTAATAAACGTCTTCTTCAAAGATGGTACTTTCATCAATGAGGATGATGCAACTAAAACCTACGTATAATATACTTTCACCCAGATATTAAGTATACATATCTATCTGGAAGAACATATCATCCAACATAACAATATTTTTATGTAAACGCTTGGTAAACTGAGGTTTGACTTCAACCTTGACGTGTCTTCACTTGGGTAATGTCTAAACATTAAATAACAAGTTCATTTTAATGTACTGAGTGTCTATTTCAATGCCGACATTTTGACAATTTGAAATGTATCAATAAGTCGTGAAAGTACAGAAAAGCCAATGAAAATATACTGAGTCAAAAAAGAAACTTCACAAAATGTAATTTGAAAAATAATGAATAATTTTTCTCTGATGACACATCTATGTATCCGAAATGGGATTCCTATCTTTCGACTCTAGAAAAACGTTAGCAAAACCCACTCAAACCCATCCATTCGTCGTGCAAATGACGTTAGTGCCAAATCAGGTTTTGCACGTGCAGTCGATCACGTGATCATCGAAGTTTTCTTCATATGCACGTGTTTGCATTGGCCTCAAGAATTGAAAAAACACTTTTAAACCACAGTTCTAACGGTACTTGAAATGCCACGATTGTCAAATGTGCAACGTGAACGTGCCGTTGGCATGTTGCAAGCGGGAAGATCAGTTATTGACGTCGCAAGAGCAATGGGATGCAGCCGTCGTACTCTGTATGACTTGCAAGGTCGTCTACAACAAACTGGCACCACTTCTGATCGCCCAAGGTCGGGTCGTCTACGTGTGACGTCACGAGCAGAAGACCGTCAAATCGTCCTACGCCACCTACGTGACAGATTTCTGCCGGCTACACGAACCAGGGCTGAGATGTTTAGAAGTCGACTGTCCTCACAGACCATTCGAAATCGGTTGCGGGCTGCCAATCTCCATTCTCGACGTCCATATCGTGGGCCAATATTGACGCCGTTTCATCAACGTCAACGTCTGCTGTGGGCCCAACGTCACCTCCGATTGGCCCAGAGAGACTGAAATCGAGTCGTCTTTAGCGATGAATCAAGGTTTACCCTCAGATTCGCGGAAACGTGGACGTGGAAACCTCACAGCTGCTGCTTACCGCGACCAGGTGCTCACCCCTGAACTCGTTCCTTTCATGGCGGCTCATGGCCCAGGTCTACAGTTCCAGCATGATACTGCTCGACGGCATACCGCGATGTTGACACGAAATTTCCTTCAAAAGCTGGAATCAACGTCATGGACTGGCCATCGAGGTCGCCTGACCTTAATCCAATAGAGCACGTTTGGGATGCACTTGGGAGAAGGCTTCGTGGTCTTAGGAACCAACCTCAGAATTTGCAGGAACTTGGAGCTGCCTTGCAAGAGCAATGGCGCAGAATCCCCAACCACGTGTTCACAAGCATCAGGCAGCCGATGAGGAGACGGTGTTTGGCAGTGGTGAATGCGCGGGGCGGCCATACACGATATTGAACTGAGAAATTTCGCATTTTTTATTCTTGTGACGTTACATTCTGTATACCCATGTTTTGGAACGGCGGTGTAGCCTAATGGAACTGATTATGGCACTGTCAGAGTATCGAGTACATCACACAGATCTCAGCAATGAAATAATAACAATTTAACCATCTTACCATCTCTTGTTCTTTTTTAGTGCCCTGAGGAAAGAATGTGAAGTTTCTTTTTTGACTCAGTATACATGCCATCTATTGTCAACCATTTATGTATTATGTAATTTTATCACATTTAATGCATGATAAAATACTTTATGGCGCTTCAGTGATTTTTCCTTCCTATTACCTCCCTTACACCGTTAACCTTGCTATTCCGTAAGATAGTAAATCCCTAGTTATCCCCCCCCTTTCTCAGCCTCTCTTTCGCGCTTAGTACCCACGCAACACGGTTTCAAGTACCCGCAGACTCCAATTCAATTTTCTTTCCCGCAGCAAAAGATTCATTTGTTAATTGCAGTGTTTCAGAATGTCAGGAAGAATAGCCGGGACTAAGAGGAGAAGGGTTTGCAAGCTACCGTCACCGTCCCGCCACGCAAGTAACAACGTGGAGCTCACAAGGTCAACACTGGGAGCAGCGCTACGTCGCCATGTGAGTATAGGTTACCCTATCTTTCCGAGCAAAGCGATGTAAATGATAACATTCCTTCAACCCCTGTTAGGATTAGCTTTCCTCGTGAGGATATTGGTAGGGAGCCAATAAATTCATATGTCGTAGGCCTGCATGCAGTTGACATTGACAACATGGGGTCACCCCAACTTGCGCTCATTTGGCGAGAATATGTTGATTTCAATTTGCTGCTTAGAGGTGCACAGCAGGACGCCTTTTCAACTCAATCATAGGTATTGACAATTAACAGCCTTGGCCAAATTGAAATTTCAAAGTCACCAAAACAGAAAGAAATCAGGCATATTAACGACAGGACCACAGTCTTTGCAATCTTTGCTAGCGTCTACTTGACGAAGTTTCCCAGACGCCACCAGGAGCTGCTTAAAACATGCATACAATTCGCATTGCGGCTCAGCGTCAAATAGGCTGGAAAAGCTATGGCACCCAGATTAGATTGTACCAAGCAAGACACCCAAAACGCCCATGGGCTAACATCAATTCAGAAATGTGGATGCTTTACATGCAGTCAACAGCACCTGCCCCAATAGGTCATCAGCGAAACAGTGAGACACCTCACCATAGTTTCCCAGGCGCTCCCAGGAAACACACCAATAGCTGCTGGGATTACAACTACCGGTCATGTAGTAGACCTGCTTGCAAGTACATGCACACATGTATGGCTTGTAATGGCAAACACCCTCAAAAATCCTGTTTTCGTCAGCCAAGGAGCCAGGTAAAGGGAAAAATACCCAAGGGTCAAGCGGTCAATACACTGCTGGACAGAGGCAGGATACAGAGGCTCGGGGAAGGATGTTCTCTTGCAAAGGCTGATATTAAAAGTGCCTTTAAGCTTTTACCTGTGTCACCAGCTGATTTTAACTTGCTTGGTTTTAAGTTCAAAAACAAATTTTACTTTGACAAGTGTTTACCAATGGGATGCAGAATAAGCTGCGCTCACTTTGAGAAATTTTCAACTTTTGTTGAATGGGTTGTTGTTAGTAACAAGGGGAGAAATTTTACATTACCTGGATGATTTTCTATTTGGAGGCAGAAGAGGCACAGACGACTGTTCAAATGTTTTAGAAGCTTTTAGGGAAGTGTGTTTTTACCTGAATGTCCCACTGTCCGAAGAGAAAACAGTCTACCCGTGTACATCCATCACGTTTTGGGTTTACAACTGAACATGCTGACAATGACTGTGTCTATCCCACAAGGGAGGATACAACAATCAAAATTTCTTCTTCACGACATATTGGGGAGGAAGAAAGTTAAGTTATTTGAAATGCAGTCACTAATAGGTCTATTGAATTTCTTCTGTAGAGCAATTCCCCCAGGTAGAGCTTTCCTGCGGAGGCTAATCAATTCAACATGCAATAACAAACAAACATCACCACATTCGCATTACCAAAGAAAAAAGAGAGGATATATTCGTATGGCTCTACTTTATAGACAATCACAATGGTACAACTCTGTTTCTCAACCAACACTGGGAGAGTAACGAACACTTGAGTTTGTACACTGATAGCGCGGGGAGTATCGGTTTTGGGATATACTTTGACAAGAAATGGTCTTTTGGACAGTGGCCAAATGAATGGCATACCATGGGTTATACATCAGATATAACATTTCTGGAACTCTTCCCCATATATGTGTCTTTGAAGCTCTGGGGAAACGAGCTGATGAATAAGAAAGTACTGTTTTACTCGGACAATCAGTCTGTTGTAGCTATCATCAACAAGTTCACATCTCGATCTCCCTTGGTGATGCTCATTGTTCGAAAACTAGTCATGTTATGTCTTAATCACAATATATAAGTAAGAGCAGAGTATATTGAAGGCAGAAAGAACATTATAGCGGATTCATTGAGCAGATTAAGATTTGATGTTTTTCGGCAGCAGGTTCCCTATGCTCTACCCAGGGCGACCCGCTACCAGAGCAGATATGGGAATTATCCACGCAGAGACCCATCGTCTGATACAGCAATCAGTGTCACAGAATACCAACATAGCCTACAAAGCAGCATTAAAGGAGTTTCAATCTTTCTGTGACCAATACAAGATGTCAGCAATATTGCCAGTCAGTGTCAGTCATGTCAGTCATTACATTGCTTACCTTTCACTCAAACGCCGGTCATCAAGTACCATTGCACAACATCTGTCGGCGATTAGCAGAACGCACAAGCTCAAGTCGTATCAGGACCCGACAGATCATTACATCATAAAGAAAATGATGCATTCTATCAGGAAACAGAACCCGTGTAAGGATACACGAGCACCACTTACCATACAGATTTTACCAAGAATATTGGATGCCTTGCAACGAGTATGTTACACTACATACGAAACAAGTCTTTTCACATCTGCCTTTACAGTAGCATTTTTTGGTTTCTTACGAATTGGTGAAATTGTTCTTGGATGCCCAGAACAGACAGAGAAACCTCTGTTTTTATCAGACATTTTGGTTTATCCTACCTCAATTTCAGTAAAGATTCGCTACTCCAAAACAGATCAAGCTGGGAGGGGTACAACACTTCTTATCTGCGAGCACCCAGATAAGTCTCTCTGTCCGGTGTTAGCGATGAAGCGGTATTTGTCAATAAGGTCTAAGGGAGGCAAATATCTCTACAGGCACTTTAATGGTGAGCCTGTCACAAGGTCACAGTTTAATGCAGTATTGGCAAAGGCAGTCAAGTTTGCTAATCTCGACTCGAGAGTTTACAAATCACACAGCTTTAGAATTGGAGCAGCATCGTCAGCAGCTACCCTCGGAGTACCCGAGGATACTATCAAGCGGTGGGGCAGATGGACATCTGCTGCCTATGCCAGTTATATCCGAATGTCGTGGGATTGGTAACTCCCACCGTTCGCTATATCATCCAATGATATCTGAATGAACGTATCAACATTATTGTTTCTTCGTTATATCTAGGCAAGTCTGCTTCAGAAATCTGGATACTGGGATATTCATATATCTATTGGGCGCATAAGAGGGCAGTTAGACGACCGGTGGGGCGCAGTCTGGGGCTACCGGGGCTTGTAACATGGCTAAGCAAGCGTGGACTGAAATGGCAGCACGTGCATACGATGATCGAGCGCCGTCTGCAACGCTACCCAAAGCCGGATATGCTGATCATTCACGCAGGGTCAAATGACTTGACGGACAGGAAGGGGATACAGCTGGCAATGAAGATCAGAGAAGGTATGGCACATATTAAAAATTTGCTACCAGACTGTACCTTAGTCTGGTCTGAGAAGCTTACCCGCAGGAAGTGGCCCGGAGCTAAGTCTTGGGTAGCTGTTGAAAACAACAGAAAAAGGGTAAACAGGGCTGTGCGCGCTGGTGTGGTTGCTATGGGAGGTAAGATCATATCGCATGAGATCTGCTTTAAAGATCCAGGTCTGTACTTCCAGGACGGCATTCACCTCTCAGATATTGGTAGGGACATATTCATCAATTCTCTCCAAGGGGGGCTTGAACTCTTTCTACGAGATCCCGAAGCTGTAAGGTTTGTTTAATTGTGGGGGCAAATTTATAGGTATAAATTTGGTGGCGGATTTTGGGTGGTTTTGATTTGCTAATGCCTATCCTCTCAGAGGTTACCCTTGGTTACGTGGCATATATATATCACGCTAACAGTATCTTTCAGTCCTCTCGGCGGTGACCCGCCGGAGGTACATTTGTAATTGCTAATGCTGTTAAAATGCTTGCTCTCTCTTGGTTACCCATAGAGAGCTACGGGTCAAGGAGCTCTATGCCTTCGGGCTGGCGCTTGGCGTGCTTATATATTATACACCACCATCTGTCACCTGCCTGCCATAATTTCGACCTTTCTATTTTGTAATAAACTGGCTGTGCCCTTATCATCCCAATGTACGTTTTGTTATCCTTTCCTTCCCTGGCCTCATTGATAGTAGGCATAAGTAAAGTGTATCAAACATTTGCATTTCAACTTGTTGAAAGAGTGACCTAAGTGGATACTAGACTAATCTACGTAGATACAACTGTGTAGATGTCAATTATTTTTGGCAGTAATACGTTTCAATTGTGCAGCATTTCTCCAGAAAAAGTAAAATTGACAGACTCTTGTACCTTGTCAAGCAGGAATGTCATTCCGTACAAGAATCAACGGTACAAGAATCTGTATCGAAACGTCGCACTCTCCGTTATAAAGAAGTTGTTATCCATAAAGTTTGTCAATTTTGTACTTCCCAGCTTCTAAAATGCCACTCAAACAAGAAAAAGCAGTTTGAAAATGATGTTGGTGACGCTCCACAACCCATACCAGAGTACCAATGAAAGACTTGTACATCATCCGCCCCCACAACAATCACTAACACATTTCTATTTAGTACGATATGGTCGTGTTTGTACTGTCGACATATATAAAGTGCCAAGTTAACAGGAAAAAACTGTAATTTCTTGTACGTCTCTGCTCATTCGTGGGTTCCTAGTGGTTTGTTCGCTCGTCACGCCGAAGACACGGGTTCGATTCCACATGGACTCACTCACTCACTCACTCTCTGCTACATTAGTAGTGAGTTTGGAATACAACAAAATACAATAACTCCCATTTGGATCGGTCTTGATTCACATATAAACAGAGAAGTGTCTACAATTTTATATCAAAAATATAACCAATTTGGTTCTATCAATACTGACCAAGCGTGATGGTTAAATAAGGCAGGGAACCAACCAATCATGTAATATCAGACATGGTTGCCTCACTACTGACTGCCAGAACATGGATGGTTAAATAAGGCAGAGAACCAACCAATCGTGTAATATCAGACATGGTTGTCTCACACTACTGACTGCCAGAACATGGATGGTTAAACAGAGCAGGGAAGAATTGACTCACAGCAAAAGACAGAGGAAAATGTATCAGGTACAGATCTATGTAATCCATGTCCAGGGCCTCCAATGACGCTCGGCATGCTGGCTCCACTTTCTCCGGCTCATGACAGTTGTCCCATATCTGCAATGATAACACGCCAGAATGATAACATACATTTAGTATAAGGGTCATCACACGTCTGACTGATGATATACGCTTAACCCCGATGGGAAACGGTACTGAAGTAATGGCAAGGTGTGTTTCTCATATCTTATCTATGTGGACAGACAAAATGACAGCTAAACAGACTGCAGCCCTTTACCCTGCTGATACAGTCTACATATACAGATGTATACGGTATAGAACATTTATGGATAACAACTTCTTTTATTCGTGAGTGCGACGTTTCGATAGAGATTATTGTACCGTTCTCAAGCGTGTTGTACCATTGTTAAATGTATACGGGTTAGGAAATTCGAATGCCCCTGATATGTTATGTCCCTGAGTGCAATGACGCCAGGCGACACTAACTAGCTTTAGCTCTGGGTTGGTATACATGTACCTGTGAGCGACTCCAGACCACCACAGACATCACGTTACCCACGTACTCCTTGATCAAACAGGTGATCATTTCAGCACAGCACAAAGTTGTTTCTTACCAGGCTTAATCTTAACACGCACTGGATGTGGAACTTGAAATGACCAACCGTATTACGGCATACTCTGTACATAGTTCTATCTATGAGGGGAGGTGGGGTAGCCTAGTGGTTGAAGCGTTTGCTTGTCGCGCCGAAGACCCGGGTTCGAATCCCCACATGAGTACAATGAGTGAAGCCCATTTCTGGTGATCCCCACCGTGATATTGCTGGAATATTGCTAAAATCGGTGTAAAACTAAACTCCACACACTCACTTTATCAATTTAAATGAAATTATTTGTTTCTACTCACTCTATGAATTATTACAAAACAGAACGTGAAACTTAGTCCGGTTACCGCTATATTATCACTATATCTGAAATCCGCGACCTCTGATGGGTTATTTTTAATACATAGGTACTCAAAGACATATTCCTGTGTAATCATGATTTGTTAATCCAAACATTTGACAATATGGACGATGATCCCGTTATCAGTAACATCCGCATTAACAAGATGTCACAATCCCTACAAAGTGTATGTGGTGAGGTCTGACTAAAACACAATGCTGTTAACAGCACAGTCACCCTACCTTCGTCACAATGAACAGCTCTTCCCTCGTTACGTTTCCTTCTTTTATCAGTTCTTTAATGGCGACTCCGATTTCCGGTTCCGTTTTATAGAGCCATGCTGTGTCAATATGGCGGTATCCCATCTCTATTGCGGCTTTCACGGCATCACCAACCTCGTTTGGCTGTAAACGAAAAATAGGTTGGTAATCTATGTGTATGTACAACTTTGCGCCATTTTCTGTGCGAGCATCCATGTATTGGAATCCCGAATCCTTCGTAATCTCCATCAAACTAAGGTTTGGGTTTTTTATAAAAATGGTAAATAAGTGCGATTATAACTTTCGTCACCTCTTACCAACCAAAGCGGACATGCCGTGACCACTGAATCTACGTGTACAGTCAACATCTACCGGAAGGTCTTCAGTCAACATCTACCCGGAGGTTACGGTCAGTCAACATCTACCCGAGGGGTCTCCAGTCAACATCTACCCTGCCAAAAACTCCCGGTCAACATCTCAAAGGTCTCAGTCAACATCTGCCCAAAGGTTCAGTCAACATCTTGAAGGTCAACATCTACAGTCAACATCTACCTGGGGTCTACAGTCAACATCTACCCGTCAACATCATCTAAGGGTCAACATCCAGTCAACATCTACCCGAAGGTCTCCAGCCAACATCTACCAAAGGACTCCAATCAACATCTACCCAAAGGTCCTCAGTCCACATCTACCCAAAGGTCTCCAGTCAACATCTACCCAAAGGTCTCCAGTCAAGTCAACCCGGGTCTCAGTCAACACGAAGGTCTCCCAGTCACCGAAGGTCTCCAGCCAACATCTACCAAAGGAATCCAGTCAACATCTACCTGAATGTCTCCAGTCAACATCTACCCAAAGGTCCTCAGTCAACATCTACCTGAAGGTCTCCAGTCAACATCTACCCAAAGGTCTCCAGTCAACATCTACCCGAAGGTCTCAGTCAACATCTACCCAAAGGTCCTCAGTCAACATCTACCCAAAGGTCTCCAGTCAACATCTACCCAAAAGGTCTCCAGTCAACATCTACCTGAAGGTGTCCAGTCAACATCTACCCAAAGGTCAACATCTACCCAAAGGTCTATTGTAAACATCTACATAGAAATCTACAGACAACATGTACCCAGAAATCAACAGTCAGCATCTATAAAGAGATCCACATTCAGCATCAACTAATATTGACAGGTCCCCCAGTATTTCATTGAGAGGGTATAATAGTTTGTAAGTAAATGTTCAACTACCAACCCGGAAACTGTTGTAGGTCCCTAAGCCCAGCATAGGCATGTCGTATCCGCTGTTGAGACGTATGGAAGGTACTTTGTCCGCCATCATGAAACTGCCCTCTCAGCACTTGACAAGAAAGTCACTAAAACACTGTCACTGAATAATTTAATAAAAGATATAAGATGTCAGTCAGGAACATGCAGTTACCATGGTTATTAGCACACGCTCTTCTATATAGCAAAAAGTCGTATCTGTGTACACTCACCAGCAGCACGACCACCTTGTCAACGAGCGTTCTACCGAACAGAAATAAGTCAACAAGGTGACCTCGTCAACACTTATAACCCAAATACAACGTTATCACGTTGGGGCGAATGACACAGTGAAGTGTATTTTGTTATCTTACACACGATACGACGTGTAAATGCTGCAGAATGACTTTGCATTCCTGGATTGTGAAGAGAAAATAAATACCAACAACAATACCTTTATATGAAACGCCAACGTGAAGTCAAACACAGCATGTAATAACACACCAGCCACACAGGCACTTCCGTAGCAGCCACGACACTGTGTTCATCGGGCATCGGCCCAACCGATGAGAGGTCAAGGGCAGCTATGCTATTCTGTCAGTAGCTCAGTTCTGACTGAGGGGAGAAACTAGAACACGTGGTGTTTACAGTAGAACTTGGCATTCGTGAGAACACATTGCTGTTTAGTAATATATTTCAAAAGTAATCGCAGATATAGTTTATGCTTATCCAGCGATATTAAGGGCGAGTGCATGTAAGTAGTATCTGAAGGTAAGGGTATCTAAACCCTCTGACCCGACCAGGGGCGGTGGGTAGCCCAGTTGTGAAAGCCTTCGCTAGTCACGCCGAAGACCCCGGTTCGATTCCCCACATGGGTACAATGTGTGAAGCCAATTTCAGATGTCTCCGCCGTGATATTGCTGGAATATTGCTAAAAGCGGCGTAAAACTAAACTCGCTCACTCACTCTATCTATGAATTATTATAGCTCGTCAGTCCGGTTACCGCTATACCGAAATCCACGACCTCTGAGGGGTTGTCATTGTTGATACATAGTTACTCATATATGACATATTCCTGTGTAATCGTGATTTGTTAATCCACACATTATATATAATGTGATATTGCTGGAATATTGCTAAAAGCGGAGTAAAACTAGACTCACTCACTCACTCACTCACTCACTCACTCACTCACTCACTCACCCACCCTGAAACGACCGTCACTGGTACAACTATATAATTACACGGTGTTATTGTAATAGGATTTCACTTCAGATTGGCATTATAATACATAGAAACATAATACAAGTCATGCAAATGGTCAATATTTGACGGATTCAACTGAAGGAAAATACTTCCTCCCAGATTATACTGTGAAACTATACATATGGAAATTACTTTAGCAACATCCGTATTTTCTCAGACTGAGTAATTGTAATGAACTGGTGCATACAGTGTGTCAAAGATTCTCATACCATGTGAATTTTGTAGTGAAAAGAAAGGGTTGAGGAGAAATTAAGCCAGGATTGCCATAGCATAATCTGGTCTATTTGAAGATGGTACTCATATGGAAAAACGACGTCATTTCATGCAAAAAACATTACGATTTTCTCTTTTCTTGCACAGAATTAACTGTCAGTACCATGTACACATCTTTCAAACAGTATCTTGTGTGGCCTCCCTGCACACGAACAACTGATTCAAGACCCATCCTCATTCCTTGGATCAATCTCCGAATTTGATTCTAAGAAATCTCGTTCCAATTCCTCAATGAGAGTCTGGACACGTGGGTCTCTCCGTCGAACACGACGGCCTAAAATGTCCCACGGATGCTCAATGGGACTGATATCTGGACCATGGGATGGTTGCAACTGCATTCTGTTGCAAGAACTAGCTGACAGCACGTGCTCTGTGAGGCCCGGCATTGTCATACAAAAAGATGGGTCTGGTGGCAAGTGGATGGTTATCAAAATGTGGGACAACATCCCTCTCAAGGATATCGTGTTGATACCGAGGCCCACTAAGGTTACCACGAATGGTAATGAGGTATATCTTGCAACCCAAGGAAATTCATCCCCATACCATGACTGACCCTCTCCCAATAGGAACCGTCTCCTGGATATTGCATTGGTCCATAGCTGTGGTCCTTTGTCTCCAGACACGTGAACGACCATCCGCCATATGCAAAAAGAAAAGACACATCGGAAAAGTGAACCCTCCGCCATGATGCAATGTTCCAGCAAACACGTTGATTACACCGGGCAAGTCGTGCTGCTTTGTGAGCTAGAGACAGTTTTATACGCTTGGTGGTCTTCTGGCCCTGTATCCTGCTGCTTTCAGGCGATTCCTGACGGTCCTGCAGGAAATGGCTCTCCATGGTAACCACTGTTGCCTTAACGATATGCAACATGAACGGCGCCTAACATGTCTCAACGATGCTCTATCCCGTTCTGTACTTTGAACATGCCTGAAGATAAGTTTAGCGTTATTTGGAAATGTCCATTATTTGATAACTTTTGAACATTTGTATTTTTATGACAGATAATGCTTACATAATTGTTAAAATGTGTATAACGCCTGTGAAAGTGTTATTTGGTCTTATTAAAGTCATACACTCTATCTAATATTCAACCTAAGTTCAACATCGTATAATATATGTGTATGTGTGACTTTGGCCTTGAGTATACAAAGGGAATTGAAATTCTAATTCAACTTAGTATGTAACACGAGTTCTGATTGGTCAATGCTATAAATTTCCGACCGTATAATCAGCATATACCGTCGCAATTTGAAAACCGATTCACCAAAACCTTTGAATGTATCCCTACACTATTGGGGTAACGCTGCTTTGCAGGACATTGTCATTTGCAGAAGCCATAGGTCAATTAACTCCCCTATCCAGCTCAAATGGGTGGAATTTGTGTTAAAAAAGACAAAACAGTATCATAAATTTAATTTTAAGTTCAAACACCTAACTCGCAACAGGCTGTTCACCCATTACTGTTAGATCATGAAACAAGATTTATGACGTCATTATGGAGCGTGACGTCACCTGCTGTGAAGTCATTTGAACTGATAATGGCCCGTAGTTGAGGAATCAGCTGGCCGCTCATTTCTGTAATTAGAGGGTGGTTTCATCAAAATTCCGTCCATTTTATCTATAATACTATGATCAATTCATCATTGTCAGATTTAGTCTGTGTGCACATAATAAACGTGTGTAGTTTGAAAAGAGAACTACTTTTTCTGGCGATGGTGTAAGTTCAAGGAGTGATATGATTATACCTTTGACCTAGAGGAACTTTGATCTGGTTTAAATAATGAATTTCTTTCGCGAAAAAAACAGCGTGAAACGAGTTGAATTAGAATGGGGATAACTGTACAGTGTTTGATGAATTGGGGACGTATACCGGTGGTTATATAGCCGCAAATTTAACGTTATATCGGCTCCGCTTGCGCAAATTTAACGTTATATCGGCTCCGCTTGCGCGTCGCCAATATAACTAAATTTGCGGCTATATAACCACCGGTATACGTCCCCAATTCGTCAAACACAGTACAGTTATCCCCTAAATAGTGTACGATTCTTGATCCTCCAATTCATTTACGATAAAAATCTTCAATGTTTCAACATATTTGCTGCTTTTGTGTTGGATTTGTCTTTTTTTTTTCTTCTTTTTTTTTTATCGCATTCCTTTTACTACCCTTTATCATATTTTTTGAAGATTCATTGATCTTTATCTATCGATTTCTGAGTTGACCTCTGCGTTTCAAAGGGGCAGTGGAGTACCCTAGTAGTTAAACCGTTAAACCTTTCGCTCGTCACCATATGGGTACAATGTGTGAAGCTCATTTCTGGTGTCCCACGACGTGATATTGCTGGAATATTTCTGAAGGCGGCATAAACCCACACACACTTACTCACTCTGCGTTTCAAATATGGAAATCAGCAACCGTCATGGTGTGCTGTTACATAAAGCCGATTGGGTGAAAAGTCCTGTACTTGATATTGTTGTCTTAGGGATCGTTCATAATTTATGGCTACGGGGTCATGATGATTTTATGGAAAGGCATGTACATTGTGAATGACACCCCATCCCCTCCCCAAAATAAAAAAAATATGTACAAAGTAAGAGACCCCCTGCATGTCATGTACAAAATTTATGACCCGCACCCCAAAGTTTTTAAGCTTAATTTAAATGACCACCCCACCCCACCCTACCTCCCCAGAACAAAATGGGTGACCCCAAGCCATAAATTATGAACGGTCCCTTACCAAAATGGCATAAAAGTATTCTTGCGATTATTCTTGAGTTTATGTAACTAAGAAAGCTACATGTTGCCACGAATGTCATGGTCACCGTGGTTTGTAAACCACACCAGTTTCTCGCCTCAGTCAGGAATATGCTGTAGTTAGTAACTGTAGTTAGAATAAGCGTCCTTGGTCTTTCATCGGTTGGGTAGACGCCTGATAAACAGCCCTGTGATTAGTTGGATTGCGCGAGGTAAGTACGTGACAGTCACGAAAGCGCCTGTGTGACTGTTATCGTATTGCAAACTGATAAACAAACGTCTACATCTATTTTTGATACTACTGAATGAAGGAGAGCTGGCTACATGCGATCACACGGACGCCGTGATGTATTATTACATGACTGACCTATATTCTGTGTTGTTTGTTAAGTCAACACGGACAAGGAAACAGCTCTCTTGTAAATAGGACATCAACAACGTAATTCATTCATTTGTCTCATCATTCATCTCATTCATTCTATAGCAGAAACAATGGACTCACGCAGAGGTGACTGTTGTCTTGTGGAGAGACAATAGCGTTGTCTTGGACATGTGACAACTCCTTGTGATGAGATATAAGGCTCGGGAATAATCAGTTATGGATGTAATTGTTTTAAGAATTACTGTGTTGAATAATGGTATAATGGACGGGTATATGCAGATTATAGCATGTGAAGAAGAGTAGAGTTCCATACCGATATGTGACTATGTTGTACAAACGTGACATTTTAATAATTAAAAGTTAATCGCGCCCCACCACTCCACCCCATCGCGACTAATTTCCTAATTTCGGGTTTGCTGCATAGGCGGATCCAGAGAGGGTGCACCCCTTTGTGCTGAAAGTTTGTTAAATGACCATTGAAACTCGGGTGAAAATGAAGTGTGCACCCCTCCTTTTCTCAATAGCTGTATCCGCCCCTGTGCTGTTATGTGTTCCAAAGTCTGCTAATGATTTACTTCGAAACATCGAAGGACTTGCAATTGGCTACTTCACGCTGGTCGTGCCTGTTTGCAACATGCCAATTGAACGTAGGCGTTCATCACGTTGTATACGTCGCAAATTAAAATAAAAATGGCTAGAAACAAACACAAACATCTATATGATCAACACATGCAAGATGATTGTCATAATTAATGGTCTACAGTGATTTATCGACCGTCAAAATCAAGAATGACACTATGTGTATGTGTGTGTGTGTGTGTGGGGGCTACTGCGTGATACGTTGTGTTTAGGGGTGGTGATCAAGAGAAATGGTGGTGCGTTCATAAGATGTCTGTCTTTGAAAAGTTTGTTGACGCTTATACTTCCTATCCAAGCTAATAGTTCAGGTTCCACTTGTTTTTTAAAAGTATGTTACGTTTACACACGTCAATGATAAATTGCTTGAGCTATGGTAATCAGTTCTTTTTTTTAAAAGTATGTGACGTTTACACGTCTCAGTTTAATCCTTGATGAAGGTCTAAATCGATACATGACGTTACAAACAGTGTTAATATGGTAAATCCATTAATCCCTTGGTGAAGTATATCGATACATGGTTAAAACAGTGTTAATATCAAAACCATTGATCCAAGTCTCCTGTAATATGGATATAACAAAACATTTTGCATACTAACGAACTTGCTTCAGAGACTGGTGGGTCAGAGAATATAGATGTACAGATAAAAGTGATCTTACCCGCTGTTTATATCTATTTGTTTATTTATTTGTTTGTATGTTGCTTAACGCTGCCTCAGAATTTTCCAGCTGTATGGCAAGGGCTGTATATAATCTTGTCTGGACCAGACAACCCAGTGATCGGCATCATGGCATCGATCTCGATTGCGCCTGGCATAACTGACATCAAATGATGATCAAATTATTCTTGATTTAATATCTACTGAGAAATCTGTGTGTTACCCTGAATGTCGGGATCTAAGGGGTCTTGTGTCAACAACGCGAGTTCTGGTTTCTCACTTCAGTATTGAATGTGCGTCGACTGTTGACACAAGGTTACGACAGAGACCATAAATCAGTTAATGGTCTCAGGTTAAGATAAGGCCACATAAAAATAACTTCTTCTCTCTCTTAAAATTGGGCCCGACGCTAATTGTTTTTTCTTTGTTGTTGTTTTTTGTTTTGTTTTGTTGTATTTGTTGTTGTATTTTGTTTTGTGCACTGGTAAATTTTCGTGCATAAATCTGTCTAAGCTTCCGTCATTCGACTAACATTGTATAGAAAATCAGAAGAAAATATTAAAAAATTAAAATAAAATCAGCCCTACTTACCCATCTTTTGTTTACAAAAAAAGTGATGAGAAACAAGAAATTATTTTATGTGGCCTAACTGCCCATGGTCTGTCAACGGATAGGTCAACGCCTGATAAATATCCCTGAACGTAAGACGTGCGATTACACAATGTAAATGCCCTTTACAGAAGCCCCAGTAGGTCTGGTATGTTATCATTTAAAAAATGTGTAAACCGATACACACAGCAACTGAGGGAAGAAAGGTTACGCATACGATACGATCACGTGGATGACCTCTTGAAGTATGTGTACATTGTTGTTCATTATACTCTGTCTACACATTGTATCGGAGTGTGTGTGTGTGGGGAGTTACCGACAATGTGTCGAATTCGACGGAGTGTGACGCAAGTACTTCATATTTATTGCTGTAATGGTCTCATTCGGCCTTTGATGACGACCACTACGTATGGGGATATATAAGATGGCTTCACCTTCCCCTCTCACTTTAAAATCTACAAATTATCATCACCATCGTCATCATTATCATCACGCTTTAGCTGAAACCGCTCTCCAATCACAGGCACAAAACACACCCACACTACACTGTAATACAGTGGAAGTACAGATGTATTGCTGACATGTGTTTTCTTTAATTAAAATAGATATTAAAAGTACCTACTAGTAGGTTTTTGGTTTTAGAATTTCTTGTCAAGGTGCTGAGAGGGAAAAGTTTCAAGATGGCGGACAAAGTACCTTCCATACGTCTTAACAGCGGTTATGACATGCCTATGCTGGGCTTAGGAACCTACAACAGTTTCAAGGTTTGTAGTTGAACACTTTATTTACAAATGTTACCAGCCCTTGGAACATGTGTATGCAGATTTCCAAAAGAGTAAGCTTGAATTGTGGTGGAGGACCTAGCCCTGATTTCTCGAAACAAACTTAAGTCTGGGTTTTGACTTAAGTTACAGTTTTTACTCAAATTTGAGAAAAAAACAGGAAAATGCATTTCCCAGAATAAACTGAAATGGATATAAATCTCAAACTTAGTCGACAATTTGAGTTAGGTAGATAGGTTACATGAGTTGTTTTGTATTTTGGGTTTTAGAATTGAGACTGAGTTAGAAACTCAGCTGTTTCTAATTGTCCAACACAGTTTGTTGGTTTCGAGAAACGAATTATGACCTCATAAATGTTGACACTGACTATGGACCATTAGGTAGATGTTGACTATAGACCCCTAGGCAGATGTTGATCATAGACCCCTAGGTAGATGTTGACCATAGACCCCTAGGTAGATGTTGACCATAGACCCCTAGGTAGAAGTTGACCATAGACCCCTAGGCAGATGCTGACTAGAACCCCCTAGGTAGATTGTGACTATTGGCCTCTGAACAGATGTTAACCGTAGACCTCTGTGTAAATGTCACTGTGGTTCTCCGGGTATATGTTGACGGAAGGCCTCAGGATGGGTGTTCACGTAAACGTCCGGATGGATGCTGACTGTAGACCTCCGGGTACGGGTTGATCGTAGACCTTCCTGTAAAGTTTGACTAAATAGACAAATACTGCTATATAATACTCAACTTTTGATAAGGATCTTCCTGGTTTGCTGTGATACAACAAATGGGTTATATTTACTTTTGAACATATTTGCCAAGAAACGTCTCCATTTGTGGCCACCCTAGTCAAATGCTTTAATACTTGTATACTTTAATTTGTATTCCCAGTATACACTTTAATCTTCGATGATTAGTCAGTGCAACTACACATGAATGTTCGTGACACGCTGTGCAATTATCAGCTGTAACGGTATTTTTGTGGTTTGCGAATAAAATCAGATTCAATTACCATTTTGGTAAAAACCCATTAAGCCGGTTATGGGTCTGACAATCCAAGGATCATACCAGGAATGAATCTGGATTTCGACTCTTCGGATCCTGACATGACTAAGGGTTGCAAATGTCTACAGACTCCAACGTGTAACATATATGTATACTGTTATTTTGTTTTTCCCAACAGCCAAACGAGGTTGGTGATGCCGTGAAGGCCGCAATACAGATGGGATACCGCCATATTGACACAGCCTGGCTCTATAAAACGGAACCGGAAATCGGAGTCGCCGTTAAAGAACTGATCAAAGAAGGGAAAGTAAAGAGGGAAGAGCTGTTTATTGTGACGAAGGTTTGAAGGTTGTTTACAATATTACCATGTTTGCCTTCAAGACAGAACAAAATTACAGACCTTACCACTTATCTTGCCTCGCACATAAATGTCGTTTTCTGATTGGCTGAGCGCTCTTCTATTATTTTCGATGTACCCCGCTTACAAGCGAGTAACATTTTCTATGTACCCCGCTGGGAATGCCGAACTCATTTGGTACTTCGTGGTAGAAATTCTTTATTTCGAATAACATTGAATCACACGTATGATGTAAGGAAATTACCGTTTTTTGCGAATGCAAATCGACGGAAGGGAGATAACTCTAAATTTGTTTTTCTTGTCGTCTTGTCGTCTGGTACTCCATACTATGATCCGATACCCGTGCTTCAAACAGTTCAAATTTACCATTGAGGTGTTCGGTAAGATAAATACGTTGTTCACTGATGTACCCTCGATGTTTCTTCGGGCTCAGGGAACATAAACAAACATCGAGGGTACATCAGCCCATGTCCCCCTCGTGACCAGTGAACAACTTATAATAACACTTTGAGGAAACTGTTAAACATCGTCAATGCGGACGGTCCGTATCCGGGCAGATCTGCTTGATTGTCAAATGTCCAGACAAACAAATCATCAGTGTACAGGAATATATCTTTGAGTAAGTATTTGCGATTACAACCGATCAGAGGGCGTGATTTCCAGAATCACGGGATCCAGAATACCGAGGTTCCCTTTTATGGTCCCAAACATTCCATGCATATAACTGTGCACTGAGTTGTCATCTGTTCATTTCAAGTTGTAATACTCACAATCGTTCTGCCCAAATATGGATCCATCTACAAATATCAACAGAAAAGATGTCTTTAGAAAATAAAAAAAAGTTTACCAAAAGCGTGTGGTGAAACACTTATGTGATTGCAGTGAGTTTTCGTTTTAATGTGTAATGATGCATATCAAATGTAAACTCTCCACGTACGCTATTCAGAAATACTTTTTTATAAAAATCAAGAATCTCATGCATGTAATACGAAACATTAGATTAAATCATTGAACACAACACAACACAACAAAAACATTTCAATTTTCAAATTTTGGTTAAACATAGTACAAAACACGACTATATAAACACAAAAATTAACATTAGGTCATTTGGAAATTGATCAGTTATGCAATAACTGACATTTGTTGTGGTACAAGTGGTACAAAAAGTGTCATTGTAAATATGCTGTCTCATCGGTAAGAGGATAACTATACCATAGAGTTTACTATATATTCTTCAAAGTCAACATTTATAGCTCCATATATTTACAAATGTTGGTAAAAGCTGGATTTAACAAAGGCCGGATGAGAACAGTGACCTGAACAGAGGAAGGGAGGTAATCCTAAATGCCTTAAGTTACGAGTGCTTCAATAACTCACTGCAAACATGCCAGCCAAAAAAGTCTTATCAAAACAATTGACGTTTACGCAAATGTGATTAAACTATTATACTTCGTTCTGATAAAATGTCTGTGCATTGAATATACAATGTAATATGAAACGTGGTAATAGCTGCTGAATAGATATGTCAACTTTGCAATACTAAAACGACCTAATATATGTTATAATTGAGGTTACACTTTTCAGTAAAGTACAGATTCTAGTACTTTATTGTGTTCACAATAATCCCCAGCAGACAAAGGCAGCGTTCTAAACCACTCAGATACCTCGGCTTCCACAAAAATGGAAGACCACTGATACATCACGTACTTTGTGTACCCTTCTGACAAGTGTAAATGTGTAAGGCTCATTTAACGAAAGCTATGAATGCCTCAAATCAATTTACCTTTGTCAGAGGGGTACAAAAAGTACATGTACATGATATGCGACAGTGGTTCGGAGATGAGATTTGTAATGCCATGTGATAATTGACCAATTGAATCAAATTCTGATCTGCATAAGAACATACCAGAGACAAGAGACAATATGCAATAAGATATTACAGCTAAACCCTGACCTCTGAAACATTGAACGCGATCTCATGTTGGTTTACACATGCTGGACTGTGTTGCACATTGTCCAGACAATCGTGACAATTAATGCAGTGGACTTTGACAGCCAAAGGGATGGGTTGAAACATTGCATGTTGGACAAGGCCATTGTCCAGAAAGTCGTGACAATTAATACAATGGACTTTGACAACCAAAGGGATGGGTTGAAACATTGCATGTTGGACAAGGCCATTGTCCAGAAAGTCGTGACAATTAATACAATGGACTTTGACAACCAAAGGGATGGGTTGAAACATTGCATGTTGGACAAGGCCATTGTCCAGAAAGTCGACAATTAATACAATGGACTTTGACAACCAAAGGGATGGGTTGAAACATTGCATGTTGGACAAGGCCATTGTCCAGAAAGTCGTGACAATTAATACAATGGACTTTGACAACCAAGGGGATGGGTTGAAATATTGCATGTTGGACAAGACCTTTGTCCAGAAAATCGTGACAATTAATGCAGTGGACTTTGACAGCCAAAGGGATGGGTTGAAATATTGCATGTTGGACAAGACCTTTGTCCAGAAAATCGTGACAATTAATGCAGTGGACTTTGACAGCCAAAGGGATGGGTTGAAACATTGCATGTTAGACAAGGCCATTGTCCAGAAAGTCGTGACAGTTAATGCAGTGGACTTTGACAACCAAGGGGATGGGTTGAAACATTGCATGTTGGACAAGACCGTTGTCCAGAAAGTCGTGACAATTAATACAATGGACTTTGACAACCAAAGGGATGGGTTGAAACATTGCATGTTGGACAAGGCCATTGTCCAGAAAGTCGTGACAATTAATGCAATGGACTTTGACAACCAAGGGGATGGGTTGAAATATTGCATGTTGGACAAGACCATTGTCCAGAAAATCGTGACAATTAATGCAGTGGACTTTGACAGCCAAAGGGATGGGTTGAAACATTGCATGTTGCACAAGGCCATTGTCCAGAAAGTCGTGACAGTTAATGCAGTGGACTTTGACAACCAAGAGGATGGGTTGAAACATTGCATGTTGGACAAGGCCATTGTCCAGAAAATCGTGACAATTAATGCAGTGGACTTTGACAACCAAGAGGATGTGTTGAAACATTGCATGTTGGACAAGGCCATTGTCCAGAAAGTCGTGACAATTAATGCAGTGGACTTTGACAACCAAGAGGATGGGTTGAAACATTGCATGTTGGACAAGGCCAGTGTCCAGAAAGTCGTGACATTTAATGCAGTGGACTTTGACAACCAAGGAGATGAGTTGAGAACAAGACACACCCGCATTCACTGCATTGAACTCATGTTTAGTTGACCTTCATTAAGCGGCACTTAGAAGCTGGTATGATAAGAAGGAACAGATCAGTTAGCAGTGTTGTGAGTGATCGCCGACAAATCTGGCAAAGCCACTGTGGACTTCTTTGATATTATGCAGCAATTCGCAATTGTGTCATCCAGATTTAGGGTTACTCAGTGACGATTAATAGTGATATCATTAAAGATTTGAGCCCTCTTGCAGTTCATTACTCAAAAACGTTACTCATCGGAGGGATTCAAAGTTTAGGAATTTGATTGCAAGAGTATGGTGAACGTCCACCGTTTGTGGAGCTCACAAGAAAAGGCATGACAAACGTATAGTGCTATAGCGGAAATGAGGAAAGAACTGTTCCCATCAGTATTAAAGTATTCTATCATTTGGTCGTGTTACCTTTACAGATATTGGGCCACTGTCATGACCCAGAGGACGTGAAGCCAGCGTGTCGCCAGTCACTGGAGGCCCTAGACATGGATTATATAGATCTGTACCTGATACACTTTCCCTGTGCCCTACGCTGTGAGTAAAGACTTCTCCGTGTCTTTTTTCCATCCATGTTCTAGCAGTCTGTAGTGAGACAACCATTTCTGATATTAAATGATTGGTTGGTTATATTTAATAATAAATATATAAACAAATTTATGTCTTTGTGTAATGGCCCATATATAACTGATCTGGTTGGGGGTTACGGGTATCGGGTTGTGTCACCAATGGAAGAGGAAAGAAGAAATGGTCAGGATTTCTGTTGTTGTTAAAATGTGTTGTCTTTTAATGCTGCATTCACTTCTATCACCACGACATACAATGTTTGTAGTGTCAACGTAAGAGATCACATATCCTCATCATTTATACATCATCGGTGTATATGTATTGTTTTCAATTGAAGAATTGCTAGGGAAAAGGAAACTATCCACTTAAACACTGCATTGGAAAGTATAAAATCTGAAAACCTTAATAGGCCGAAAACAGTTTCTGAAACAAACTTTAGGTCGAAAACACAGCTATGATATCCATATGAAGTGCATTTTGCTTTTGGTTTGATTCATGTGTTTGTTTGTCATTAAAATATGAAGTGCCATCATCAGTATGTTCATAGTTTGATGATCATAGATACTCTTAAGAATGGTGAATTTGGAGATCTGCGAGATTAAACTTATACCTACGCTGATGTTAGCTTCTACAAAGATCATACCTTCATCTAGATGAAGGACACTTTCATATACGTAGATTCTGTTTATGCCTATGAAGATAATATTATAATCGTGTGATTCCTGACTGTGGATATAGTTTGTAATCACTTTGGATACAATTTACACAAACAAATACATTCAGTTTATAAATGTTTGGCATGATGTTGGTTGTCTATTTTCATTTTGTCATTGCCCGTTTGGGGGAAACAGTCACCTCTGAAATACAAACTCATCTTCAATCATTTACTAATGAAAGGTTATTTGATATTTAGCTAATAGATCAGTAATGCCAAAGTTGGAAGTCAAAGAAATCGAGCATTATTTATTGAGCCAGAATTTATATACAATTGACCCAGAACAATTTGTTATTTAGTCAATGATTCAATAATATACTAAGCAGCAAAAGAAACGTCAGTTTGGAATTTCCCTTCTCAGAAACGGATAACTATAAACTCATTTAATGTTTTGATTGTATATTTTTGACAACATCTCCAACTTTACCTGAGCAAAGACATTCCTTCCCAAACTCAGAATTGAACCCAGGAAATGGTCTCAAAAACTCAACCTGATCTCGGAGATGGTACGGTGTTCTCCATGTTTTTCATGCAACTCTGCACGTGCTGTTCACAAGGACCAGCCCTATAAAATGCACCCCCAAACCTGGTTGAAACATTCACATTACAACGTCGGCAGGTTGCCGCGACTCACGACAGCTCAGAGGAACCAGGCGCCACGAAGACTTGAAGCTGGCCACATTGCACAAGCCGTTGCCAATCACTTCCAGGTTAACGTTCGGACCATCTACAGGCTGCAGCAACGTTTCCGGGCCACCAACACCACAAATGATCGCCCCCGTACTGGCAGACCAAGGGTCACCACAAGACGACAAGACCGCCATGTTGTGCGGCAGCATGTACAGAATCCCTTCATGCAGGCATCCGAAACAGCACGCCAGACAGTGGGAACACACGGAAGACCAATCAGTACTGATGCAGTACGCCGACGTCTTAACAGCGGGAACCTCCATTGCCGTACACCTTACCGTGGACCTATCCTCACCCCTCGTCATCGGCGTGAACGTCTACAGTTTGCCCTACAACACCAAAACTGGCGATACAGGCAATGGAGAACTGTTCTGTTCACAGATGAGAGTCGGTACTGCGTATCAACTGCAGATGGCGGAACAAGAATATGGCGACGTGGCCAGCGTTACTCAGACCAATGTGTTACGGAAAGAGACTCATGGGGAGGTGCAAGCATCATGGTATGGGGTGAACTAGGCCTGAACCAGAGAGGGGGTCCTGTGGTGTTCCAGAACCTTGGTCCAGGGAGAGGAGCTTGCATCACAGCGGTGCGCTACATCGACCAAGCTCTCAGACCAACACGTCATAACACATTTCGCACGTCACCGGAACAACATTTTCCAGCATGATAACGCCCGGGCCCATACTGCCAGAGCTACACGGGACTTCCTACAGCAATACGGTGTGAACATGATGCGGTGGCCAGCCCTTAGTCCTGATTGAAACCAGTTGGACAGCTTTGGGATGAAATTCAGAGGAGACTGAATAATGTCATACCAATGACATGCCGATTTATTGCGTCAGGCCTTTCTCAGAGTGTGGTTCCAGGTGCCAATGGCTTTCATCAATCGATTGGTGCACTCCATGCATAGACGCTGTGCTGCAGTTATTGCCGCTCGTGGTGGTCACACTAGATACTGAAGTCAAGAGTCTGAATGGACTGCAAACGTTCACGTAATGTCTTGGAATTGTGCTGAGTTATTCATTGATGTGTCAAGATATTGTACACAAAAAATGTTTTTGATCCGCTTATTATGTCCATTTCTGTAATGATTTGAATACAGTGCCTATCTCATTTTGAATTCGTACTGACGGGTTTTTTTGCGGCTGAGTATATATGAATACATCTGATGAAAACTGAACGATAAAAACTGAGTTGATCTGAAATAGATCTTCTTCGGAAGAAGACAGGTCTTAACCATCCTCAGGAACAAATTCCCTTTGGCGCAAAGAAAAGAGCTGTCGAATATATATGAATGGACCACTGAAAAGTCCAATATTCCAGTTATGGTAACGGTTGGTAACAATAATCGAGTGTGGACCAGACAATACAGTGATCAACAGCATGTACATTGATGTACGTAATTGGGATTTGACGACATGTGTCAACCAAGCCAGCGAACCTGACTGCCCGATCCCGTTAGTTGCCTCTTACGACAAACATGGGTTGTTGAAGACCAAACCTAACTTGGATCTCAGTACTCACGGGTACTCATTTGATAATATACCTGCTACAACTTTACACAATTCCTGACTGCAAATTGCCAAATCATAATATAACCTTCCTTTTTAAAAAAAAGAACAGACCAGAAATAGACGCCACTATATCAAGGACCGTTTATTCCTTAATGTAAATTTGCTTACAATTGGACATACTGCTTAAACACAAGCAACATTCTCTTACACAGACTATTTTCTCTAGATATCCAGCCATTTTTCACATTTCACGAACCACCAACAGTTTCATGTCCTTATACGAATGCTACTTCACTCGAGGTGTTCAAATATAGGAACGTGTTGAACAACATGGACTAAATTGTACTTGTGGGTGCGAAAGTTCATGATAATGCAAGCCACATGTCATGTAATCGCATCTTATGGAAAACAAAATCCTTCATCAGTTATTCAAATATGAATCAAAATATTGTGAGCAAACACCTATCAGGATTATAAATATTGTAAGGGCATATTCCAAAAATGGTCTAAAGAGAAGGGGGGAAAATGTGTTAAATGGCTTTGAGAACGGATTCAGTAAGGACATGACATTGTCGTTGGCAGAGTATACCGACTGAGAGAGAGAAAAACTGGAATTAACCTATTTTGCCCCAAAGACTTTCGGGAACCATACAGATAGTTTTAGTCCTGTTTCACAAAGCAGACCTGTATGATTAAACAGATATATTTAATCACAAGAGCAGCTGTGGTTAAACTAATACGAATACGCAGGTCAATGTTAATTACCTGAGCTATTGTTAATTCTCTTAGTTTAATCCTTGAAGAAGGCAAAACTCGACACATAGTTAAGACAGTGTTAATCCCAAAACCATTGATCCAAGTCTTTAGTAATAGGGTAGTTATGATGATATTTTGTGTACTCACGGACTTACTTCAGAGACTGGTTGGTCAGAGAATGTAGATGTACAGAATAAATGCACAGATAAAAGTGATCTTCCCGTTATATCTTCTTGTTTATTTATTTGATTGTGTGTTGTTAACGTTGCCTCAGAATTTTCCAGGTATATCGCGAAGGCTGTGAATAATCTTGCCTGGGACAGACAATCCAGTTATTCTACCATGACTTCAGTAAATACTGGATTGTGATTGGTCAATTAAAGTCATTCAGAGGTATATAATCACGGTATTTTTTCAACATAATATGTATCTTTTTTTAAATCCCAATCAAGCGGTTATGGTAGAATAGAGATAAACAATACTGTCTAAATTTGATTTAAAACCGAACGCGCAGCGTGAGGTTTTAATTTTAAAAGTTAGAGCTATTATAATTTCTTTATATACCTCTGATGTTCCAACACACTATGTTTATCTCCTAATTGGCATCATGGCATCGATATCGATTATGTCTAGCAATACTGTCATCAAATAATTACCAAATTATTCTTATTTAAATATCACCGGGAAATCTGTGTGTTACCCTGAATGTCGGGATCTAAGTAGTCTTGTGTCAACAACGCGAGTTCTGGTTTCTCACTTCAGTATTGAATGTGCGTCGACTGTTGACACAAGGTTACGACAGAGACCATAAATCGGCTAAAACACTCCAGTTAAGATAACCGCCAATAACCTGTCAACGGGTAGGTCGTCGCCTGATAAATATCCTTGAACGTAAGCCGTACGATTACACAAGGTAAATGCCCTTTTAAAGCACCTGCAGGACTGGTATGTCATCATTACAAATCTTTAAACTGATAAACATTTTAACTGAAAGAAGGAATGGGTACATAGGACGATGTGATCACGAGGATGACCTCTTGATGCATGTGTATATCAGCGACCTGCAGTCAATGCTGTTTATTATACTCTGCCTACACATTGTATCTTTGTATCTGGGAGATAACAGAAATGCAAGTCACTGTACCTGCGTTCCACGGTATCATGGAGATATTTGTCCAGGAGTTTGATAACGTTTTATTTCACCGGTGCTCGTGTCGGGTGAACACTCTCTGGCAAAACGACCGCTGAATAAGCATTACTGCTGCAATCGTCTGTCCGGTGAGTTGTGTTTGAAGGTCGACAATGCAATTTTCTGCTTTCTTGAAGAACGTCTGAATTTACCAACTAACATCGTGGAGGTACAGGCACCTCACATGTTTTATCTGTTATTAAAATATATATTAACAATACCTGGGTTTTTGGTTTCAGACTTTCTTGTCAAGTGCTGAGAGGGCAGTTTCAAGATGGCGGACAGAGTACCTTCCATACGTCTGAACAGCGGTTACGACATGCCTATGCTGGGCTTAGGAACCTACAACAGTTTCCGGGTTGGTAGTTGAACATTTTCTTTCCAAATGTTACCCGTTAAATAGAATCATTTCAGTAAAAACTCACGAACCCGGTTATGGTTCTGACAGGCTAAAGATCATAATCTGACGGTTCTGGAATTCGAACAAAGGTTCGCAACTCTGCACAGCCTCTGTGCAAATTTAAAATATGTAGATTATCAATCTGTGTTCTCCCACAGCCAAACGAGGTTGGTGATGCCGTGAAAGCTGCAATACAGATGGGATACCGTCAGATTGACACAGCCTGGATCTATCAAACGGAACAGGAAATCGGAGTCGCCATTAAAGAACTGATTAAAGAAGGAAAAATAAAGAGGGAAGAGCTGTTTATTGTGACGAAGGTATGTGCTGTTCATATTTATCGCCATGTTTGTTTATTTATTAAACAGAAATACAGACCTCACCACATAAAACATTGTAGAAACTGTGAAATCTCGTCCATGCGGGCGGTGCAGTACCTGAGCTCATCGTCCGGATTATCAAATGTTCCGGATTAACAAATCATGGATGTACAGGAATTGTCCTTCGAGTATACATTTGTGATCACAACTCTTCGGAGGTGTGGTTTCATGAATAACGATATCAAGACTAATAACCCACTAATATACAGGTGACCTACCCCAGATTCGGCCTTAGTGACGTTTCACAGTGATATCATTAATCAAATGAGACCTCTATAATACAAACACGTCACACATCAGAGAGATGCGAAGGTGTTGTAATTGAAAGCCCGTATAGTTCTTATCTTGTCTTCCCCCATAAAATTATGTCAAATCGTTTCACAACAACGTTAAACGTGTATATTGTCATTCAGAAATTTTATCATTACAGATTTGGGGCCACTGTCACGAACCAGATCAGGTCGAGCCAGCGTGTCGGAAGTCACTGGAGGCCCTGGACATGGATTATGTAGATCTGTACCTGATACACTTTCCCGTGGCCTACGTTGTGAGTCAAGACTTGTTTAACCACCACTGTAGTCAGTGAGGCAATCATATCTCATATCAAAATATATATTTTGTAGACGCTATATCGTTATGAAATGGTGCAAACACAACCAACGTCGTTGGAGGTATTGGGTTGTGTCCCGAAAACACAACTAATCTTACAGAATGACACAAGGAAGTGGAGGTAGAAATAGTATGTGTGTTGGCGCCTTGAACTTTATCATCAGTGCATACAGTACGTGCAGTACATGATTTACTTTGTCAACTTAACTGACCACTGTGTAGTGAGTGAGTGAGTATGGTTTTACGCCTGAAGCGACCCTTTTCGGAACCAAGCAGCAGCTCCAAAAGGTGGACATACACACCATTAATGTTTCAGACACGGAAGTCCAGTTAGCAAAGACTGTCAAACATCTTTGTGTCCTGCGGGACCCAACGCTTTCCATGGAAGCTCAGATTAAGAACGTCTGTAAGACTTGCTCCTGGAATCTCCGAGTGATTGGGAATATTCGTCCCTTGATCACCGTGGAAGCTGCTAATTGTCTAGCTAGATGCCTGATACAGAGTAGACTTGACTACTGTAACAGCCTCTATGTAGGACTCCCTGATGTCCTCCTCGACAAACTTCAAAAGGTGCAAAAAACGACAGCACGAATCGTGACCCTCACCTCCAAGAAATCCCACATCAGTCCTGTTCTTAGAAATCTCCAATGGCTAGGATCCAGTTCATATTCTCTGTCTGACATATAAATCTCTACACGAGCAATCTCGTCCATACATATCAGCACAGGAACTAAGGTCTCAACACAAGAACCTACTGACAGTGCCACAATACAAACTCAAGTCCTTTGGTCGGAGATCTTTTGAACATTATGCCCCCTACATGTGGAACTTTCTTCCCCAAGATCTTAAACTTTTTCCAACATTTGGAAGCGAGTCTCAAAATCTATCTTTTCCGCCAGTTCTATGAATCATACTAACATTGTCATCATCCCTTCCTATGTACTTTTTGATTGTTGCGCCTTGAGCATGCTACTAGCCTGGAAATGAGGTACCAAACCAAGGGCACCGAGAACAATGGGGACCCTGACGACAGTGTTCTTGGATGCAAGTGAGACATTTCAAAGCGAGGTCCGCATATTTTTCCTGAATCTTGCCAATCACGTTGCTGTCAAAAGGGACAGAAAATTCAATGATATATATAAATTCATTCGCTTTATCTAAAAGAACAAGATCAGGTTTGTTGGCTGGAATTCTTCTAAGGCTGTGTATAGGCCTATTCCACAGAAGTGTGAAAGCATCATGACGTGTTCAGGGTCGTACCATCGCTGGACCTCAGAGTCAAAGCCACAGGCATGGCGAAGACGATAGTAAAAGCAGCGAGCCATGCCATCATGTCGTTTAAGATATGCTGTTTGTGCCAAGGAAGGGCATCCACTGACAAGGTGTTGGACAGCCTCTGTAATTTCATTACACAGTCGGCATTTCGTGTTCACATTTAGGCGATTGCGAGTGGGAAGTGACTGGTCCTGAGCAGCAAAAAGGAAGCCCTCAGTTTCAGCTTTGAGACCAGCCGACTTCATCCAGGCGAAGGAGTCGGTGGGATTGCTATTATGTCAACACACTGCATTTACACACGATGCATTGGCTTCTCTGAAAGCTCCACAAAAGACCGACTCTGGGCAGACTTGGTAAAGGACGTCACCTGGTTTACTCCCATCACTGTACCGTCCAGCAGTACATCGCCATCAACCTCAAATCTCAGTTATTATTATTATTATTAGTAGTAGTATTACGCCGTTGTTGGTTTTTTTGTGTGGCAATATTCCAGCAATATCGCTGCGGGGGACACCAGAAATAGGCTTCACACATTGTACGCATGCAAGGTCTTTGGCGTGACGAGTGAACGCTTGAATCCCTAGGCTACCAACAGTATGCTGGTGACAGGCTGCTTGATGAAAATGAGCGAATGAAGCGGTCGTACAATTACTTTTGTAGTATCAGGATGTCAGTTATTGGGAATCATTGTCATTACAACTTCTTCTACCTAAGGATATTCTGTCCAGAATATATAATTGGTTGATGTGTGTAATGTCGTAACGAGATAGTGATGTCAAAGCACGTTATCTGGGCCTGTATGCGTCTGCATTATTACTTTTCACCAGGACAAGGAAAGGACCAAGCCGACCATGACGGACTACCTGGACACGTGGAGAGTAAGTAGCCTCAAATCCTACTCCTGTAACGATAAAAACACTAAACCAAATAAGGCTATACTTACAAACCTGGTCCGTGGATTCAACCGATCTGAATTAGATTTGAAGGAAAAAGGAATATGAACGTCCTTAGAAGAATGTACAGTCTACTGGAAAGTTGATTAACACCAATTACAAAGGATCCATGAACGTCTTTGTCAAGGTTCTCTGTAAACTGCGTCCATGAAACAGGTGCGACAGTCAACTGTCCGTTAGTGTCACCACTGTAAAATGCACAACCTATAGGTGTTCTAGAACCTGAAGACAAACAGTTTTTTGTTTGAATTCCCGAAAGATGAGGCATACCAGCATGTATTATATGCAGACGAGGGGTTAAATACGTTTAGGGTTAAATACAACAGGTTGAATATAATATTTAGAAGAACAAGTTTGGCCAACAAACATGATTATCGTTGCTGCTCCTCAGTTTACACACAAAAGAAGTAAACTGTCAATATATGCAAATAGGACTGACAAAACCTAATCAAATAATTCGTATGGTACAAGTCAAAATAGGTAATTGCATCGGACATACTTTTGTCACTGATGCATCAAATGTTGAAATGTCCTCTACATGTCTACCGTGAAACGTACTGAAAGCTTGACTGAGGCCTTGAATGTTGTAATATTGTGGTCGCACTCCCCCAGAGTGGGTTGTGGCCAACGAGAAACCAGAAACAGTCGTATTATATGACGTATGAGAGTTTTGAAAAGTAAACACCAACGCTGTTGGAATGTTTGCTCAAATGAAAGGAAAGTTGCTTATAAGTTCAAATCATCCCTGTTGTCTTCCAGCCTTAAGGAGTGTTTTGTCAGTCTGAATCTGTATGCATAGATCTAGATATGAAAAAGCTGAGCTCACTTCAAGTTCAGGTGGGTAAGGGGTGGAAGGGAATTGGCTGTCTTTTGGTTATTGAACGATATTATATCATCGATATACCTACAGCTTAAGTTACACTTCTTGGCCAAATTACCTTGTTTTGATTTTGCCAACAAGAGCAAAATTCTGATTCATATGCAAAAAGCAAAAGGAGAGCACAGTTGGTGCCCATAGGGATGCCTACTTCTTACCCCCAAATTTTACAAAGATTGTATCAATGAGGAAGTCCAGCATATATATAATCTCTCAATATATCTATTTTTCATCAAGAACAAAAGAGGATTGTGCATGTCTTCAGGTTTTAGAGTCAAGCCAAACGTTGATAGCACTGATTAATGGTTTTGGTAAATCTGTCCTCAGTTAACATACTGGCCTTTCTATGTAGCATTATTTGACATAGCACGTACACTAAGCTCTCTGAACAAACAATTTATGTTATGATGTTTACATAAAATGATAATGTTATATACGGCCTTGTCAGTGGGTATAACTACAAAATTTTCATGCAAGGCAGCCAGACTTTGGAGAGAGAATAGGTTTATTTCACTTCGTTTGGAATCCATGATAAAGTCCTGATCTTAAGTCTTTTGTTCAGTATAGGCTATTACACAAACAGGTTCTCTATGTCAAGAAACACATTCTATTGCATTGTGGATGTATTTGCAAAGAATCACTGTACGCCAGCTTTCCTTCCCTCCAGGCCATGGAGAAGCTGGTGGACAAGGGCCTTGTCAGATCTATCGGCGTCTCCAACTTCAATGCACAACAGCTGGATAGGATTCTCAAAATGGACGGTCTCAAGTACAAGCCTGCAAATAACCAGGTAGATATTGGTTAAATATGACACCAAGGCGGTGCTCGCTGGTTGTATGGAAGTGGTAAATTGCTCTGACTTTGACCACTTCGGGCTCTTATTAAGGAGGGTGGCGCTGTCGTGTCAGGTGCTGCATCGTTGTGCAGAATTGCATCCCTCGTGCATCAGCTTCGATACGATTTGCTTCTAGGTTGATCAGCACCATACCCGTGGGTTTCACCGACGTCGTGAACGTCTGATACATCTGCATCATTTCAGGCTTTCCTCCGCTACATGCAGTACTGAAATACGTTCCACAGAGGGGTTTAAAACCAGCTGAAATACTCACTCTAATCAAAGAACTGACTAATGTTTACGACTCGGTTTGGTTTCAGGTGGAGATAACTCCATACCTGGCCCAGGACGACCTCCTGCAGTTCTCCCTGAAGAACGGCATCTCAACTACTGGTTATGGGCCGTTCGGAGCGCCGGGACAGGTGTAGTAAGTTATCTTTACTTATTGCAACTTTACAAAACACATTTTGCAAACTCCAGAAACACTCTGACTACCACAGTACGTTCAACACTGAAGTGGAGCACATTAAAAGTTGAAGGTTAAATAAAGGTTAATCCCGACGTCGGAAAGTCCAGATTGTGTAAATAACCACACACGACCAATAAATGATTAACAAATGATACACAGGAATTTGGTCACAATCACATGAGTAATATGGGTCTAATATAAACGGTGTTGAAAGCAGGTAGCAAGTCGATGGTGAGGGGTATCTCGTCAGATCGTACAAAAGCCCGTATATCGTTCATGTATGGGTACACTATATTACACGATCATCAATATGCTGACACATGCAGTATTATAATATACTCATGCCAATATGGTTGTCACCCCCTTCCATTTTTAATTGGAGGGGGTGTGGGGTGGGGTGAGGTTGGGGTGGGAAGGGGTGACAACCATTATTGGCATGAGTATATTATGATATCACAATATATACTACCACATCATAGTTATTAAATGTCGGTTTCAGGGTGACGCCTCGTCAACGTTGTGTAGATCATTGATAAATTTGACCTTCATTTATTTCAGTATACCCAAGGATGCCCCAAAGTTCCTCGAACACCCAACCATTGTCGATATCGGAAAGAAATATGGCAAATCTTCAGCTCAGGTATTGGAACATAGCAATACGTCAAAAGGGTCACACAAAGCATAAATCTTCATTTTGAAAAGTAACTACTTTTGACTGGTCAATCAGAAATTACAACTCACAGCAATGCAAACAATCTATAATAATGCCAAAGAAGATGCTGACGATGATCAGCTGATGGTCTTAATAGTTAATGTAGAGTATATGAAATAACTTACCGTATCGAACTAGCAGGAAAACCAGACAGATCCATGAATTAATGTGCATGCTTTGAAGGAGCGAATCTTGAACCATGATCATTAATTGAAGGGCTGTTTTCTCGTCCACTCGAAGTCCTGTGTTGATATTTGTAGAGTTTAGCAGCATTAGTATTACAAAAGAACCACCAACCGTGAAAACATGTGTTTCGTGTGTATTGTAATTGCTATAATTATAATGGTTTTAAAGATCTATTCTTCAAACAGTGTGAAATAGAGAAACAGAAAAAACGGTCCTGTCAGTCTGAAATATAATCTCAAACATACCACAAACGAAATATTACCATAAACAATCGGTGTATTCTCTTTTTGCCTGCACTTTAATTGGCTATAAGCGGATTAGGATTAACAGTCCAGTGCTTGCAGAATTATAGTCTGTTCGAGTAAGTGGTATTCTCTCACCACCAAGTTCACTCACTGACCACACTGAACACAGTTCATAATGATTAGTGAACTCAGTCATTGACAGTAATCAAATATGACATGAGGCATAGGGGTATAAAGCAACAATTTAGTTTACGACAAGTCATTCTACAATGGCAAAGGCATGTGTTCATTTTGTTCCCAATTCCTGGGGTGGCCAGAGTTTAGTATTCCATGGTTATGAGTTTAGAGTGAAATCAAGAAGAAACCAAACTGTCCACTGGAGATGCTGTAAGATCATGCTACATGCAATATTAGTAAAATTAAAAATGTCACCATATTTCTCAAATGATTCATATTTGTACATTTATTGTATTTGCGGGTGTTATACCCAATAAACTAAATGTGATAAACTTTACCGTTTCTCCTTATTTGCTGGCATACATGCATTTCTAATATAGACTATAGCTTTAATCCCCATTGTTATAAGGATTAGTACGATCCATTGATTTTAATCCTTAAACAATACCTGCAGGCAAAAAGAGAACACCCCAAACAATCTTGGTTGTATTGCCTAAATGATATATCAAAAATCTAATAAAAAGCGTCTACATTTTACAGAAACGGGTTTTATAAAATGCGAAACAAAATTGATTTTGCGTGCGACGTTTCGGAATTTGTTTGTCCCTTGAGACCATCTTGAAGAAGGGAAGACATTCTTCATGCTGACATTGACAACACCGTAACGCCGAGACATCACGGCACCGGTAGTGATGCATTTGACAATCGTTTCCCGTGTCGTGACAAGGTATGTATCCCATTAGCTTCTCATACCATATTCCCAAATCCACTGTTTTCAAGTTTACAAAAGTGTAAATTACATGTATGCCTTCTGAGATAATTCATTGAGTGTGCATTGAAACTGGGTGACGGCCGAGGGAAGATACAAACTTGTTTGATATCTAAGGAACTTTGGTTTTCAAGCTGTGCTACCACAACGCCTTTAATACGTGGCTCGGAATGTATCATACCCATGTTAAAGTGGTCAATGTATGAACGTCCCAATCTGTATTTCTCGATGTAATAAGCGTATTGCTTTGGTGTTTTGGATTATTCCGATTCAGATGTTTTCTGTCACAAAAAGGAAAGAAGGAATATAAATAAATTCAAACTAAATAGACTTAGAATTAATTCTATTTCAACTTCTGATTACAGATCTGCCAAACATGGAACTGTTTATTTAATGCAACTACAAAACCAGAGACGGTCATGTAACTGGCCATCTAGGACTGACTGACTGAGTGAGTTTAGTTTTACGCCGCTTTTAGCAATATTCCAGCAATATCACGACGGGGGACACCAGAAATGGGCTTCACACATTGTACCCATGTGGGGATTCGAACCCGGGTCTTCGGCGTGACGAGCCAACGCTTTAACCACTAGGCTACCCCACCGCCCCATATAGGAAGAAAAGGAAGCGAAGTTACAACCAGCAGTGAACAAGTACACACTCGGGAAAGCTCACCAGGTGACTTGTTGACAAATATGCGGTGTTCAGTGGCAAAAAATGAGTGGCTTCTCTCAAGAAGAGCATGTGACACTGAATATTACAACAAGAAGAAGGCACACAAGCAAGACAATCTTGAGACTACAACAACAACGACAACAACAATATAATGGGGGTTTTTTCTACTTTGAGAACTGACGTCTATTTGTATAAAAGTAAAGGTCTGCGGTTTCACAGAATGTTCATAGCTACGTCTTTGAACCAGGCTGTAACCGTTGGCCTAGGGACAAGGCAACAGTATAGGTAGGAATTCAGATCAGGTTGACCCCAGCTTCTGTTTCAACGTTGAAATACAGCAGCTAACCCGCTCTTTGATGACATACAAGAAGGCTTCACTTGTGATTTCAGTAGCGTTTACTGTTTTGGTTTCCTTAGAGGGGCACAGAAGCAAGCACAGCAATGTGAACTTTAACCGTTTAGGACATGACGGTCCCGAAAGTTAAAGAACCGCATCATGTTTTCGCATGTCATGGCCCAAAGGATCCAGTCTCCATCCCTTTGCAAAATGTAGAGAGTATGTATGTGGAGTATGTCTTGAAGTACTCAAAGATCACAGTTGGTTTAATGGGTATTGCAATGGCCATCAACAAGAGACATTGCTCACATACAAATTAGAGGTGGACCATCCCAAACGATTCACAGAGGCTATGCATCTCAAATCCAAACAAAGAAGACTGGAAGTAAAAGGAGTCTATTGAGGTGTAGGGAATTTTACAAGAAAGTCATGATTAATACGTCATTTGTCAAAGCTCATTCATCTGGAACCATCCCAGTCTCCAAGTCATCTATGACCTCAACTTTCCTGTAACCTGTATATATGTTATGCGCTTAGAGCATGTCCTGGGTGATTAACTATAAAAGTACTCTTATTATTATTATTATTATTATCTGTTCGTACAGCAGTAGATAGGGCATGTGTACGAGTGAGTGAGGTTAAACACTTCATCAAATAATACTGCAGCAGCATCACGGTTATGCCCCAATATCGCGGTTGTGTATAAGAAGACATATTATTTGGCTATACCTTTCCTCAATAGTTCTATGGACAAATACAAAGACTTTAGTTATCTACAGATGTGTATCCTAATATGTATTTAAAATATATTTTCACCACGATTGTATCTATAAATGAATATTTTCCAGAAAAATCATGACTACTTTTTTTCACTTTGTTCTCTGTCGTTATGTTTTATGTTATTAGCAGTGCGTGTGTATGTGAGCCTGCGTGCGTGCGAGCGTGCGTGCGAGCGTGCGTGCGAGGGAGAGAGCATGCAGTCGACACTGAAATCCATTAGCTGTGAACCCTCCGAGTTTTGACACAACAACGAGGGGGGCTAGGTTCATCTTCATTTTAAACATTTTGAGTGATCCTTAAATACTTTAGATCGTTGATCCATGACTCTCTATTTGGAGCTGACATGCACCACGGTAATTACAGCCAGGGACATTATTTGCCATGACGAGCCAGTGGTCAAGTATTCCCCTTACTGGCCAGACGAGTCGGCTGTTATTGACTATTATAACACTGGATAAACCTGGCCGGGTGATAATATCCCTTGGGATTGTAATTAGGGGACAAACGCTGTTTCCTCGTACAATGTGAACACAGTTCTGAATGCCAACAGCTGAGACCTCCTTTCAAACGGGTCAGGCTGACATTGGTGTTTCTTACATAACGGACCGAATAACATAATCGTTTGTCTGTAACTAATATATTCAAGACCTACAGCCTGCAGCTGTCTTAACAACGATGCATTGTTGCTGTATAATATACTGAAATGCAAAAGAAACGTCGTAATATTGGAAATGACATTAAAGTTTCAATGGAGTATTTGAACCTATTTGTTTTAAATATAGCCATAGCTGCTGTGTTCAGAAAAAAGTGAACGATTGCCATTCAAGCCGGCAATTTATGCCTGAATGCATGCATGATGCACGTGCATCTCGATTTCAGTGTTGTGTTTGTGTGAACTCTTTCCTTTCCACAACCAAGAACATTTTAAACCTCAATCTCAAACAATACTTTATTGGGCAAAACAGTCTGTACGACCAGGATTCATGTTTTCCTCAAACTTGACTTCTAGTGTATATTTAAAACAAATAGGTTCGAATACTCCTTTCAGTATATATCTCGTAATGGTATTATCTACGATAAACAACTGCTCTTTACAGATGTTGTTAACGATGTAATCTTGTTCCTGGCAGATGGTTTTGGTTACGTATTAAAGAACTACTGATTTATTTTTTGTATGTTTGCGATGTACTGCTGACCCACATTTTACTTTGTGTATCAGGTGATCCTCAGATGGGGCATACAGAGAGGCTATGCTTTGGTTCCTAAGAGTACGAATCCATCTCGTCTGGCCCAGAACATGGATGTGAGTGATAATTCCCTTACTTTATTATAATTCAAAGGAACATGGGATTTAGTTTGCGTTGCGCTTTATATGACTGGCGTATAAATTATTCCTTTCAAGAGAACACCAGACACTCAAAACGGTGAAGATAAAACAGGTTCCATGTGGTTTCAGCCAAACGCTTCACTCATTATATTTATATGTGAAACATACTTTTAACGATCAAATCAACATGTTTCAGATATTTGACTTTGAGCTCAGCAAGGAGGATATGAAGGCAATGCTAGCTCTGGACAAAGGCTACAGAGTCAACCATGAACAGTTCCTACCGTAAATATCATTATATCAATATCGATATGCATACAGAAGGACAGTGGTATTACTTAAACAAGTTAATTAGCAAAAGCATGAAAAGTATAGCGTAAATTTAAGAACATTTGTTAATTTTATTTTGTACACCAGTCTGTCTCAGTCCCGGGACCACATTATTTTCCCTTCCACAAATCTTTTTCTGCAGAGGGACAGCCTAATATAAAAGGAAATCTAGATGTTCCTAAGATTTAGAATTTCAATCTCACTGTTGCTCCATTTCCAATTTAAATGTAATTAAGCGTTAGTCTTCAAAAAACATTAAAAACTTTTCTTATATCGGGGGGTTGGAGGATGTTGGGGAGCCCAGTGGTTAGCCTCGTTCGTCAAGCCGAAGACCCGGGTTCGATTCCACACATGGGTACAATGTAGGAAGTCCATTTGCTGGACTATTCCTAAAAGCGGCTTAAAGTAAACCCATTCTTTGTATCTGCATGGTACTGCAAAATAATACGGAGTTGACAGTCTTAGCATATGAAGTTGAGTGGGCTGTATGAAGATAACTATACTTGAATAAGATGTTTGCTTTTTGTATGTATATTGTTTAACGACGCACTCAGCAATATATCAGCTATATGACGACGACGACGACGACTATCGCATACGTAACGTCAATACACAGGCTTGTTTGTACAGACAAAGCTTTCAGTAGCGTCATTATTCCTGTGTTTCAGATGGAAAGACCATCCCTTTTATCCCTTTGAGAAGTAAACGTGCACGGCACAGTCAAACAATCGACGACGGTCAGTTTATTGTCTGCAAGAGTTGTAACCAATATGTCATAATTATATGAAGAGAAATTAGCTGACATGAAGAAGTGAACTGGGACAGCACAGATTACAAAGTCAGAAAATCACCACGGCCAGAGAATTGTCTGCAACAGAGCTTCCTATTATTTGTGTGGTCGTCTTCAGTATGAAACAAAAGCATTTGGACTGTAATTGTAAGGACTTTGAATAAATATATATCATGATGACATTGTATACTTACGAAATGTAATTTAGTTTCCCATGTAATTAAGTAATTAATTAGTGAATTCAGGGAGCTGAGGATACAAATCTGTAGTGTACGGTAGTGGACTGTAAACTGCCTGTGATAAACATGCAGCATCGCTTTGAGCATTATATATGGTGCATTTATTATAGATATGTACATCAATGAATGAAGGATATGATAATAAAAATCCATCCGCAAAAAAATACATTGATCCACTGGCTCATTTTTGAAGATGCACAGTAGTGAGTGAGTGAGTTTAGTTTTACGCCGCACTCAGCAATTTTCCAGCTATATGGCAGTCTGTAATATTCGAGTCTGGACCAGACAATCCCGTGATCAACAGCATGGGCATCGATCTGCGCAATTGGGAACCGATGACATGTGTCAACCAAGTCAGCGAGCCTGACTGCCCGATCGCGTTATTCGCCTCTTACGGATCTTCACGGGTATGCACAGTAGTAGTAGTAGCAGCAGCAGTAGTAGTAGCAGTAGTAGTTCATGCATGTCGCCGTTGCATTAAACAATGACGGGGTACAACGAGACGTCGGGAGGTAGAGGTAATATTGTGTAACGACATTTGGGAGTAATTAAATTAATATGGTCAGCAACTCAACATTCACATCAATTAATGAAAGCAAAGGTGTACTTTTAAATCTAGACACGATTATAGATATGATATATTCATTCTGAATTAGGTTTCTCTGTATGACTGAATGTCCAATGGATTCAGAAAAACAAACACACACACTCCCCCTACACCCTTGCCCCCTCCCCTCTCCGCACACACGCTCCCTGAATGCCACGTGACAATACAACTTGCATAACACCGACGTGAAATAGCACATCGTGAAAAGGCTTTTATTCTAGATCTGTTTCCATGGAAACACCTAACATACACACCAACCGACGAGTCATGTGAGTAGCATCAGCACCTGGTCTGCTCATCCAATTAAAGACACTTCTTTTGTCATTCCTCCTCCTCGTTCCTCGACTGCTGTCTACCTCGTGCCTCAGACGCACACAGTTGCTCGCTACAGTTACCAACTCTCTCAGGTTAGTTTCATGTGAACACAAGTTGATATAGCCTTACCACATCGTGTCCTGTTGTATCACTGAAGACATACACTACTGACACCGGGTGGTCGAGACATGGATAAGAAGTCCTTCACTACTGCTAGACGAATCTTGTCCTCTTATAATACCGCGTGTTAGACTTCCGTACAAACCCAAGATAATCCTCTCTAACATAGAGTACATGAAATATAACTAACTTTAAATTTCACGAATTCCATAAGTGAACCTGGAGTATTAAGGAACCCTCAAGTTAGCTGATCCCGGGTGGTTATTTACAGGTGAGGTGAGGTGAAATTGGGTTTTACGTCGTGCTTGAGAATATTTCGCTCATATGACGACGTGCATGCGTGTGTATGTGTATGTGCGGCTGCTTGTACTAGCCCAGACTTAAGCTGGTTTTATAGTGCTAGCCCACTGAGATACCATGCCGCAGTGAAGCATGAATACCCCTCTCAGACACTTTATACTGACTCCCGAGCCGACCAGTCCATGTTGTACCCATTAATGCCGAGCGCCAAGCAGGGACCAACAAGTACCATATTTTAACGTCTTTTGGTATGACGCGGTCGGGGATCGAACCCGCGACCTTCCGCTCTCCGGGCGGACGCTCTAACCACTACACCACGGAGGCGGTCGGTAATTTACAGACTTCACAGTTTAGTTCTGCACCTACTGATTTCTGTGTTTAAGTTCGAATATTGGTCTGGGAATCCACATGTTTTTGTTTATTTGTTGTTTAACGCCGCACTCAGCAATGTTCCAGCTATAGGACGGCGGTCTGTAAATAATCGACTTTGAACCAGACTATCCAGTGACTGATATCATGAGCATCTGCATGCGCAACTTAGATACGATGACGTGTCCACCGAGACTGACCACCCGATCCCTTTAGTCGCCTCTTGCGACAAGCATGGGTTACTGAAGACTAATTATAGCCCGGATCTTCACGAGTGGGAATCCACATGTAACAATATAAGATGTCTTGTAATTTCTCAAAGCTGGGAATTGGAGGAGAACAGGCTGCTACTGCTGAGAATGCGATGTAAATAGACTGGGGTGATCGTTTCCGTAACTATATGTTGTTGGTCGGTGGATCACCACTTCATCAGGTTGCTAATCTTTTCAACACAATCCCCGCTGTTTACTGGCCAAAAATGTTGGAGTATGTGGGATGAAGAGTAGAAAGTCAAACTGACGTGGTATTTCATTAAGGTGAGAATATATTCTTACAGGTAACTATTCAAGCTCAACCACAATAGGTAAGCTAAAATGTTTGTATAGTAGACTCTCCAAAATCTGTCCAATCCGATTTTCTTGTCAGCTTGAAAGCGCAGGGGCTTGTAACGCTAAAAACTGCCATCAAGGTATATACTGTCACTGATGTTAAAGGATCCTTTTATATAGTACTATGACCCCGTCAGTGACAGTATACACCTTGATGGCAGTTTTTAGCGTTACAAGCCCCTGTGCTTGAAAGAACTGTCGTCAGAGTTGTATATTTTTATTTACCCATCAATCGGTCTTGCAAGAGTTTGTAAATAATATTTCTGGAGCTGGGGTTTCGTCTTAAAACAAATGTTCATAATGAACTGGCTTAAAAATCAATTTGCAATCGCATGATCACTTCCATGTCTAAATTTTGAACTTTGCGCCACCAAAATTCATGTTTATTGATGTTAAAGATAGTAAGCTGTCGAAGATAAGCATTAGCTGTTGTGTTGTGCTAACAAATTCTTTTAAATTTGTTTAAAGTTCGTTATGAAATGTTATTAAATATATAAGTATGTAGAATGAAAGATGTATTCTTTGAGTGCTGAATAAGCGCCAGTGTACCTTATTTCGCGATATGTATATGGCGAAATTGAGATATTTTCAACTGAAAATCATACCTACTCCTGGGCTAAATGTAGACATAGCGTCAAAATCATGTAATATGATACCCCAGCCCTTAACACCCATACTGCACATGTTGACCATGTTGAACACCAGTGTTTGTCACCGTCCATTAGACCATGCGGTTCATACTCACGCAGTTGGTCTAGGAATATGTGGACACTGTCTCAACAGTGGGGTAAACCTGGTTTGTTTTTCTGTGGCTAGTTCCAAAACAAGAACTTTTGGAGGGTGGGAAGTGTCATTCTAATTACTGGATAACAACTTTACTGCTGATGAGAGATCCTAAAAGCAGAGACTATATAATAAATATTATATGGTCTCTGCTAATAGATAGGGGCGTTTCTAGCATTTGACCTAGGGCTATACAGATGACGAAAGATACCGTATCTTTTGCCTCCCTGTTCATGTTAATCGTGAAATGAAAACTTATAAAATTTAGACTGTTAATGTATATATAGATATCATATTAAAATGAAAGACGGGAGATGTACATGTGCAGATGTACATTTAGACTCACAGATCACTGAAGATGTACACTAATGACACCGGGTGTTCGAGACATGGATAAGTATGTCCTGCACTACTTTATAACTTTCTTATAACACAACCTTTCCGTCAAGAAATATATCGCAATTAGTTTATATCCGTAAATTATTATTCTTAATTATATTCAGTGTAGATACTGCATTAGCTGATCGCCGCGAAAAAATTAAAAATGTAAAACGCATTACATTTCATATTGTCACTCCAGCTGTAAAGCCTCTTTCGCAAATCTTACTGCTAACATTAACATCAAAAGTCAGTCAGGGCGCCGGGGATTAGCGTGTTAACTTGACGTCACAGAGTCGGCACATGTGGTCTGTCCGACTGTGAGATACGGGTCATTTTTTTAACATAATACATCAATGTGATTCTTAAATAATGATACCACCACCCAGTGTGCGAAATAGTTTCCAAATTTTGAAATGCCTGAAAGTTGCTAGCCCACAAAAATATTCATTGGCCGGAAATTTGAATGTAGACACGGGTTTCATCATTAAGCTGCTAATATGATGAACATTTTTATCAGGCCATAATCTTGCTTGATCTAAAAGTGTACTACAACTTAACAAGTCGGAGAGAGTGATTTTCATGTATTTACAAAATGACCCAAAGAAAATCCACTAGCCATTCTGGCCAGTGACTGTGGATATTTACTGGCCCGACTGGATTTATACAAGCCACGGGCTAGCGGGCTAGTGGCTATTTCGAACACTGCCACCACCCATGGTTACAGCCGGTAAACCGCTAACAGATTGGGTGTTGTGAAAGATACGAATTCGTAATCTTACGTAATGTAGCTTAACGAGGGTCAGGGACCCCTTTACACAAAGCGCAAACGACCTTCGTAAAGTCTTGTTTAAAGTATGAGAGTTAAAATAACCTGAGCGCCACGACCGCTTTCTGAAACGGATCCTTTAGTATTATTGTACTGCTGTCGGCGGCGGCTATTTCTCTTTGGCCTCCACCGATAAATGCCAACAACTACAACGACCTCTCTGATTTTCAAGGTGAGGAACTAATTAACGTTCGCTATCTACAAGCGTTAGGTTTACATTAGGTCTATTTCGACTATATTGTAGCTCTGTAGTACTCAAAGATACGAACATGCTATATGTATAGTGTTTTATGAATATATTTGCTCGTCCATATCAAAATATTACTGTGTGTACCAATTTCAAAACTAGTACGTTCCCACACCCAAGAACAAATATTCATGACAAATACGTGTTAAATATATATGGGTTGGCTCTATTGTTAATTGGTTATGACCTGAAAGATGTTGTCAGTTCTACATGTTCGTGTCAGCTATCCACGCATGATAGCATAAGATCGTGTACCATAATATGGACAGGGTTTTTGCATGAATCGCCTGTGACATAATTATCTGTTTAACGTGTAAGTGCCTTGTATCGTTACACAGCAACATCTGTTCGTTTAACCACCTCTTGTCCACCCAATAAACCATTGTGATGTTCATATCGACGTGTTGCACTCCAGAGCTGCCTTCTCCGTTTTCCAAGATCATAGCCAGTCTTGACCGCTCTGTTACCGTTCATTCACCCAAGAGACAACGTCAACTGCGAGAGGATCCCTTCATTGACCAGATCAATGACTGAGAGAATACAGGAGAATCACATTATTATCAAGTACGCAAGTGCGAAAACAAACCAAACGCCTTAAACCAGTCAGGCACTAGTCAAACAAAACGCTCAAACCTGTCAGGCAACCTTCAACCAAAACGCCCCTCAAACCAGTCAGGGATCCGTCAAACCAAACGCTCAAACCCCTCAGGCACCAGTCCACCAAACGCTCAAACCAGTCAGGTACCAGTTCACCAAACGTTCAAACCAGTCAGACTCAAGTCAAACCAAACGCCCAAACCAGTCAGGCAACCTTCAAAACAAACGCACCTAAAAACCAGTCAGGCCCCAGTCAAACCAAACGCCTCAAATCAGTCAAACCATTTCAATGCTATTTTGCCAAAATGACCCTGTTCGTCGGAAAACCGGGACAGGATCCTTGAGTACAAATTGACAGGGGTCTTTAAATATTCACGTTTGGACGAGTTAACTTGTTGCTGACAGCCGTCCAGGTTTCACGATACACCGTCAATCAGACCACACACTATCACCTCTTACTTTTACCAGGGGTTACTTGGAACATAGATCTATCTGACCCGAAATCTCCTAGGACCAAACGGTCGTCAACGATTGTTGTTCTTCGAAGTAGTTTACTTGTAGTGGATATGTGGTAACGCCCTCGAACGAGATGATGACATAACTGTACAATGGAATATTATACATAAATCGATAAATGAGGTTTCCATTTACTCAACAAACGACTGTTTCCGAATCACGCGAGATTCAAACCTTGTTTAGTTACTTCATGTACTCTATTAATCTATTCCTCACGGACACATCCACAAACTGGGAAACGCTTATCACAAACTGAGATCAATATCCTAATGTCAAGATGTAGGAATGTAACCCTGGTATAAGAGCAAGCGTCTGGACTATATTCCTCCCTATACCGCTGGTATCTGTATTGATGCCCCCCTGCAGTGTACCAACGTTATAACGAGAGAAATGCACATACATGCATGGCTGCGTTCAGTGTGACGACTGGGATGAGTACAGCGCCATTACGGAAGAGTGACGTCTGAAGGAGACGTGCAACAGTCGTGTATCATCATCAACTGCGCCGGGAGCATCCATCGAGCTGTGAGCTGCTCCACATCGCTTACTCGCTAATAGCATATCAGTGCATTTTAGAAGCAGTCTGCTATTATTATTGTATAACTAGGTCACAGTTGTATTTTTTAACTATAACCTTTCAGGCGAGTCGCACAGTAGTGGAGTCTGCTCACTTCAATTGATGAGGTAGGCGGTGGTGTTTGTTTTTAGGCATGTGTTTACGTCTATCAGTGGTTTGTGCTAAAGCAACATGTAAATGCTATCGTCAACGTATGCAACGACTTAATCAGTGTTCTGTGTTTGTGTTACAGCAACATGTGCGACGACAGGATCATCGTTCATTCATCTGAAGCCACAATTCCATCCCTGCTGAAACGCTTGTCGGCTATTGAACCAGAACGACCAGCATACATCTTTGTTGGGAAAAATATGAGAACTGTTCTCAGTCGAAAAAATGTTTATATGCAGTCTGGAAAAATGGCAGCGAAGTTGCGCCGACTTGGTGTATGCAGAGGAGATGTTGTTGCCAACATGTTGTCGACTAGCCCCGACAGGCTTATCTGTGACTTTGGAGTATTAATGGCAGGTGGTGTATCACAAACTGCTCTTGGATATTTGAACAATGCAGACGACACATTTGGCGCGCTACAGATTGCGCAGGCGACAACCATATTAGTGGATCCCGGTGTTAGTGCGGTACTGGCAGTCGTCATGAAGCTGATTTCTTCGTCCCAGAAAACCGAGTACGGACTGGATGTTGAGTGTGCGGAACTCCCTCACCTCAAACGAGTTGTATTTATTCATTCAGTTGAAACTCAGCTTCAAACGGAAACGGAGATGTTTGTGGAAGACGTACGACCTGCTGATTTCGCCGTAATTGTTGAGACCTCTGGCACTTCCGGTGTGTGTAAACAGGTTCCTCACACCCATAACGCAATTGTACGTTTCGGGGAACAAATGTGTTTTCTTATCGGAGACAAAGGATCGCCTTTCTACAACGACAGATTCTTTGGGTGGTTCCCAGGGTATCCGTGCGTCTACCCCTGCTCGGGAATAACAAGAGTAGCGCTTGACACTCGAGACAATAACCTTCCTCCAATTCTGGACGTTATCCGCGAGGAAGGTTGTCGTTCCGCTTACCTTGTTCCAAATGAAATAGAAGACGTCGTCCAATCAGGGATGACACTAGAAACTACGGACATGCTAGAAGTGGTACTGACAGGGGGTCAACCGATACTGGGGAACAGCATGAGGATCATAGGATCACTGACCAAGAAGGTTGCCTGTCGGTACGGAATGTCGGAGACGATGTGTATATGCCATCTGTCTGTGGACGACCCTGGGCAGTTCCTTGACCACTGTGTAGGATTCCCCATGCCATCATATCACGTTCGGGTTGTGGATGACAATGGACGCGATGCGAGTCCTGGCGTCAAGGGGAGCATCTTGGTGAAGGGGGATGGAGTGTTTCAGGGGTACCTTGTTCATAATTCCAACCTACAACCTATCAATCAGGCGGGTGTGAAATTGACAGCTGACTGCGAAACAAAAGAGGAAACTAATATGGTTGGGAAATGGTCAGATGGAGATCGTTTAAGCCAAGCAGCATTTACTGACGACGGATGGTTTCAGACTGACGACATAGGCTCCTTTGATTCGGCGGGGAAGTTGTTCGTGGATGGACGCAGTTCTGATGCAATAATGCATGGGGATGAAATCCTATACCCTTACTGGTTAGAACAAATCGCACGACGGTGTCCTGCCGTCCATGATGTGGTTATAGTTCCCGTAAAAGACCCCGTTTTGTTTCATGAAATATGTGCCTGTATCAAGCCGACTGACGGGTTTCGGGATCCGTTGTCGGAAATTCAGAACCTACATGTCTCTTCAGTTTGCTACTATACCACACGAAGACTGCAGCATAAGGCCGAAGTATTATCTACTATTTGACACATTCCCCATCAATAAGAACGGAAAGCCCGACCGGAGGAAGCTTTCTCGCCAGGCCGAGATCCTGCTTCATATATGATTGAAATAGTCTGAAGGATAATAGTGTTCTGTTTTTTGTAAAAGGGGCGGTGAGGTAGCCTCGTGCTGAAAACGCTTGCTGATCACGCCGGAAGCCTGGGTTCGATTCTTTCAACATGGGTACGCTATATGAAGCACATCTCTGCTGTGATATTGCTGGGATATGTTGAAAGTAGTAATGAACCACACCCACTCTGTGATGTGACACGTGGTTTGACCAGATTATCTCTAGTTCTAAATCCACTGTAACTTGTGAGCATTTGTCCTCCCGTATGAGGTACAGAGTACCTCTTAGTTGGAGACACGTATCTATACGTTAATGTATATAACACTGTATAACCCTCCCGACATAGGATGCTTGTCGTTAGAGGCGACTAACGGGGTCGGGGGGTCAGGCTGGGATGTTCCCATTTCGCCTACATCCCATTTCGCCTACAGTAGTACAAAGAACTGGACGCTAGACTGACTCGCTTGAAGGACCAGTTAGCAACTGGAAGAAAGACAGTGCTGCAGTTTCTGGACGCAGCTGGACATTTAATTAAACTGCAAATACATTAGATTTGTTGAGAACAATGATATAAACTTGATATCTTCAGTGACTTGATATATTTGTGCTTATGTGATTTGATATAACTTGATATGTTCAAGTTTATGATTACATGTATATTATTTGATATATACTTGAGATATATATATATATATATATTATGATTACATGTATATTATTTGATATATACTTGAGATATATATATATATACTATTAAAATGGTCAGACCAACTCAACCCGACTCACAAGTTTGTTTCTCATTATTTGGGTTAGTCCATTAAACTACAGTGAACAGCATACAAATCCTATGTTCACTCAAGTGTAAATTTGTTTTGATAAGGGTGTAGGCGAAATAGGAACAAGCCGTCAGGCTCACTGACTTGTTTGACACATATAATCGTATCCCAATTGCGTAGATCGATGATCATGCTGTTGATCAATGGACTGTCGATTATTTACAAACTGCCATCACATAACTGGAATATTGCTGAGTGCGGTGTTAAATAACAACAACAACCGATACAGGTCGGATCTGGACAGCATAATATAAGACCCCAGTCTAAAGTCGTCATCATTAACTTGGCAGAAAGAACGAAAACAATATGCAGCCTGTCAATTTGCAGGTTTTCATATTCAGTGAGTGAGAGTGAGTTTGCTTTAACGCCGATTTCAACATATTCTAAATATCACCTCGTGTCAGCTTTATCTGGAAGGAAGTCCCCAACGTTGAAGGTTTCAGAAGTCCAGCCACGACACATGATCGGGGCTAACCCTGATTTGAACTCACGATCATTGATTTCTTGCGTGTCCAAGAAACGAAACTTGGCACACCGAATTGCAGCGCCATAGACGACAGGGCTACCCTTTCCCACATTATACATTCAGAGTCATGTGGACACCCTGTACAATATAGGGAGGGGTGCACTATTGAGAAAGGAGGGATGGTCATTTAATAAACTTTCAGCACCCCTGCAAACCCACCCCCCCCCCCACACCACCACCACCCTGGATCCGCCTATGAAAATAAGGTGACATTTCATAAATCAATGTTGCATCTCTTTGTATAATAGAATATGTTTGATTATGTTATTCCTGTGAGACAAAAGGTTACTTTAAATCTATCCATGGATGAAGCTATGGTTTAAAAAGTTGATGTCATGCTCTATTCACAAGGTACGTAAATCTCATTTGGAACCGACGATATGTTTCCGGTTTAAGAGCAAACATCAGCATGTGGAAGTCGAAATACATGTATTCGCGGAAATGCATTCACCTCTTTGTTGTGGAATGATATATTCTAACTGATCACGAACATGTAATAAATATGTTGAAAAGAATGATACTCCGTAAAATTGCTGAAGATACAGAGATAATAGAACGCCGAGTGAGTGAATAACTAATTTTAACAGTGCTGCGAGTGAATGAGTGCTTGTCACAAATGCTCCCGCCATGTCATCGCGATCTCTGCATGAACTCATTGACCGACTGTTTGTGAGACCACTGTTCCGTGGATGGCGGAAGTCAACACGGACTTATCTTAGATGCTCAACAAAATATCCCCCTGGGGACAAATTTGGGTGAAATGGTTATTTTGTTCGAATTTTGGATTTGTTTTAAGTTCATATATTCCGAGATATTTGAGAATGTCACTGACCAAGAAGGTTGCCCGGTCGGTAATGGAATCGTCGGAGACGATGTGGTATATGCCATCTGTCTGTGGATTTCGACCCTGGGCAGTCTTCGGACTACTGCAGGATTCCCATGCCATCATATCACGTTCGGGTTGTGGATAAATGATCGCGGGGAGGTGAGTCCTAAGGCCAAGGGGAGAATCTTGGGTGAAGGGGATGGAGGTTTCCAGGGTACCTTGTCTATAACCCAAACTCTAAGCAACCTACTCAAACAGGTGCGCGGTGTGGAAATTGACAGCCGACTGCGAAACAAAAAGAGGAAACTAATATGGTTGGAAATGGTCAGATGGAGATCGTTTGCCTTTAAGCAGCATTTACCGACGACGGATGGTTTTGCAGACTGACGACATAGGCCCCTTTGATTCGAAGCGGGGAAGTTACACTCCGTGGATGGACGCAGTTCTGATGCAACAATGGCTGGGATGAAATCCTATACCCTTACTGGTTAGAACAAATCGCACGACGGTGTCCCGCCGTCCATGATGTGGCTATAGTTCCCGTAAAGACCCCCCGTTTGTTTCATGAAATATGTGCCTGTATCAAGCCGGACTGACGGGTTTCTTGGGATCCTTCGGGTTGCCGGAAACTCAGACTACATGTCTCTTCAGTTTGGGTTAATATACCAATACCTTAAAGACAAAGTATAAGCGTCGAAGTATTATCTACTATTTGGACACATTCCCACCAATAAGAAACGGAAAGCTCGGACTGAGGAAGCTGTCTCTGCCAGGCCGAGATCCTGCTTCATATATATGATTGAAATAGGCCCAAGCTGATGGGATAGTGTTCGCTCTTGCGTAAAGGGGCGGTGGAGGGTGTAGCCTCGTGCTGAAAACGCTTTGCTGATCACACTGGAAGCTCCATATCTGATTCTTTCAACATGGGTACGTTGAGTATGAAGCCACATCCTCTGCTGTCCTGAGAAGCAAGGATATTTGCCAGTGATATGCTGAAGCGCAGTAGTAATGAACCAATAATCACCCCAGGATAAGGACTCGTGGTTTGGACCAGATTTCATTCTAGTTCTGTAAATCCACTGTAACTTGTGAGCATTTGTCCTCCGTATGAGGTACAGAGTACCTTTTTAGCTGGCAGACACGTATCTATAATGTTAAATGTATATAATGACTTTTGTAACCCCTCCTCGACATAGGATGCTTGTCGTTAGAGGCGACTACACGTGGGTCGGGGGTCAGGCTGGGATGTCTCCATTTCGCCTACAGTAGTACAAGGAACTGGACGCTAGACTGACTCGCTTGAAGGACCAGTTGTATAACTGAAGAGAAGACAGTGCTGCGGTTTCTGGACGCAGCTGGACATTTAATTAAACTGTTGCAAATACATTAGATTTGTTGAGAACCATGATATAAACTTACATATCTTCAGTGACTTGATATATTTATTGTTTATGTGATTTGATATAACCATATGTTCAAGTTTATGGATTACATGTATATTATTTGATATATACTTGAGATATATATATATATATATATTGCAGTAGATAAATAAAAACAGAATGCCGTTTTCTCCAATATTTACGATATAGTATATATACTATTAAAATGGTCAGACCAACTCAACCCAACTCACAAGTTTGTTTCTCATTATTTGGGTTAGTCCATTAAACTACAGTGAACAGCTACAAATCCTATGTTCACTCAAGTGTAAATTTGTTTTGATAAGGGTGTAGGCGAAATGAGATGTAGGCGAAATTGGAACAAGCCTACCCTTTCCCACATTATACATTCAGAGTCATGTGGACACACTGTACAATATAGGGAGGGGTGCACACTATTGAGAAAGGAGGGATGGTCATTTAATAAACTTTCAGCACCCTGCAAACCCACCATCTCCCCACCCCTGCCACCACCACCCTGGATCCGCCTATGAAAATAAGGTGACATTTCATAAATCAATGAAAATCTATCCATGGATGAAGCTATGGTTTAAAAGTTGATGTCATGCGCTCTATTCACAAGGTACGTAAATCTCATTTGGAACCGACGATATGTTTTCGGTTTAAGAGCAAAACATCAGCAAGCATGTGGAAGTCGAAATACATGTATTCAAGCGGAAATGCATTCACCTCTTTGTTGTGGAATGATATATTCTAACTGATCACGAACATGTAATAAAATATGTTGAAAAGAATATGATACTCCGTAAAATTGCTGAAGATACAGAGATAATAGAACGCCGAGTGAGTGAATAACTGAGATTTTAACAGTGCTGCGAGTGAATGAGAGTGCTTGTCACAAATGCTCCCGCCATGTCATCGCGATCTCTGCATGAACTTGCATTGACCGACTGTCAGGCTGAGACCACTGTTCCGTGGATGGCGGAACTCAACACCGACTTATCTTAGATGCTCAACAAAATATCCCTGGGGACATATATTTTGGTGAAATCGTTATTTTGTTCGAATTTTGGATTTTTGTAAGTTCATATATTCCGAGATATTTGAGAATGCATTCAAAGCAATAATATAGAACGAATCATTGAAACCTGTTTCTATTTATTCGTAATGTTTTGTGTGAATACAGGTAACTCCTACACAGTCGTAAAGTTAGTTATTAGTTGTACACATTGTAACATGAATGGGGATTTGTTTTAGTTCTAAACAGGTATTTGTATTTGACATTGCCGTCGACGTTATGATAATGATAACACACAACACATGTGCATGCTCAAGCGCTAACTAACGCATTAATATTTACCCAAGATAACCCAAGCCGCCCGTTAGGTGCTAGAAGGTTACAGTCACATGTCTTATCCAACTGGGTACCCATTTTCTACTGGTGAACAGATGTAATTTTGAAGGTCAGACCACATGTATCACATATGCATCGTTGTGGGGCAGAACTCTCAGGAGTCAACACAATCACCCATCCAACGACTCTTGCTTAACTTCAACCACAGGCAAACTGTAGCGCAAATAGGACTGCGTAACAGAAGGAAAACGACCAGTCTTGCATGTAGGAAGACTGGTCATTTCATTTTCTTTGCTGCGCAAACCCTATTTGCGCTACAATTTGCTCTGTGCTTCAACTGATTTGGGACCTGAGCTCTATGCACAGGACCACACACACCACCACATGCCGAATGAGGTGAGTGAGTTTAGTTTTACGCCGCACTCAGCAATATTCCAGCTATATGGCGGCGGTCTGTAAATAATCGAGTCTGGACCTCGATAATCCAGTGATCAACAGCATGAGGCATCGATCTACGCAATTGGGAATCGATGACATGTGTCAACCACGTCAGCGAGCCTGACCACCCGATCCCGTTAGTCGCCTCTTACGACAAGCATGGGATACTGAAGATTCATTAGAACCACATGTCGAATATCAGCGACGAATATCAACAGGTCCAAATATACTCCCCATCAAACGTTTAGACTTACTAGTGTAAATACCAGCCACTTACTTCAGTCAACTGATCTAAACCTTGATTTTGCAAAATATTCTTTACAGTTTAAAGGTACTGTTGTACTGTTTACATGAACTTGATGTATCGTAAAACAAATTCGTAACGTTGAGAAGATTATTATTGTCATGAGTTCAATAAATAATGAAACTCAGTGAAAAGTAGTAGTGAATTCTTAACACAATGTCACACCAGAACGCAGCTGTTCACATGCACGATATTTGCACATGCATATCAGCAATTTGATACATGAGGTCCTCGTGCAATTCATCTGCATAATGTTTGCAGTTGGTTCCCCGAGTAGACGTGGACATAACATATAATAGTGAGAGTGTTTTAAGTGAGTCTAAACTTTTGATGGGTGGTATACATTAATCGCAGAGGATGTAGAATACAACAATTTAAATTTTCGTATTTGTACAGTCAAGTTCAATAATATTATTAGTATGAAGAGTCATTTGACCGTCAGATATTTAAGATTAATGAACGATATTTAAGATGCATAATGAATTACTCAGTTATCAAGTTATGTTCATCATTGTTTAGCGTGACCAAAATTTACTAACCTTACTAGTTTCGGAAGTAAGTATTATGTCATATCATTTTGAAGAAGAGATTTCACACCGGAAACCAGACGGGTAGGTGAAAGACATACTCGAGGGCAAAGTTGTGACCGCACACAACAAAGCAGAATCAGTGATTAAACGTTTACCTGACGCGTTATTGGTGTGGACCAGGGCGCCTCGCTTTCACAAAGCACTAATGTGATCGTAAAGTCACACTAAGGTAACCTTGAGTTCAATGTTAAAGAATGGGAGTTAGGGTTAACCTTAGTAAGGTTGCTTCGTGAAAAGAAGTTTTAGACCCGTGGAATGGCGCTGCCGATCGAATCTAGCCCTACATGGAGTGCTGTCAACGTGGCTAAAAGATTAATCAACGAATTTAAAAGTTTGATTTTTCATGTCTTGTAAGATCCATGATTTTGGCTTGGAATTGCGGAGGTAGCTGTTTTCCCGGTGAGTCGTGGCGTGTAACTTTTGAAATAATGAAGGTGACCTATTTCTCTGAACTTATTTCGTGACCTCAAGAACGTAGTTTGATTGGACAGTCATTTCTAGCACTGTGTCATAGGAATCTGGCTCAAAATAAAGTTTTGGTGTCTACAGCAGATAGCATCTACAGCAGATAGCATAACATAAGTTTGTAGATCAATGACCTATGGAGATCTCTGATTGAACATCACAAAAAACATCCCATTCCATCTACATTCTTTGAGACAAATAACAGCAACACATAATTATGTATTTGCTTATGTTTATTATACATTAAACATAACAACATTACAAGAAGAAGATTCTTGTACGAGTTCAACATCACTTGACCAGTTTGTATCGTTAACATGATCCAGCGTTTATCTCAAACATTTTCCCACTGAATTCACACAATTGCACTGAGAAATGTTCAAGAATGCTTGTATGTAATCTGTGTGAGAAATGTTCAAGAATGCTTGTATGTAAATGGTACAAAACAGTGCTCTTCTCACCTCAGTTAGCTGTATGTAAATGTTTTCATTCATTACACGATGCAATCCAACTTCCACACACTGAAGTAGTTCTGTATGGATACACTTGGTGGCATTTAAAACATAATACTTCAATATATAGTCGACTCAAGTCAATTAATATAACAGTGTCTTTGATTGGCATTTAGAAGAATGTTATAAAGAAGGTTCCTAATTGTTTCATTCACCTGGTGAAGGAGTAAGAATATACTTCGAAACGTTGTGACCCTTCACAATAAAGAAGTTGACATCCATAAAATTCTTGCCAATATAACAGTGGTTTGAGAACTTACATATATGCAAGCATGTTTTTAGTTTACTTACAACAAAGCTTGGTGTTGATCTGTCAAAGGAGCTTCAATAAGGAGATACAAGTGTTCCACTAACGTTAGCAAGAGTAGGGAGACAAGCAAAAATACTTGAGTCAGGATAAGGAAAAATAACTTTTTCTGCGATGCAGCCGAGGATGGAACCACCAACCTTGAGCTCTTCTGCCAGACACTCTATCAGGGTGGTTCTACTTACCTGAGTTAGACACCTATCAGGGTGGTTCTACTTACCTGAGTTAGACACCTATCAGGGTGGTTCTACTTACCTGAGTTGTTGGGCTTGTCTGTGATAATACAGGGAGTAGGAGGGCATCTTGAGTATCTCGTATGTCTGACCAAGGCCGTACCAGGCTCGATAGTCTCGGTTGTTCACCTCTGTAAGAAAGACACCACTGATTGATAACTCAGATATAGATACAATGAGTGAGTGAGTGAGTATGGTTTTACGCCGCTCTTAGTGATATTCCAGCAATATCACTGCCAGGAACACCAGAAATGGGCTTCACACATTGTACCCGTGTGGGGAACCGAACTCGGCTCTTCAGAGTGACGAGTAAACGCTTTAACCACTAGGCTATCCCACCGCCCCCAACAATGAACAATGCTACAATGTTACCATGTTAAGACAATGAAGTCATAAAGAGTAAGTTTATTAACTGCATTTTTAAGCTGTATCTATCATAAACAAGGCAATCTTATGTTAATTCATTTCCTGATGCTATGATATCCAATTTGAAAAAATTGCCCCAAATTAATTAATTTTCCCAGCACTCAATCATGTAATCATGAATTACTTAAGATCTCATCTGTCTACAAGGGTCAGTAATAGGGAACACACTTCACAGTGAGGAGGTCATTTCTGTACTGCAGTGTGAAATTCAAAGGTAGAATTATATTTGGCTGAATAATAGTATATAAACCTATGGACAGTGTATGAAATAAGCCAGACATCAGGGCTGGTAACTTCAAAATGCTATGAGTCCAAAATGGATTTAACCAGACTAGACACCAAGATATGACTCAGATGTATATAGCATCTACATTTTTACCAGACCATCGGGCTGGCTAGCTCTAAATCTTGACTGTCCTTCTGAAATCTAACCCGTCTCGGGCAGTCGGATGGGCCTTATTTCACACACTGCTATGGATCTCACCTATAGCTTGTCTGTATGCCTGTATAGCTGCGATGTGTTCTTCATCTCCATAAACTCATGACCAATCAGAGTCGATTGGAAGTAGAGTATTGATTTCTCCCCGGCTGACAGATAGTTTCCTGGAAAATATCACCCAGATGTCAGGTACATTGAGCTACAGATAACTTTTGGGTCAGGGCTGTGTTCATCTGGAAGTAGAGTATTGATTTCTCACACCGCTGGGAACGGATTGTAAAAATATGATAGAGTAATAGTTTCCTGAAAATATCAACCCAGATGTCAGCATATACCTGTACATCACAGTACTATCATTTTGTGTGACAGGGTCTGAACATTCTGTTACACCTTGTACAAGAGAACCTAGCTTATCCTGACTTCCAATACCCAGAAACCTTGCCTATCACAATGTATTTATGTGACAGAATATACAAACTACATAAAATGCTTTTCTCTGGAAAACTGGTCTTCAGATGTGGACTTCAGCTATCCAACAGTGAAGAATTCACACTTTAGTGTCTCTAACAGCATGGCAACTACATTAATAGATGTTTGTTTTACAATTCAACATCGACAATGGTTTATCAAAGGGTATCAGGTGATCATGTGCAAATTAGTTGAATGGCTCAATCTTTTATTGGGCAAACATTGTCATTTGATGCCGAAGTGCAATCTGAGATGATAACATTAGTTAACTTGCAATGAAAACAGTGATCGAGTGTCTGCACAGTATGTATCACAGTCAACATGAAACCAATCTGTTAAGAGGAAACGAAATCCAGAGATAGTTAAGAAAAGGAAGGAAATTTTAGGGAACCGTTCATTTTTTTTAAAATTTAGGGTGGGGGTGGGGTGATGATGATTTTAAAGGGGGTCCTACCCATTTTGTTCTGGCGAGGTGGGGGTCAGCAACTTTGTAAAAATATTTTAAAATATGTTTAGACATTATGGGAAGGGGAGGGGGATTGTTTTTGTACATGACATTCAGGGGTGGGGTTCACTTAATTTGTACATAAATGTTAGGGGTGTCATTCAAATTGCACATGCTTCTCCATTAAAATCATCATCACCCTTCCCCACCCCCTGCCATAACTTATGAACGGTCTATTAAGAAGATATATAGATATCCAAAATGCAATAGTCCAGATAAGCAAGGTTAGACTGTACACACTAAAGGAAATGTAACCAACAAAAGAGTGAGTGAATGTTTTGTAAAAGTATTCCTGCTGTAATACTAGAAAAGCTTCACACATTGCAGAAGTATGGACAACCACACCCATGTCAGTTTAAGAAGTAAACACTTGTACCTCACCATCGGATAAAGTGGGTGGAAAGCAAACATAACCTCCAGTGACACTTAAACTACATCAACATGATCAAATGACCTTGCTCCAAGGGAGGTAATCTCACCTACAACACAGCATGTCTCCACCCTGTATTTGTCAATCTCAGTACACTTGTGTGCAAGGTTGGCCATCTCTGCTTGCATGTCCTACAACACAAATGTACTTAAAACAGATACTGAAATATTCGGATAATGTAAAACATAAATGTCTTGAACATGAGATAATTACTTCAATTCATGACATTTTCAAATGTGACGATGTTATTTGTACATGACTACACCAATAAATGTGCTGACATAGTGACTTATCACTAAGTACTAGAACCAGATGTCAGGACTATATAACCAGATTTCTACCCAATCTTCCCTGATTACTAATTCCACAAAAATGTTCAAGCTCTTTGTGTTCAAGTCCCTGCATGATCCAGCACTACCCTACATTACATCCCCAGGTGGACTCTGAGAACAAGACCATCACAAATGGTCAAGATACAACCTATAACTTCCAGTCCAGCTCTAGACATGATAACTGGTGCCCTGTGTGAAGAGTGAAATGTCGCCATCAAGGGTATTTCACTGACATCTTGCATTACAGTGTGACTGAAGACAGGTTAGAATTGTTGTAAGAGACGACTAACAAGATTGGATGGTCAGATTTGGTGTCTTGGTCATATGTCTTCATATCCGATTGAGTATACTGACTGACTGAGTTAAGTTTTACACTGCATTTAGCAATATTCCAGCAATATCGCGGCAGGGGACACCGAAATGGGCTTCACACATTGTACCCATGTGAGGAATTGAACCCGGGCCTTCAGTGTGACAAGCAAACGCTTAACCACTAGGCTACCGCTTTAACCACTAGGCTGATTGAGTAGATCAATGCTCATGATGTCAATCACTGGATTGTCTTTTCCAGACTCAATTAGTTACAGACTGCAATAACATAGCTGGAAAATTGCTGAGTGCAGGGTTAAACAACAAACAAACACATTAGTTCAACACTGGTCCCAACTAAGGTCCAGAATCAAGTTATAATTACCTTGACATACAGCAGGTTAGAGAAGATGTCCATATTCTCCACTCTGTAAGGGTCTATCTTCTGCAGCTCTGTGAAAGCTGTCACAGCCTGGTCTACATCTGTACACAGCAGGGATCAGAATCACACTACAGGACAGTCTTACTTGAAACAACACTACTGGCAAACAAGGATAAGTTGTACCGGTGCAGAGAACGCATTTACGAGAAGTAGGCGGTGCACGGCAATGAGCAAACCCATTTGGTCTTTGAAAGGAAGAGCAGATGTAGGCTAGTGCACTTATCCTTGTTTGCCAGTAGGGGGTTATTAGACAAGCAGTAATTAATATATTTTAGCTAGTGTATCAAAGACAAAACATGTACTGTATTACAGAGGTACAGATAAGCTGCATATCTGTGTAAATTCCTATTAAATCTATCATATTCAATGGCGTATAAGTACGCTTCAATTTTTGTAAATACTCAATAAATTTGATCTTGCATGTGTACACATAAAACTAGATAAAATAACTTAGGCATATTGAGAGGTTTTATTTCAGCACATGAACTTGGTAACTTGCGGTCTTTCTTATTGTATCTCATATTACAGATCAAATATAAATAACAAACACTGTATGCATGTGACACTGTATGTACCTCTCATATTGTGATAGGCGACAGCAATCTGGGAGACGATGTAGTTGCTCTTGCTGAAGCCAGTTGCTAGGAAGGTCTGGTAGACAGCCAAACCCTCCTCGTTCAGCTGCAGCTCCAGATAGGCGTGAGCCATGAACAGTTGTCTTACCCAGTGATCCGGTAAGCTTAATGACGACAACTGCAACATAGCAGGGCTTCAACCACTTCGAACAACATTTCAGTTAGCAGGTCAATTCATTACAATTACATATACACATATTTGTAATATCCATATCCTTAAGCATGCTCAGAGCACTACATTATAACTAAGTCAATTGATCTTACTGTCCTCCCTGGGAAGGGGCGGATCCAGAAGGGGTGCGGGGGTGCGCATCCCCCCTTCTAAGCTGAAAAAGATTCCCCAAGGAGCATTTCCCCCTAACCCTTGGACTTCATGATTTATGTGCATCCCCCATTCTCCAAAATCCTGGATCCACCCCTGCTGGGGGTATTCAACCAGGGCTGCCTGTGAAGGGCCACAAGGTTAACAATTACCATCTCAACCAGGGTACCCATTCACTGCTAGGTGAACACAGATAGACTTCAAACAGACCACAGCTTAAGGAGACACCACGTGCGCTACACTGATTTCATCGATGATCAACCACGGAATCACTAATGAAACCTGTATAGTCCTGTAATCTCTATACCCAAGATAGAGTGACCCAATGCCACCTCGTATGACACTGGGAGACATTAGATTGGTGCTGATAACATCAAGTTTGTTGTAAGTTATTTCATGTGATTAAATCATCAGTTAGCCATGTGATGACCACGAGATTCAGTTCAGAATGTTGATTCAACAATCTCTGATAAATGGCTTCTCTAAAACTTGCCAAAAACAAAGGAAACTGATTTCAAATTGACAAGTGAGATATCATTTATTAGAAGACATGCAAAATATGTGCTAACAAGAAGACAAAGTCATCAATATCCCCAGCAATGGCAAGATACTCTTCATGATTATGTCTACGAGTCTAAGTCGAACTTGTTGTCATGGAAACGCAAAAAATATTTTATTCAGAATTCCAAAACTACCAAAAGGCCCCAGTACACCACCAGATCTATCTATGTGCCAAGTTTGGTGAAGAAATATCGAACGGTTTTAGAGTTCTGCTCCGGAAAAGACAAATGTGCACAGACGGGCGGACGGGCGGACGCACGCACGCACGGACGGAGTCCATTTTTATACCCCCCGCAAAACGCGTTGCGGGGGATAAAAATAATACTGAGCACAGCATATGAAAAACTACAACACTCAGATATCAGACAGACCTCTGCCCTTACACTTCCTACCAGGTGTGACTGTGTTGCAGTGCATAGTAAAAACTCATTGTAAAGTTTTCTGTCTCACTTACTGAAGATACTGAACATGCTCTTACTGCAAGATTTTCCTATTGTCATTCATGATTGACCATGACTTCCTTACCGTCTCCCGGTCTGTGATGAGCATGGCCAGCTCCTGCCACGCCCCCCAGTGCAGTGGCTCCTTATTGACAGCCTCCACAAAGATATTCATTGCCTCCTTCTGCAAGTCCAGCTTTCTCAAGACAACCCCATACCTACAGGAGATAGTGGATAGTGACAATGACAAAGGTCTTCATCAAATGACATAACATAGTGGACATTGGGTTAGGTCACAGATTTTAAATATATGTGGGCCTAAGTGATGATCGATGCATAGATGGTTAACTGATGTTTATACATACTAGATGACATTCATTCTATACATCTGTACGTACCAAACTCACATTTCGTTGTTGCATAAAACCTGTGCAATTCATGAACAAATCATACGCTAATCAAATTGTACATCCAATTTTCCTTACAGGTATAAACCGAAGCCATCAAGTTCCTTGTTCACGTTCTTCTTGCTGAGGTCAGTTTTCAACACCTTCAGATTCTCATTGTCCACCGATTCAGAGGGACCTGCACCAGGAAGAGCAGTCATGTGACCATGGCAAACACTGACCATGACAACATTAAACTTTCATCTTTACATGCCTATTAAAACACACTTAGAGACTTGTATTGATCCTAGCATAGAGATGATAAACTATGGCAAAGCAGGTATCAATGTGCTTTAGTTAGGTGAGTGTGCCACCGATATCACTGTTGTGTTAATATCTCAGTGACCCTGATGTTGTCTAAGCATACAAATGACCTACAGGGACACTATTTAAATTATGATAACTGTGAATGAACAGCTGTCAAGAAGTATTCAAGGTATGTGTCCAAACCCTACAGATACATACATGGGGGGTCATTTTGATAAGCATTCTTACTTCTTTTATTGTGCCAAAAGCCATTACACTTTGGAAAAACTATATAACATTCAAAATACAAAAAACAAAACTACTATACATAGAGCAGTTTGTCATTTTTAGATGTCTTGGGGATTGAAAATACTCCATTTACTACAGTGTATACCTATAGAGTCGGATGCATTGTCTATCTTCCTCTTCTCATCAGCCAGGTATCTGGCGTACATATGGATGAAGTAAGCCTTGGGACTGGTGCACTGTTCCACAGCAAGGGCAGCTCGGTCATACTCCTTAAGGTCAAAGTATGTGGTAGCCAGTGTGTACTTGTCATACTCAGCCCAGTGGTCCTGACAAATAAACCAGGGCATTATGTTCCTGATCAGGCTTCAGTGTGGAAATATTGGGGGTTTGTACCAAAAACATATGAACTGTTGTACATGGTCGACTTTTGCCTTTTTTCTCATCTAAAGTGTTCATATATTTACAAATTGCCCAGTCGACTAGTACCTTTGTCCTAGGTTTGTTGTTGAACACATACAACATGATTCATTATATATGGCAGCATCCTGTAAATATTCAAGTTTGGACCACCAATCCAGTGATCCATATTGTGAGCAACAATCCATGATATCAAGTAACAAAGATATCATCTTGTCTTCTCTTACACAGGGCAGTAGGGTAGCCTAGTGGTTAAACTTAAAGCATCCGCTCCTGATGCTGAACATCGGGTTCGATTCCCCACATGGGTACAAATACTACAATGTGTGAAGCCCATTTCTGGTGTCCCCCTGACGTGATATTGCAGGATATTGCCCAGATAAGCTGCATATCCGGGTAAAATACTCATAGAAAATTTCAAATTACGCATTGAAAAAATAATTGTTGCGTACCAATTACGCATTTAAAATGTTAGATACGCAAAAAGTTTAAAACAAATGCGTACGGAATATATTTATAACAATCGCTTGCGAAATGAAAAAGACATAGATTGCTATCAAGTTGTACTGTTAGTATAGGATGAGTGATTTTTTATGAAATCATTTCCATTATATTTAAGTTGGTTTTGATTAGGTATGACATAAGGCAGAACATACCTGCTTAGTAAACTTACTCAATGACATATACTTAGGTGAGTAAAATGACTGAAATACGCACATATTTGAAAGCAGTGGGTAACGGAAAATGAAATACCCACTCCAAAAAAATACAGTGGGTACAGTACCCACATGAGCTAAATCTTATCTGGAGCTCTGAGGAATATGGGTAAAAGCGACATAAAACCATACAAACTCACACACTCTTCTCTTACAACCAGCACACAATCCCAAGAGGATTCATGGCTTGGAAATAAAGGAGGCTTGAAACTTTGAAACTATGAAAGTTTGTGACACATCCACCCTGGAAACCTGATTATGACAATGATGTTTAGTGGCCTCTACAAATGTTGAACTCCTGAGATTAGTAGCGTTTTGTGTCATACATTCAGGTGTTTTGCCCTGATCTGCCAAATCTACCCTTCTATAATATACTCTGTGTACACTGCAGAGGAAGGAAAACAAAAACAAAACTATACCTTGTGGAAAAACCAGGTGTATTCAACAACCCGTGACAACATATGAACAAAATAAGAATTGGTAACATTGGATCTGACTTTTGCAAAGTTTAGTTTCTAAATAAACATGATAAAACCATTGAGAAATCAGGTTAGTTGATCTGTCAGATGGAAACATTGTAGAGCCTGATCTTAAGACAATAAGATGTGATCATCCTAGACTAATATAAACTAAATGATACTTTCAACTTGTATATGAGTTGCATAACCTTAGCTATGATCATAAATATTTTACATTTACAGAGCAAAACCTGCAATTGAAATGATGGAATATATTTCTCCTCATAAAATAATAGTTTCGAATACTATTTTGTTCCGATCACTGCATCAGAATTCGTCTCCTTACATTATTGCGTATGTTTCAACTAAATCACCGGCAAACGTGTGCACAGCTGATTGCTATTTCCGGCTCTGTATACGAGACAAATACACATGGTAATCTTAATCCCTGCATATAAGACAATGCCCAACAAGAACAAATTAGAACTGAAAAGGTAAATACTAGTAATCGTGTCTAGTGATGTTTAATTGCAAATTTGACGTCTTTACTGACAAAGTTGTCTTCTGTTGTTTGATGTTTTAATTTGGCGTCTTTACTGACAAGATGTCGTTTTTCTTACCCCTGAAAAAATGTTTAACGAAAGTGTAACCCATAGATTAGCCGACCACCTCCTACAGACTGTTATTTTTGTCCTCACAATTCGGCTTATCTACAGTAACTCATAGTGGCAGTGTCTACGGTAACGGACAAAAGTTGTCCTATCCGGACAAATGAGTCGGTCCCAGGCCAGTCCGTAATAGACAGATTCCACTGTACTTGGATTTACCTGATGATCTGCCCCTTGCAAAGACTGCACATCGACTGACACCTCCAAGGCATGGGATAACTCTGCAGCCCTGAAACAACAAAAGCCATAAACAATTTTACAAAACAGTGAGTTACGGGTCATATTTTTGTGCCATTATAACATAATGTAAAGATCATTCCACACAGACAGTAAATGTATGTCAGATGCTAAAATGGAGACTTCTGATGAACCATGATTAACTATGATAAAGGCTTATTCGTGTCTAAATTGTTATTATCTTCTTTGGCAAATCTATTTCTAGGTTGGCTGGTTGGTTTGTTGTTTAACACAGCACTCAGCAATATTCCAGCTATATGGTGGCAATCTGAAAATAACCAAGTCTGGACCAGACAATCCAGTGACCAACAGCATGAACATTGATCTACACAATTGGGATACAATGACATGTGCCAACCAAGTCAGCAAGCAAGACCACCAGATCCGGTTAGTTGCTTCTCACGACAAGCATCGGTTACTGTAGTCCAGCATATAACTAGACGACTTTGCACTATACCAAGGTGGTATACTATACTTGGCTGGAATACGAGTTTATTCATTATGAACTTGAGTGTTGTGACAACTGAAAACCTACATGTAGAAGATAAGTTACCTATTCTGTCACTTCATTTTAAGTCAAATACTTGAGTTTTATAACTTAAAAAAATTTGTTAGTGTGTATTTGAGGTGTGTAAAAATATGACATATCACGATCTGCCATTGAAATACTACAGGGCTGTTTGAGTGTTTCTAGTTAGTGTTCAAAAACATCTTCACATACACCTTCAATTTTTATGAGGGGAATATACCATCAGGTGAAAGGTGTTTGCAAGTAATAGTAATAGTTTTATAATTTAAAAAAAATTGTTAGTGTGTATTTGAGGTGTGTGAAAATATGACATATCGCACGATCTGCCATTGAAATACTACAGGGGCGCTGTTTGAGTGTTTCTAGTTATTGTTCTAAAACATCTTCACATACACCTTTAATTTTTATGAGGGGAATATACCATCAGGTGAAAAGTTTTTGCAAGTAATAGTGATAGTTTTAAATTATTTTTTTTGTTAGTGTGTATTTGAGGTGTGTGAAAAATATGACATATCACGATCTGTTCTGATACGCCATTGGTGCTTGTGATGCTTGGAGTGTTATAGTTCTAAAACTTCTTTCTTTCTTGTTGATCTTAGTATTTGACAAAACTGGAAAGGTGTTTGCAAGGCTTTGTGATAGTTCTAAACTTTCTGTTCTTGAGGGTCTGTGACAGTGTCAGTTAACATTCTGTCAATGCCCATGTCCTCCACATGCAATAAGATATCTGAATTAGTTACTAATGTAAAAAATGTCTCAAAGTAATTTTTTTAAAAAGGACAGCTGATGTTAACATGTGTTCTACCGATAGTTTTATGCTCTTTAACATGTTTGGGGAGGGATGGCCGTGGTGTATCATTTATTCTTTCATTCATTCACATATGTTCTTTTCTTTTGTTCTTTTCTCTTAATTTCTTTCATTCATTCACATAAAATTCTTGCTCTTAATTCATTCATTCATTCATTGTAAAAATTCACCTATACAATACACTGGCTGAAGTACTGTTAAACGCGAAATGGGTTGGGCGCTTGGGACCGAACCAAGTCACTGTGTGCGTTGGTAGAGTATCCCTGATATGAACTAGGGTTACTGAACATCAATTCTAACCTGGATCTTCACGGGTCATATCTCTAGGTATTTAATACTACCTTTTCTGTGTATTACTCATGGTAGTAAAGACCAATGACTGACTGTCCCAAAGGAAAAGTCTGCCAATGTGCTCTGTAGGATAACAGTGCACTTCAACACACAAATGACGAAAAGGCAGGTGATATCAGTAAAGTGTCTGTAATCGGAGCTAATTAGCGCTACGGGAGCTGCAATCGGTAAACGGGGGTGGTAAATTGTACTCTGGTCAACGACAACACAGAATGTGTGAGGTGACAGCACGGAGTAGTTTGACTGACAGTGGATGGTTCTTCTAAAATATGATGTTCATTAATTACATCTCTGAGTCTTCGGGTTTTTCTTTCATAAGAGGTTATGCACATGCCTGGAAGGAAATGTCAAACTACCTACCATTTAGCACCATTGAGTAAACGCCGTTGAGAGCATTCCCTGTGTGCTATGATCAAATCTCTCTTTACTTTCGACAAATCACATCTTGTAATATCCGCCATTTCTAACTCGTTCCTGTAACTTCCGGTTACAGGGATACATAATTAATCTTTGTTTAATTTTACATCCAAACTATGGCTACTGACAAAAATATCCAAATTAAATACACACATAACTAGCATATACATATCAAATAACGAGTATTTAAAATGCTCCAGATCAACTAACAGTATTGCAAAATCAAATATATTCTCTGTTTAAATAACTGGTCCCTTTTCTTTTAATACGCATGCGCGAAAGTAGCGTACTGGGCAACAGGTTCCCGTTAGTTGTGATCAAATCTGCTCCCGAAAAATGTATCGCAAAGAAAAGCCAGTTGTGATCAAAGGTAGCGCGTCTTCTTTACCAAACAATCTTAGCATTCTTGCAACTCCAGAGAAGGGGTCCCTGAACTATGCTGTCGTGCACAAGTCGACTGTCAACCTGGTAACCGCTACAACTGACGGAACCACTGTAACTGGGAGACAAGTCGTTTGCAAGGAGCCGACCGCTACTCAAGGCAGCCCTTTCATTACCCAGGTGATGTTTAATATTTATCGGTTATGAATCATATCATACGTTTGAACTGCGTGACTGTGACTACTTGCACCGTAATGAGAGGTAATTCGACTAATCGCTAATGACAGTAATGTGTCAGCCCCACACCTACTGATTAGTGGTGAAACAGGCAATTTGAGTCTCAGGATATGCTCTTTCGCTGAAACTTTCAGTCACAGTTTGATGTGATGTCATCAAGACATTTTGCTCATGAACATGACTTCATTGTTGTTTCTGCCATTACAGTTTAAGACCTTGGACATCCCTTACTCTGTATTCAAGTGTAGCTGTAATGTTTAGGGTTATCATAGATTATTTCCATGATAATGTTTGTTTTTTGTTTGTGTGAGGTCAATATGTGTTTGAGAAAAGTGCGACCTGTCTGATAGTATGTTGTAAATGTGATCATCCAAAAACAACATTAGTTGTTGCTCATGCAATCAATCACTTGTTTAATGTGACCGCTTACATTCTGTGTTGCTTAAAACAGCAATCTCTAACCTTTTCACGTGTGCTCATGTTTAACAGGTAAAATGGATCATACTGCCAGTGAGGACGGTCCTGATATTGACGTCACAGAGGGGTATACAGGTAATATCCCTCATATTTTGTTGGTATAGATTACCGTTTATCTGCATTAAAACCATTTGTAATTTTCTGAATTAGGATGACTTAAATTTTTGTTTTTAAAAAGGGGGCATTCAGTTGAACAGGACTCAACTCCCACCCTAAATGCTCTTTTACTATAGAAGAATATGGAAAACAATCGTCATATTTTCAAAAAAAATGAGTCTGTTTAATAGTGTTAGCGTTTTAAATTAACCCATTCAACACCGCAGGCCGTTTAAAAGCGGCCACAACGTTATGAGTCCCCAGACACCGGAGGCCGCTTAAGCGGCCAGGCAGTAGTCACGTCAAAATGAGACATAATTTTAGGAACTTACTTATGGTTCATATATTAAATCCATCACATTTCACAATGTCTGAAAACACTTATTAAATTTCAATTGATCATATATTATCGGCAGAATTAAAATTATAGACTATTTTTCGCAATGTTATTGAAAACAACGATTCTCGGACACATGCTTCGGCAGCGGGTCCACAATAACATTGGTCAAAAGAGCAAAATAACGATGTTTCGAGGAAATTATTAAATAAATTGAATAAAGTAATGAATAAAATCAACAACAGCATTCATAAAAGTTGTCAAGCGATATATATAAAATTACTATATCCATCTTTTTGTGCGATCATGTAATGCAAGTCAAGTCACTGACAAGTGACATCTAAATCTCGCCGCCTCAATCTTCCTTTCCGGACATGATGTTTAATCACGAAAAAATATGCATGAAGCATTTTTGTCACAGGTCATAACCTAAGCGATCGTCCAATAAGTCCCATAATTTCACGTATATGTAGCGATTTCTTGCTTAATATGTTCAGAATAGCATTATTTTACCCCAAAACATGCGTCTAAATCTAAAAGTTTTTACGTTTTCACGAGGGGACGGTATCCATTGCCGTAATATGATTGGCTGCCTTAGGTCACGTGTCTGTTTTTTGACTAATCACGACCCTTATAGCAGACTGTAGCGAAAGCGTCATTAGAAACCAATCTTTATCCAATAAAATCGCTTCCTTCAACTGTGAAAATACTCTTGGCAAGTGTACAGTGATATTGTTGATGTTCAGAGCTTTCGAACGATACCCGCGACATCAAGCGATTTGCCTCGCATGTTATTCATCACGAAGCTTCAAAACCGAGGTATTTTCCGTTTTGTCTCCCTGTTACCGGCCGAAAGCCACTGATATCGGGGAATAAGCGACCATACATATTATTTAAGAAATCTTTTATAATAATTTTTCTGATTAAGTGAAAATGAAAATATGAAAGAAAAGCAGCGGGCATATTATGACATGTCACAAATGGAAAAAATCGCCATAGTTTTGCTTCTTTTCGTGGCTTATCTGGACATTATAAATGTAAACTTGCATTTTCATTAAAAATAAATTTATCTAAGTTGTAGTTGTATTAGTTGAATTATATTATAAAATAAACTTCATATTTATCAACAGTAGGATTAGATCTTTTTAAATGGTGTATGAGATGTAGTAGTAATAGCGTTTTACAAGCTTATAATTTCCTTCATAAACATAGGCTTCATCTGTGACCTTAGGAGTCTCTGGGAACTGCGGTGTCATGGCAGTAAATGCCTCTGGTTGACTAGTGTTGAAAGAGTTAAGTTGTACATGTAAATGCTATGTTCATCTATAACATTTTGCAATCAACAGACATCATAACATGTCATGTGTTCAAGTATCACACCTGCCTGTCTGTGTAATTACATAATGTGTCAGAGACCGAACTCGAGGGCCATAAATCAATGCATTTTGTATATGGTGTTTTGCCTGATTGGTGTTAAGTTCAAATTGCATGTGGTCAGTGATCGCGGTTGTGTATTGAATATTGTCATTAGCGGACAGGCAGGCAGCAGACACAGGTGTCAATAAAACAAGACATTGAGTTTTGTCTGTGACAGCGACATATCTATATCACAGTTAGAAATTATTGTCAGCGCTTAAATAATGACATTGCTTTTAAGTATCGAACTGAGAAAGTGACTTCGATAAGAAGAGCGTGTGGTGAAATAGACAAATGAAATTATATAAACAGTTTATTTACTGTCATAACATATAAAAAGATCGCAGCGCCTGTGAGATATCAACAAAACATTAGAAAAATAGGCTCACGCAAAGCCTTCACCGAAAGTATTCACCAGACAGCCCGCTTCCAAGTTCTTGCTGAACCTATTTCACTCGGCGCGGCTATGGCGCAGCCCAGCTGTTGAAACCCGTATTATTCCCCAGAAAAGTCTGGGGAAAATTAGTGAAACGTTTGAACTCCGATTTCACGCGTTTTTTGTCATCGCGTTATTTTTCAACTTTGTAAGTTGAATTTGCATTTTTGACGATTTGTTTCGGTACGTCCATACCGGAAGGTATCAGAATCTGCAAAGTTGTGTTTTACGTTGCATGTGACCTTTAAGTCTGGACTAGTACAAGCAGCCGCACATACACACGCATGCACATCATCATATGAGTGAAATATTCTCAAGCATGACGTTCAACCAAATTTCACCTCACCTCACCTTAATGTGACAGCTTACATTCCGTGCTGCTTAAAACAGCGATCTCTAACCTTTTCACGTGTGCTCATGTTTAACAGGTAAAATGGATCATACTGCCAGTGAGGACGGTCCTGATATTGACGTCACAGAGGGGTATACAGGTAATATCCCTCATATTTTATCTGTATAGATTACTGCTTATCTGCATTAAAAGCATTTTGTAATTTTCTGAATTAGGATGACTTAAATTTTTGTTTTTAAAAGGGGGACATTCAATTGAACAGGACTCAACTCCCACCCTAAATGTTCTTTACTATAGAAGAATATGGAAAACAATCGTCATATTTTCCAAAAAAAAAGTCTGTTTAATGGTGTTAGTGTTTTAAATTAAGATAGCCACATGTAAATAATATGTTCATCTATAAGAAAATATTACAGTTTCTTAATGCTGATGTGCTGATTTGATAGCAAATGGATGAAAACACATTTATGTATTTCTGTCAATTTCCTATGACTGACCATAATAATGTTTCTTTTGACTGTAGATGTTTGAGCCTGATGGTTCCGTCATGATATACTGGCATGCTCTCAGTGACTGCATGGGTAAGTTTACATGTAACAGTCTTATTATAATAAGATGTGTTACTCTGATATGATACATGTCTGCATGAAGATGTGAGGATATCTACACAGGAGATCACTTCTGTTGAACTTTCTCACCAGCCAGTGAGGCTTCTTATTCTTGGTATAAGTGAGCTGTTTCTCATTAATTTGTCTGACTTGTCTATCTCAAAAATGGAGAAGAATGACTGAATGAGTTCTGAATGTATGAACACTAAGTGCTTTTAAAAATGGTCTAAATGTAAGAAATGTTATATGTGGGATTACACTTTCTCAACTAGACTGCTGACTGTGTGCTGGTGATTCGGTGCCTGACTCTGAGAATGGGGGTTTGAATCCTGGATGGGTGCAACCCAAACCTAGTACTAGAATATGTCATTAACTGAGAAAGTGTTATCATAGATAGAACATATGATAACTTCCGAGTGTAGATACTAGAAGACAATCCATTTTGGCGTTGTAGATGTTTTATGCACTACTGTCATTTCTGAATTGTGTGACAGCTACACAAAAGGGTGCACTATTGTGTGCTTGTTTTTTTTGTGGGTTTTGAAATGTCCAAATGCAGACTTCCAAATTCTGATGTATAAAAATGTCAAACTTTTTTAAAGCTTACATGCATAACAAGTGCATTCTTCATTTAGCTTTGTTGGTCAAAGTTCACTCAGGCTTCACTTGTCTTAAAGGTGACATCAGGTCTCCACATGAAGTCTGAGATGTTGTATTGGAACAAGTCCAGTTATATCATTCACAGCATCATCATAATAATTATGTTTTTTTTGAAGAATCATTGTATCCAACTAACAAACCATCAAACTTGCATCGTGGCCTAAGTGGAGACGATATATCCCGATACTAGTTTAATGAGGCGAGGCGATATATATCATGAAAACATTACCAGTGCTTACTTATTGATTTCTTTGAGTAAAATTGGCCAAGAAAACAAATGACCCTGTGTTTACTTAGCAATATTGATCCCAAAGATGGCAGACACAAACAAACTTTTAGGTTCGGGTTTGTTTTAAAATTCAGAAAAATTTCAAAAGACTCCCTTCCTATTACTTTATGTAATACTCCCTACAACTTGAATCAAGTAATATTTAAGTTGTATCGGGATATCGAGACTGTCTCTGTTGTGGCGATACATCGATGTATCATGGACCCTCGCCATATAAATATCCTAATATGTTGCCTAAGCGCGTTTAAAATCGATGCACTTGTTGTTCTTTGTGGAGGGCGGTGGGAATGCAAACATCGTTACTATCGATGAATCGTTACACCACTAATTACCAATGCTTTTTGAAATTTTTGAGTAATTAGGCCTCCGAAGATCTGGGTTAGAATTCATCTTCAGTGACACATGCTTGTCCTAAGAGGCAACTAATGGGATTGGGTGGTCATGCTCGCTGATTTGGTTGACACATGTCATCATATCCCAATTGACTGATGCTCTTGCTGTTGATCACTGGATTGTCTGATCCAGGCTCGTTTACTTACAGACCACCCCCATATAACTCGAATATTGCTGAGCGTGTCGTAAAACTAAACTCACTCACTCTTTGAGTAATTTGACCCAGAAAAAACCAAATGACCCTGTATTTCTTAGCAACATTGATCCCCACTGAATCAGGTGAACTCGAACATTTCTTACATGAGTACAACCTGATATCATTGAACATTGTTCATATTATCAACCTCCTGTTGGACCAAGAGCAAATGTTTTACTGGTGTACTGGCAGTGTGATGTGCTTTATTTTGTGTTCAATTGTTACTTCTGTCGGTGTTACAGATTTCTGTATGGCAGGTTTATGTGTATCCACCTCATTGTTCATCAATAATTCTTAAACTGATAGTCTTCTTTCTTTCCAGACAGCAGCAATTTTGGTCGTGGCATCTCAGGAGTTGGAGATAACTTGATATGTGTTGGTAGGTGTGATATGTTTGCATTAATGAAATTATTAATTACATTTTGGTTTGTTGCCATACTCTTAATATGATACAGTGAATGCGTCTCAAACGTCATAATTTACAAAGGGAATGTGTTACCTGGAAATATAAAACTTGTCAATTTGAGTCAATAAGAAGGCCTGTTATTTCAAATTGTATGACTTATGTAAGCAACATTGATAGTGACTGTTAGTGTAGCTGTTTCTAGTGTCTGTTAGCATAGCTAGATGAATTCTTGCAGCCCATAACTTTCTTTTACTTGTGATTAGTACTATGTGAATGTGATACAATTCTTTTTGCAGGGACAGAAAGTGGGCTGATATTAGTGTTCAACATGCCCCCCAAAGGTACAAATATCACCTATCAGGAAGCTCTCAAAGGTTGGTATGCTAGTCTGTTCTCTTTGAAAAAATTCAAATATCTTGTGCTTAGATATTTGAATCAGAATTGATGTGTATTTGAGTTAGACTGCATCCAGACAGACTCCTGTATGAGGGAGGCAGCACATTTGTCACCAAGGCAGGGGTACCTCAATTATTCTGCGGTTTCCCTTGGTCTTTCCAGGAAATGCTTGTTGCAGATTTGAATCCTAGATTCACGCGTACCATTGGTTACATCCACACTGAAGAACATCAGCAAACAAACTGTGAAAAGAGGCAGTAGATTTGATCTTATGTTTGACAATGGTTGATCCATAGTTGAAAATGTCTACTTCGTGCATTTCAGTGTGGTAGCCTTGTTGGGAAAGCGTTTATTTGTCACATCAATGACCTTGGTTCAGATCCCAACATGGGTACAATGTGTGAATCCTATTTCTGGTGTTAGCACCATGATATTGCAAGAATATTGCTAAAGGAGGAGTAAACCCAAACTCACTAATTCACACCTCGCTATGACCTGAGCAGTATATCGACCGCCTTCGTAGTGTAGTGGTTAGAGCGTCTGCCCAGAGTGCGGAAGGTCGCGGGCTCGATCCCGACGCGTCATACCAAAAGACGTTAAAATATGGTACTTGTTGGTCCCTGCCTGGCGCTCGGCATTAATGGGTACAACAAGGACTGATCGGCTCGGAGTCAGTATAATATGTCTGAGTGGGGTATTCATGCTTCACTGCGGCATGGTATCTCAGTGGGCTAGCACTATAGAACTAGCTTAAGTCTGGGCTAGTTCAAGCAGCCGCACATACACACGCCTGCATGTGGTCATATGAGCGAAATATTCTCAAGCACAACGTAAAACCCAATTTGACCTCACCTCACCTGATCAGTATATCATGTTTTCAGGGCACACATGTGCCATCTGCGACCTGGCCTCCGACAAGGACACGATGGTGAGCGGGGACGAGAGGGGCAGTATCTTAGTCTGGAAGGCCATGGGGCAACAGCTGCAACAGACTGTCAAAATCACAGGAGGCGGGTAGGTGGCAACATTCCAGAGATGTATTTTTTTGGTCAAAACTACAGTCGAGGACAGATGTTTCTGTTTTGTAGGAGACTCCACTTGTGACATTAGTCAGTCCTAGCCAGATTGTTTGCCAGTGTGTGTGATGTGATATGAAGCAGTTGTTTGACAGTGTGTGTGATGTGATATGAAGCAGTTGTTTGCCAGTGTGTGTGATGTGATATGAAGCAGTTGTTTGCCAGTGTGTGTGATGTGATATGAAGCAGTTGTTTGACAGTGTGTTTGATGTTGATATGAGGCATTTGTGTGACAGCATATTGTTTTTGGTCAGGAGCCCGTGCAGCAGTATAGCACTCTGGCGAGGCATCATCGTGGGCGGATATGGCTCGGGGCATCTACGTGTCTACAGTGCAGCAAGTGGAAAGATAAGTGCAGAAGTCACCGCACATGCTCGATGGATTAATGCAATAGATATTGCTCGAGAAAATGGAATGGTGAGTTGATATGAACAGCCAACCGACCAACCGCTCTCTGGGCGACACTCTATCCACTCGATGACAAAGACAGTTATTCTTATTGTAATATATTTTATCTGATACAACAGCACTAAGTGGATGGAACAAGGGTTGTCAGCCAGGAGTCAGTACACTGTGCCTGTGTTGGATGTCCATGTTAAACCCTGACTTTGTATCAAGTGAACAATCTCTAAAGCTGATATAAGTTCGGGCTCGCCCAAGCCCCCATGCATACAAATGCTCATCACTCAATGTATGCACTGTATAATCTTGAACACAATGCTGAACAGCATTTCATATCTCCTCAGAAGCAAGCTTTGATCAAGAAGTCCAAAGTTAACTGTTGAGAGTGAAATATTTCACTTGTTTGTTCCGATGATCCCAGGGTTAGAGAATGTTCTATCTGGGGATGTGTTTTATCTGTTTCAGTTGTTGTCCGTGAGTGATGATGCATCTTATCGGGTGTGGAAGCTCACAGAGGGAACAATGCCACAGGTAGAATTTGTACCATTGCTTCGATATTTTGAGTAGACCTGTAATTGTACACATACACTGTGTTTGGACATAGTAGGCTTACTCTCCAGTACACAATCAGGCTGTTCTTGTTTAAAGACATACTCAGCAATATTTCAGATATGGAGGCTACCTGTAAATAATTGTATTGGGACCTGACACATTTGTGATTCGTATCAAGCATGGACCCACATGCTAAGGTTATGATGGCTCAAGTCACCACCTGACCTCCATTTGGTTGCCTCTTATGATAAGCATGATTTGCTTGTAAAGATTGGTAATAGGAAATATTGTCAAGGGGAAGAATAATTAATGTTATTATCAATATGTAAATTATGGCATGGATGATATCTTACATAAACTTTTGTGATGAAATATAGTTTTATTTTACTCACACAATACACACAGTTAAGTCTATATTTAAGGGCTGCTTCTAACTTATGTTCAGGAAGTCTTTTTGTTAGTTATCCATTCTTAATTATTTCGGTACGCATCAGTGATGAGAAATATGTTGACTTCTTTCAAGGTTTTTGTGGCTTCTCCGATATTTATCAATAATCGATCCATATTTAATTACCGATTATCAATCTGTATTGTCCAGGGGTGGAAATAACCCATTGCCAGGCCCGAGTCCAGTGTTTTTTTTCTGTCGGGCAAGCAAATTTGTATATCACACTGTACCGGTGTCCAGTTGACTTTCCAATATGAATTATGTTGTTTATTTAAAAAAGCAACCAGAAAAGGGCCGGTATAGTGGAAAAATTATCAGGGCAAGTGATTTTACATGTGCCACTGTACCGGAGTACACTAGCAATTTTAAAGTTATTTCCACCCCTGTTGTCAATATTGATACCCAGCACTGGCTAGTTTCTTAGTAAGATGATGTGAAACATATGTATGGAGGTGAGATGGACTTCACTATTAATTCAAGTTGGCCTTTGTATATATTTGAACTTGCTTTTCATGTTTGTATATGGATCTAATGTCATTTCAGATTCAGTACCGGCACTCAGACACAGTGACTGATGTACAGCTTGTCGGGGGGCAGTTTGTTGACGGTCAAGGGAGAGCACTCTGTCTCACCGGCTATGACTGCAGTGAGATAGTGTTCTTTGTCCAGTGCTGAGCTCGACACTGTCAGTCCAGTATTATTGCTTAGCTTTAGTCCGGTGTGCAAGTAGATGTCCCATCTGTGAAGTCCCATCTGTGCAATTCCACACAAGAAGGAAAATTTTGTGAGAGAGATATTTCTTTGGTTATCTGGTGTCATATTGTTTGTTGTAAAACCTGTTGCGTACACATACAGTATGCCATTTGTATGTATAGTGTAAGAGAAATCATGTAGAAATGAGCTCAGTCTCACTGAGAGAAGATTTTATTGATTGTTGCTGCTAAATAAAGATCTGAAGACATCCCATTACAGGTCATGTCAGGGTGACCTTTCAGTAGACCAATCAGAGTGACCCTTATTAGATCAGGAAAGTGTCAGGGTGTATTTTACAGAGATTTCCAAGTGACAGTTTTCGACTACAACTGATTCAGTTAGTGTCATTATCACTATCTCAATTCTCAAATCAAATGTGGTATGTGAATCTGAAACTATAGCAGTAGCAATGAAGAGTAGACATCCACACAGGTATCACAGGTGTTACACAACAAGTAGTGACATTTGTGCAATGTATTCTCATTGTTCTGAACTCTTGTAGGTTCCCACTCACTGTTTTAGTGGCAGAAATAAAACATAGTGACTACAAAGTGGCCTTATATGTTCATAAATGATGGCGGGTCAGCCTAGTGATTAAAGCGTTCGCTCATCACACCGAAGACCTGGGTTCGATTCCCCACATGGGTACAATGTGTGAAGCCCATTTCTGGTGTCTCCCACAGTGATGTTGCTGGAATATTGCTAAAAACGGGATGATGGCATGTGCAGAAAATGCTAAATATTGATGCTGGCATTTGGGATCTTGTCACTGTATCAGCTATGAGTACCTTTTTCGTTGCAGTTGCCATGGTTGCAACATCTGATAGTTTCCATGGCTGAAGTTACTGGAAAGACTGAAATACTTTCTGAAGACTTATTGTTCTGTTACCATGGTGTCATCCTCACAGGATGTCTTTAACATCCGCTGAAAGTGTAGAGCACAGACAAATAACCTGTTTTCGTAGTAATATCATAACTTTTTCTGGACCTAATTTCCTTATGTATTTTGTCATTGCACAAACAAAATATTGTTATCAAATGTCTAGCGATAAAACCCTAATTGATCCTGAAGAAGAAGTGTGACTGTTCATCATGTGTTGGCGTGTTTCTGGCAAAAGGGTGAAAAATCCGAAGGGGTTTATTTTCAAAATTCCTGAAGAAGCATATACTATGGATATAGACTGATGGGGGACTTTTATGAGCTCTTAAGTGAGAGCCTGCCCCGCTCTTAATCAAGTTGTATGTCTGAATACTGCTTCTGATTACCTATTAGAGATTTGGTAGCCCATAGGATCAGCTAGTGTTGTTAACCCATTTCTTTTGCATCTAATTGGGTTGGTTACTTCCCATGGAGCTGAGATTGGAATATGAATATATACTGAGATGTTATATGCTTTCCACATGCTCATATATTAATATAGTAGTTCTAAGGCTATATAAATGGACATTTTCCGTTATTAATGTATTGTTTCTATGAATCAGTGTTTTGTCAATGGGGATATTAACAAGGAAAATGGTGTTGAATATTGTTTACAGAAACTGTGATATTTAAGTGTTATATTACAGCAAGGGTTGTTGATGTTGTAAGTGTTGTATGTGAATCTCTGTGGATTGGATGATAATATTTGTTTCTATTATCAGTTTTGTACTTATTTTCTTTTGTCATTTTGTCTAGTGACATAACTTTTTCAGTTAACGAGAAACACAGAAAAGTAATGTCCAATTCCTTGATAAACTAATCATGATTAACTCACCAAATGATATTTTAGTGTCTCTTCACCATCCCATAGTAACCATATATACTAGTAAACCCTCATATGTGAGGTATTACTGAATTTGTCTACATTGCAGCATTATATACCAAAACTATAAATGCAACATCTTGTTTCACTGTATTTTAATGTTTTAAATGCAAACAGTGTTGGAGAGGAAACGAATCTAAAATGGATTATTATGAATTTGTTTATGTTTATGCCTTTTGTTATGATTTATAATTTTTTTAATATCAAACTGATGGTGTGGTGGACCAGTCATCTGTGACACAGCAGTTCTTTGTATAGAGTTCCGTCCCTTAGATGTGACAGAATCCAGTGACATGGATTCAAACCTCAGAAAACCACCGAAAGTTATATACCATGATATAACTAGATAACTGTTCAAACAGCGGTAGATTACTTAATCACAACTCACTGGTCCGATATTTACTTAAACTATGAATAACATAGTAAATCTCTGATCCTCAGTACAGATGTTACAAAACATGGTTGTGAAAATCCTCCTCGCATAAAATCAATAAGTTGTCCAAACTGTTTAGATTTTGGTTAAGTTATATTTTTTCACAGCCATTTTTCTCGTCAAATCTGAGTAGTGACGTTTAAGTACATGTAGTTCAATGTCATACATCAAGCAAACCATTCTCGTTAGTTATAGGGTAGCTGTGTGGTTACAGCATGGTTGTGCAATGCCAAAGGCCAGGTTCAAATCCCCACATGGGTAAATTATGTGAAGCTCATTTCTGGTGTAGTCCATTGCTCTTCCCTGCCATGATATTGGTGAAACATTCCAAAAATGGTGTGAAACAATACTTACTCATTTCTAATAATTCACAAACATATATATTACAATATTCAATATTATATCCTGTTAATCAGACATTTTTTACCAATGCATAATTTTAATAATGATGTGTCCCACCAACATTGATACCAGATTTGTATACAATGTATACTTCACGTTGCATCTTGTTTATCGCTCTAACAGTGTTACGCCCATTTCTGGTGTCCCCCGCCGTGATATTGCTGGAATATTGCTAAAAGTGGCGTAAAACTAAACTCACTCACTCACTCTAACAGTGTTATATCATTCAGATATAGTGTGTTTGACAGTTCAGTGGTTCTCATCTCAGATTCATCATTATCCATGGTCTGTAAAGATCTTTGTCATGCTTGTGGGACAAGTGCAGTTGTAAATGTCTAAAACCTGTGTTACGATCCACATCCTCCTACAGGCTGACATTAGGTATCTAATTGAAGTACTGGGAGAGCAGAATAAAACGTCTCAGCCACTCTCCTTCTAGGATCCTCTTGTTGTTGTGGACGATGTAAAATATTGTTACCTAGCTCGTCAGGGTTAACTCTTGTGCAAGACAAGAACTGGGATAATGACAATATCAAGTGTTAAGTTCATGTTTTGGTTTACATTTATAGTGGGAATTATGATTTAAATTAATGTTCATAAATGTTTCTTTTTTCAAGTACAGATAAACCATTGGGTCCTTGCACTACACAACATGTCTTGCTGGGTGTTATTGGTTTGCATAAATTTGGTAATAAACTATAGTGATCATAAGATTTGTCAAAATTTATTATAAAATTCAACAATAACAATGAAATAGTGATTATGTTAGAAAAATAATATATGTCTTGTTGTTAAAGTAAAAAATGTCCGTTCATGGTTCCACTGTACCAAATAAAGACAGCATAAATGTAACTGCCTACTAACCACAGGCATGAGGACAACGATGTTGAGTTACGCCAGCAAAGGGGTATATATTATCCAGTTCAATCACTGTCAATAAACTTGAAATGAGCATGAGTCTCAAAGGGACCAAACACATTTTTATTACTTTATTTTTTTCTGACTATAGTTGGCACTGATGTAATTAGGTAAAGTTCTTATCTCACAATAGTTTAGTTGTTTTCCACTGATGACAACCAGTTGCGGTATTACTGGGCAATATGTGATGTCAATATCAAGGTGAGGGCCAGATCCTCATATTTGGGGGATGTTTTAGCTTTTCCTTAAATCATTTCAGTTGGTAGTGAATACAGGAAGCTGATCATTTTAAGGAATTAGTAGTGTTTAAGGAATTATCATTGTTTAGTATACAAGATATAAATGGTTTGTGTGTGTGAGCTGTGATTCCTCTTCATGAAATCTTTCAAATTTGCACTGAATGCTCCAAATTGTATCTGACATATCAAGGTACATGATGACTATTAGCTTCTCAGGGTCTTAGATTTTATGATTATACATCACAATGACCTGGAAAATAGCTGACCATCATAATTAATGTGAAATGGTAAGTTACCAGAGTGTGGAGATCAGGATGATGAAGTTAATGTGTTTGTACTGAAGATTCACTATAGATAATTTATTTACGAGAATCAACTACGGACCATTATCCAGCCCATTGGTTGAGATAGTCTTTGTGTAATATATCACATGAATATATTGGCCTTCCTGTTAAACCTTCATGGGATGAACCAATGCTTTTGTGATTTACATATTGTCCAGGGCAAGATACAGGGCCCCGTTTCACAAAGCTATCGTAGCGCTACGACTGTCGTAAGTCTATGCTACAGCATAGGAGGTACGATTCCTACGAGAAAAGTTACAAGATCTTAGGCTTACGAGAGCTTTGTGAAACGGGGCACAGGTGAGGAAACTATTATGTTCAGTGTTGCTCCATAACTCACAAATAGATGAGTTAACAAAAGGTTTCTGGAAATAATTATTGTCTTATGCAGGAAAATATTTAAAATGCATTTAGACTGGCAGCTAATTTTGTACCTAACAAAATATATCTGGAAATTTTAAAGTGAGTATATTTGCAATGATGCATAGAATTATATATATTTAGCAAAGTTGTTCTTTTTAAGTATGTTGAGCAGTTTTATGGCGAGCTCACCTGTCAGTCAATGGTTGATTTTTCAGACCTCATTGTTATCGATAATGTCTACAATGTGTTTGTTAGCTTCTGTTTTCTATGATGATAGTGTTCGTTGTTATCAAGTGGCAGATGCTCACGTGATCCTAAGTGACTACGCCATGTGTTTCCAAGGAGAATTCTACAAAGCCGTCCACAGTATGATGTCAAAATAAAGTAGCAATTGCAACATACCTTGAGTTGTTTCATTCTTTACTGCTATGTGTTCTGGGGCAGACTGGAACACCTAACTCAGAGGAGAACACAGGCCGTGTGTGGTCTGAATTATCAGTAACAGTTCTTAACAACAGGGGGAGGTGGGGTAGTCTAGTGGTTAAAGCATTGGCTCGTCGCGCTGAAGACCCGGGTCCGAATCCCCACATGGGTGCAATGAGTGAAGCCCATTTCTGGTGTCCCCTGCCGTGATATTGCCGGAATATTGCTAAAAGCGGCGCGGCGTAAAACCAAACTCAGTCAGTCAGTCTTAACAACAGACTTTCAACAGAAACAGAAGAGAGTGATAGAGAGAAGGGGATGCGATTGGGAAGGGGGAAATATATGGAAATGAGAGATACATACGAGAGCTGGCTGAAAAGTTCTAAACCTAACCATGAAAGACCTGTACAAAGTCTATGGTTTCCATTTATTTGACTACATTTCCCCCTTCTAGGCGTACACACTTTTGCTAACGATGTTGCAAGACCTGGATGCCGGTCAGGAAGACATTTACTTCTGCCAACCTGAAAAAGTCGTCCACAGCTGACATGACGTCAACATTACTAGGATAATGACGACCAGCTAGTTCCTTTTTCAGTTTTGGAAACAGGAGGAACTCTGACGGGGCCACATCGGGTGAGTAAGGTGGGTGGTCAATGGGTTCGAAGCCACAATAATGGATCGCTGACATGGCCACCACCGATTTATGAACAGGAGCATTGACTTCGGGGAACAGGACACCATTGACGAGCATTCCGCGTCGCTTAGGTTTGATAGCTTCACGCAGCTTCCATTGATAGTCTGGCCTTTTCTGGTCTTTTTCAAGATAGTCAATCAGCAGAATACCCTTGGAATCCCCAAAGACTGAAGCCATCACCTTTCAAGCAGAAGGTACGGACCAACTTGAGGCTCTTTGAGGCTGGCTACTCAAAATGCTGCCATTAAATTTGGGGCTCTGGTGAATCCAGGTATCATTCATGATTACGAATCTGGCCAAAACATTATCAGGATCTGCTTCAAAACGGCACAAGTTGTCACGGGACGTCAGGAATCTGACACGTTTCTGATCAGCAGTCAAGAACTTTGGCACTCATCTTGCAGAAACTTTTGTCATTAATAACTCGGTGGTAATGTGCTCAACCCTTCCATGAGAGATACCCACAACTCTGGCAATATGGCGAGTGGTCAATCGTGGATCAGCCATCACCATGTCATGCACCCGGTTAATGTTTTCTGGAATGGTTGCTGTTGATGGCCTTCCAGGACGCGGGTCATCGTCAAGGCTGTTTTTGACACGCTTAGATTCCGCAGCCCACTTCTTGACTGTGTAAAACGAAGGGGCATCATCCCTTAAAGTGGAGACCATGTCGGCATGTATCTGTGTTGGAGTAAGTCCTTTCAGTTGCAGGTACTGGATGACTGCCCTATAGCCAGTTTTGTCCATTTCTGGTGATTTCAGTGGGTAGGTTCACAAGATGGTCTGGTACAAAGACAATAAAAACACTACAGTTACAGTCCTTGTGTGTATGATTCATTAAAGATTGTACTTGTTGTAGGCAAAAGTTTGATTCAGCCCGACTGATCTATCCTATTTAGGCTTAGAACTTTTCAGCCAGCCCTCGTACTAATCCTTTAGTTGTCATTTGTCTCTTTCTCTGTCACACACATGCGCACTACAGTGCCCACACCATCAGACACACTCCATAATCACACAGACACATACCGTCACCCATAAAGACGCCATGACACAGACACAATCCATACACAAATAATATGTTTCTACCCCTGTTAACAAAGACTGGGTCATACCACACCGAAAAACAGAAATGGTAGTCAGATAATTTTTACTTTTAAAAGTTTAAAATGTCATTTAAAAAATTGCATACAGGATGGGTTGGTTTATTTAACCTTTTACATAGAAATATATTGCAAATTCGTATTGTTTTTTCCACCCATAAACCCACACTTGTATATAATTCTATATAGATTTCATCTTGTTTATCTTTATTCACACGTACGCACACATACACACATACATAAAACAGACACATTTTTGGGCTGGTCCAACGGTATGAAGGCAGGCGATAAGTGATGGAGTCTGGACCAGACAATCCAGTGACTGACACTGCGAGCGACAATACTCGCCCTCGATTCCCCAGCACGCCTGCCCGATCCATCTTGTCACCTCCGAGGACCGCTGAATTGCGTAGATCGATGCTCATGCTGTTGATGACTTGATTGTCTGGTCCAGGCTAGATTATTTACAGACTGCCGCCATATAGCTGGAATATTGCTGACTGCAACGTAAAACTAACCTCACTCACTCACGACTACTGAGTATCTGCTGTGTTTCAGCCTATAAACTTTGATACTGACTTGATGCGTTGCTTTGTCCCGTCGCGTATGATTTAAGTTTCTTACATCAAATTACTGAACGTAACCTAAAGAAACGTGTTGTTCAAGTTAAGTGATATAAACTGTGTGCTAGCGGCAGCTCAACTTGGCTTGCCCCAGTTAACATCTGCATGTTTGGACACCCAACGTGGGAACGCTGGGGACATTGATTCAGGGGCCGCTAACATTTACTTGCTCTGTCACACCTGTCACACTAAACATTCAGGTGTTCATCAAATGTGGTGTTACATCAGTATTATAGTCTTTAAAACAGCATGCCAAAATATGGACTTATAATGCATTCCCATTTTAACTCACAACAGTGGACGGTGGGATTTCATTAGTTACGTGTTTTATTACATTTGAAGCAATGTTTGCACCTTAACCAACTTTCAAGGATACTCGATGTTTACTATACGGAACTTTCAGACCATTATATTTTAGATGAAAATGATAGCTCTGTCGTAAGCTTCATCTTAGCCGTGAGGTTGTGTTTATATTCGATATCTGTGATCTACATAACAATTTGTAATAGTGAACAGGCAATGTTCTGAGTTTGGATAAGGTCGGCAAATAGTTAGGGGGACGCTGGTTTATATTTTGCATTTGCCACATAATGTCGTTCGTTTGATAAGATCACACACCTCTGCCGTCTCGAGGTTTAACTTTGACAATCACACACTCCCTGTCTCTTATAGGGCAACATCTGACGCAAAAGAAACTCATTCACAAAACAAGGACAAGACATTAAATTGACAGCTAGACGACAGAGAAGACCCTATATATGTCGGACATTACGGGATGGGGTAGGTTCTTAGAGAACAGAGAGAGGAGAGGGCGTGTCTGAGCAACGATGTTGAGGTAGTAGATATTTGATTTCTTTAAAATGTATCGCTTTACATAAATACCAATCGGAGAGTGAGTTGGGCCGAACGCCAATGGTATTTCAGTTATATCACGGTCTGCCATCTTGGTGTGGAGGAACGACCCTCAGTAATACAGGTCTTAGGTGCGACATACGTGCACGTTACCCAATAAACAGGAACATTAACTTAATGGCTTACTAAGTCACTTTACGTGCCTTTGTGATCGTTTTTTAAATGTAATATAGCCTAATAATAACATTAGTATATACTATCATGGCGAATCTGGGATTCGACTTACTGTGACTCGTTACATTCCCTTGTGAATGTTTTTGAAATGTAATATATTTCTAATATACATATATTATCTGCATAAAGAGGAACACTACGTGCACGAAGAAGATTCCTGCTTTCTGTAAACATACTCAGCTTGAACTTGTCAACATTAGGACCAGTATAGGATTCGCTAAAATATGTGTCGTAAAATACAGAAATTAAACATTTTTATTCATAGTTATAGGTCTGAACGTATAGGTAGTAAGGAGGACGTGTTGACATAACCTAGCATTTGTAACCAGGGTGCGAGGGGGTGATGATGGAATGTGCATGCGGCATATTTCTCTCCCTCCCCCTAGGCACTCGAGCTTACAATGGGTCACCAACAACTCACACTTGTCGTCAGAGATGACGGCTCGGGAGAATGACACAGTGACCGCGGTTTTATGTCACCGTACCCCGTTCGCGTGGCGTGACGCTCTTATTATCAGTCACTGATTGTGTGGTAGTATTTACGTAGATACAGAAATATCTAGCACGCACAATTTGAAATCGTTAAAAAATGTATTAAAGTACAGTAGTGTGCCCTTTCAGTCGTTTACCCAAGTTATCCGTGTTTAATTGCCCGATCGACTCGGCAATAATTGTCGTCGATGAATTGGTTCTATACGGTTGTGTTTGCATGTTGCGTTAGGTTCGGGGGATTTCTGGGTTGGATCACAGTAATCAAACTGTTATAAACTTACAATGTGTTAGGTCCAGAACTTGGTATGTATATATTCGTGATAAGTCTGTTGTAGAAACTTTGTAGGGTCCTGCTTGTGTTAAAGAGAAACGTGACTGGTTCTGTCGACTACTAGACTATCAACTACTCTCAGAAATGAACATATTTTACAGAGAAAAAACTCATAGTAAAAAAATAAAATATAATGAAAACTTGTCACATTTTCTAGACTTGTGTGGGCTTTCGTGGATATACATATGTATTTGCTTCAGGGTCTGTATGACAGACTAGTCAAGCAAACCTTCCGACCACCTCCGTGATCTTGTAGTAAATGGTCTCGTGGATACAGCGTCAGCCCCGAAAGCGGAAGGTCGGTAGTTCGAACCTTGGAACCACCACACCAATATGTGGAACCTATAATACACGTTCATTTGTAATGTGATACCCGCTCAGCAGGCCCTTGTGTCGTTGTTTTAATATTTCTAGATCAATAAATACCACGAGCGTCAAAAGTAAGTAAACTCAGTAAACTTAGGCTCAGTATTATTCGTTACACTGCCATACTGACAGTATGATAGTTCTATAAAACGGGCATTATTTTAGGCGGACAAGTTACAGCGCGCCCACGCAAGCACGCAGGTCACTACGTGAGTGCAATGAAATGAATACACCACACCCAGGGGCGGATCTAGGATTTAGGACTAGGAGCAGGGGTCTGTGGGGTGGGTGGGTCCATGCAAAGTCACTGAGTTGTATGACCAGAATGGAATGATGATCTAAAACACGAGGGTAGATGGGGGTAACCTAGCTAGAGGTTACAGCGTTCGCTCGGCCTGCCCGGGTTCGATTCCACAAATGGGTACAATGTGTGAAGCCCATTTCTGGTGTCCCCAGCCGTGATATTACTAGAATATTGCTAGACACGGTCTAAAACTAAACTCACTCACTCTAAAACACGAACAAAGCTCCATGTCAATGGGGCACATTGAAATAAAATTCAAAATACATGTGTATACTATTCACACTTTGCTAAGGATCAAATCATGTTTTCAACAGAAAACTATGATGTGGGGTCAAATTTGGTTTAAATACCTAAGCTTATTGTAAGCATGGATCATAGGTTTGAGTTTGTCATTTCTTCTTGTGGATCCCATACCTGCTATTGACAGGTGTTGTGTACTTGTCAGTGACTGGTTCCATGATTTGCAAAATGGCTGACTGGTGCCATGAAAACCATTTTTATGGTTACTCGTGTATCAGGTGCATAAGGTTAGATTAAAGTGACTGTTTGCCTAAAGAGGGGTTACCACATTATAAATTATCAAGTTTTAAATGGAAACAATTTCAAATTATGAATCTATGTTAGTAAAGTAGTGATTTTTTGTGATCCTTAGCAAACTGTGAGTAGTATAGTGCCTCTTTTAACGTAATGTACAGACCAGAAGCCAAGGTGGGTATTGTAACACATATCCTCCAGATGTGTTACTGTGGATGTTCTTAACTTGTTTTGAGTTGTATAAACTATAATGCAGCTATCAACATAAGAAAACAGCTTTCACACCCCAGGTCTTGGCAATAAAGCAAAACACACAGATGTTCTTATCACAGTATAAATACGCAGAAAACTTTGAAATGGTGTCACTTATTAAGAGAAAATAACTGTTAAACCTTCAGAATTGAAGACAAAGTGTGCTCTTTTATTTGTGGGCAATGAAGTAGCCTCCTCTTACTCATTCTAGACTCGGATTTGATCCCACACATGGCTACAATGTGTGAAGCCCATTTCTGGTGTCCACCCACCATGATATTGTTAGAATATTGCTAAAAGCGGCGTAACACCTTATTCACTCACTCTTATTCATTTGACGTTTTTGTCAGGAGCATACCCCTGCTTTGTGGGTTTCAAACATTGAGATCTGCATCACCTCAAGATTTCTTCCCATTTAGCTGGTATTCCATGATGTAAACAAAATGTTCAAAGCACCAATGCACCAAATTCACTCACTATACAGACGACACAAAACTATTTGTGTGACTCTTACATGCTGTGGACATAGCTTAGATTTTACCCTCACCTGTCTTTGTCAGGGTCTCATCGGAAGGTCTACTTTCTTCTGAACACGAGACAGTCCTTCAGGATGTCATTAAACATGTTGATTTAGGTAGTTTCTCTTTAATAGTTTATATTAAGTAAATAATTAGATCAAAGTAGAAAAAAAACAATAAGATATGCTGGTAATCAAAACATTTATACAGTCAAATTCTTTAAAGAACAGAGTAACAAATGATATTGGTTCATCAACAAGGTAAACAGCTGAGAATGCTTTAAGTGTAGCACTTTTGCAGGTCAGGCATAGATATATACAATCTTCTCTCTTCCAGCTCTTTGATAAACTGCAAGAATTGGAATAACACAAGACTAGGATAAAGTGGAACACAATCACAGAATAGATGTTTGTCATTAAGTATCACACTCACACAAATTTTATCTTTCAGCTTTACAGGGTATTTGACTGTATACTAATTAGCATGATTAACAAAGGAATAAAATACTGCCATTTCTAATACATATCTAGTAGTAGCTGTTGTAAATACTAGACATATCACATGTTTTGATTGTAGTGATGAAGATTCTGTGCTTAAACTTGCATGTCAACAAGTAAACAAAAAGGGCAGCACAATCAAGATTTAGTCATCAGCCCTAGGGCAGCAATGACCCTGCATCCCCATACCCCTTCACACAAAAAAACAACCCCTCCCCACCCAATTACATCAGTTACAATTACATTAAATTGCATATCTTCTTCACTGTGCCAATTCCATCTCCAGTACATGGCAAGGCATTCCAGACTCAAAGAGAGAGAGGAGTGAGTTAACATTTTACATCAGCAATATTTCAGCCATATTGTGGTGACCAGACTCAAAGAATGCAGCATATATAAAAGTGTGAGGTGAGAAGAAAGCTTGGGCCAAAATGCCAGTTCTATATATTTGATTTCTGTAATTAAAAACATTGTGTTTGTTTGTAGCTTAGTGCCATTCTCAGTGATATCCTAGCAACAAAATATTTCAGTTTGGATCTGACAAACCAGTGACTGATATTGTGAGCAACAACATAGATCGATATTATGATTTCCACACAATCAACCAAATTTACCTTAGCCCCAGACTCTAACATTATGGATATTCATGATCATAAGATCAATGTACTGTTTAATGAACACGGTAACTTAACATCAACGACAATGTATGTCTGTGTCTCTCACACTAAATCACTCACACACCACATACATTTCTGCCATGGTATTCTTGCTCCCATAAAACTATGCAAAAGTTGGTGTTGGGGGTATCCTTTGGGTTAAAACATTAACTTATCACGATGAAGATCAAGTATTGAATCTTATCCCATGCTGGTCATGCTGTAGCATGTGACAATGCATAAATCTACTTTTGACAGCATGATACATCCACCCATGTATCTTTGTACATGTTTTATGCAACATACAAAAATGGTGGCAATTAAGTATCTCAATAGATATTATTCACTGACTCAAATTGTGAATCAATATGTGATAGGAATATCATGACACATGGTCTAAGACTGTTAGAAGGCATATACAAGATATAAACCATGAAAACAAAACCAAAGCCTGAATGTTTAAAATTGTGTATATAATGGAATACAGTAACAATCTATACCATGTACACAGTGCTGTGTATATAGATTGAAACTGGAAGTTTCATAAGCTGTCAACTCAATAAGTACACTTGAACATGGAAATGATGTTACTGATATCAGTAACATAGCATAACTGATTATCTTTACATACTCAAAACACACAAAATATAATTATTTTTGTAAACAGGTCAATATCATCACAACTTATGGTCACTCATTTGTCAAATGTAATAACTTCATAAGATAGGTAAATCATTAAGTATATTATGAATTAATAAATTATATGAAAGAGCCAGACTGTAGAAGACCTCCTACTGTCTAGATGATACTAGATTTTGTATCATGAATGGAATTCAGAAACTTCACACAATTAGTGGTGGCCCCCGATAATCCAGTGTGTCACACCAGTATTCATGTGGCTGAGGAACCTGCATAAACCATCTGATTGTTGGTTTGCTGTTCTCTATAGATGCACTTTCAACATTTTTATTTCCCAAAATGCCGGACATTGGAAGCTCCCTTGTAATAATGGCAGTCTCGACTCTGACTGTTGTTGTATGGAGGGGCCAAATATCCAAGAAAGCAGCTACCCACCCGCAGATTGTATCTCATGAATATTTCCTTCACTTGGTGACAAAAGCAGCTTGTAATCATCCATTCGATGTAATTACTTGATCATGGCGTAAACAAACCGATCTCACCAGAGGTTTCTACTTACAAAATGTAATTTCTTTCCACGTCTTCTGGAATCGTTCTGCATCAAGACTATAACTTTTCAAGTGAACCGACCCATGAATCCACTTTTGCAGAATCATACATGGTAGGGTGATCATGCGTGGGTAATTTGCCTCCAGATTTTGCGACGAAATATTTCATGGTAAAAAATGTCATCTCCCGAAATGTGGACGTATGTGACAGGGTGCGTAAATCTGTTTCCGAAGTTCTATCTGTCATGGATTTCAGGTCAAAGTTAACATCTTTCGCGGTGATTGAATTCAGTCTAATTGGTGGTTATTCATCTGTTCTTCAAAATCGTGTCGTGTTGTTTACGGGAAAAACGCGGAAGCGTCCATGCTTTTTGTATGGGGCAGCCATTTTGAGATCCCTTGTACTAATAACAAAGAGATCAAACCAGAAACGAATTTAGAGAAAATGACTTTTTCTGAATATCTTATCAATTTAGTTAATGATATTATTTAACATTTTAAAGGGATAATGAACACGTTATTATTTTTAGAAAAAAATTAATTCGTTTTGATGTTTCAAGAGCTTAACGTATTTAATAAATGAGCCATTTCCGTATTTCTTTCTTTCTTAGCATTGACTTTTGTATAATTTTAATCTCCAACCCCTCATCAAAGTTGTGTGTTACATCATTCATAACGTTTCACTGCAAGCATATTGTACATCCATATTAAATACGAGTTTATTATGTTGTTTTAAATTCCAATGTTGTAGACAAGGACATTTAGCCATACATTTCTTCAAAAAGCACTAAAGAGCTATCTGCAAGATAGTGTTTAAAAGGGTACAAGGAAGTACACACCGATATGAATTGGATAACAACAAACACTCGCTGCAAACGATGATAATGGATAACTGAAGTAAAATATGAGCTGGTATGCAGTGGAAACTGGTGTTTCTTTTTCAACGAATGAAGTTTGATAAATCATTACTGTTCAAGAGAATGTTGACAACTAAACGAATCTCGACTAACTTTCTTTGGTCGCATGATAAACGTTGAATCAACGTTTATGAAAGGTTGATCAACCAAACAACCAAAATTCAACGTTGATTCAACGTTGATTCAACGTTGTGTGCCCGCTGGGATATGTATTTGCTTCAGGGTCTGTATGACAGACTAGTCAATCAAACCTTCCGACCACCTCCGTGATCTTGTAGTAAATGGTCTCGTGGATAGAGCGTCAGCCACGAAAGCGGAAGGTCGGTAGTTCGAACCTTGGAACCACCACACCAATATGTGAAACCTATAATACACGTTCATTTGTAATGTGATATCCGCTCAGCAGGCCCTTGTGTCGTTGTTTTAATATTTCTAGATCAATAAATACCACGAGCGTCAAAAGTAAACTTAGGCACAGTATTATTCGTTACACTGCCATACTGACAGTATGATAGTTCTATAAAACGGGCATTATATTAGGCGGAAAAGTTACAGCGCGCCCACGCGAGCACACAGGTCACAACGTGAGTGCAATGAAATGAATACACCACACCCAGGGGCGGATCTAGGATTTAGGACTAGGAGAAGGGGTCGTGTGGGGTGGGTGGGTCCATGCAAAGTGACTGAGCTGTATGACCAGAATGGAATGATGATCTAAAACACGAGGGGCGGTGGGGGTAACCTAGCTAGAGGTTACAGCGTTCGCTCGGCCTGCCCGGGTTCGATTCCACAAATGGGTACAATGTGTGAAGCCCATTTCTGGTGTCCCAAGCCGTGATATTACTAGAATATTGCTAGACACGGTCTAAAACTAAAATCACTCACTCTGAAACACGAACAAAGCTCCATGTCAATGGGGCACATTGAAATAAAATTCAAAATACATGTGTATACTATTCACACTTTGCTAAGGATCAAATCATGTTTTCAACAGAAAACTATGATGTGGGGTCAAATTTGGTTTAAATACCTAAGCTTATTGTAAGCATGGATCATAGGTTTCAGTTTGTCATTTCTTCTTGTGGATCCCATACCTGCTATTGACAGGTGTTGTGTACTTGTCAGTGACTGGTTCCATGATTTGCAAAATGGCTGACTGGTGCCATGAAAACCATTTTTATGGTTACTCGTGTATCAGGTGCATAAGGTTAGATTAAAGTGACTGTTTGCCTAAAGAGGGGTTACCACATTATAAATTATCAAGTTTTAAATGGAAACAATTTCAAATTATGAATCTATGTTAGTAAAGTAGTGATTTTTTTGTGATCCTTAGCAAACTGTGAGTAGTATAGTGCCTCTTTTAAGGTAATGTACAGACCAGAAGCCAAGGTGGGTATTGTAACACATATCCTCCAGATGTGTTACTGTGGATGTTCTTAACTTGTTTTGAGTTGTATAAACTATAATGCAGCTATCAACATAAGAAAACAGCTTTCACACCCCAGGTCTTGGCAATAAAGCAAAACACACAGATGTTCTTATCACAGTATAAATACGCAGAAAACTTTGAAATGGTGTCACTTATTAAGAGAAAATAACTGTTAAACCTTCAGAATTGAAGACAAAGTGTGCTCTTTATTTGTGGACAATGAGGTAGCCTCCTCTTACTCATTCTAGACTCGGATTTGATCTCACACATGGCTACAATGTGTGAAGCCCATTTCTGGTGTCCACCCACCATGATATTGTTAGAATATTGCTAAAAGCGGCGGCGTAACACCTTATTCACTCACTCTTATTCATTTGACGTTTTTGTCAGGAGCATACCCCTGCTTTGTGGGTTTCAAACATTGAGATCTGCATCACCTCAAGATTTCTTCCCATTTAGCTGGTATTCCATGATGTAAACAAAATGTTCAAAGCACCAATGCACCAAATTCACTCACTATACAGACGACACAAAACTATTTGTGTGACTCTTACATGCTGTGGACATAGCTTAGATTTACCCTCACCTGTCTTTTGTCAGGGTCTCATCGAAGGTCTACTTTCTTCTGAACACGAGACAGTCCTTCAGGATGTCATTAAACATGTTGATTTAGGTAGTTTCTCTTTAATAGTTTATATTAAGTAAATAATTAGATCAAAGTAGAAAAAAAACAATAAGATATGCTGGTAATCAAAACATTTATACAGTCAAATTCTTTAAAGAACAGAGTAACAAATGATATTGGTTCATCAACAAGGTAAACAGCTGAGAATGCTTTAAGTGTAGCACTTTTGTAGGTCAGGCATAGATATATACAATCTTCTCTCTTCCAGCTCTTTGATAAACTGCAAGAATTGGAAAAACACAAGACTAGGATAAAGTGGAACACAATCACAGAATAGATGTTTGTCATTAAGTATCACACTCACACAAATTTTATCTTTCAGCTTTACAGGGTATTTGACTGTATACTAATTAGCATGATTAACAAAAGGAATAAAATACTGCCATTTCTAATACATATCTAGTAGTAGCTGTTGTAAATACTAGACATATCACATGTTTTGATTGTAGTGATGAAGATTCTGTGCTTAAACTTGCATGTCAACAAGTAAACAAAAAAGGGCAGCACAATCAAGATTTAGTCATCAGCCCTAGGGGCAGCAATGACCCTGCATCCCCATACCCCTTCACACAAAAAACAACCCCCTTCCCCACCCAATTACATCAGTTACAATTACATTAAATTGCATATCTTCTTCACTGTGCCAATTCCATCTCCAGTACATGGCAAGGCATTCCAGACTCAAAGAGAGAGTGAGTGAGTTAACATTTTACATCAGCAATATTTCAGCCATATTGTGGTGACCAGACTCAAAGAATGCAGCACATATAAAAGTGTGAGGTGAGAAGAAAGCTTGGGCCAAATGCCAGTTCTTATGTATTTGATTTCTGTAATTAAAAACATTGTTTGTTTGTAGCTTAGTGCCATTCTCAGTGATATCCTAGCAACTAAATATTTCAGTTTGGATCTGACAAACCAGTGACTGATATTGTGAGCAACAACAGATCATTACGATTTCCACAATCAACCAAATTACCTTAGCCCCAGACTCTAACATTATGGATATTCATGATCATAAGATCAATGTACTGTTTAATGAACACAGGTACCTTAACATCAATGACAATGTATGTCTGTGTCTCTCTCACACGCAATCACTCACACACCACATACATTTCTGCCAGGGTATTCTTACTCCCATAAAACTATGCAAAAGTTGGTGTTGGGGTATCCTTTGGGTTAAAACATTAACTTATCACGATGAAGATCAAGTATTGAATCTTATCCCATGCTGGTCATGCTGTAGCATGTGACAATGCATAAATCTACTTTTGACAACATGATACATCCACCCATGTATCTTTGTACATGTTTTATGCAACATACAAAAATGGTGGCAATTAAGTATCTCAATAGATATTATTCACTGACTCAGTGAATCAATATGTGATAGGAATATCATGACACATGGTCTAAGACTGTTCCCGGCATATACAAGATATAAACCATGAAAACAAAACCAAAGCCTGAATGTTTAAAATTGTGTATATAATGGAATACAGTAACAATCTATACCATGTACACAGTGCTGTGTATATAGATTGAAACTGGAAGTTTCATAAGCTGTCAACTCAATAAGTACACTTGAACATGGAAATGATGTTACTGATATCAGTAACATAGCATAACTGATTATCTTTACATACTCAAAACACACAAAATATAATTATTTTTGTAAACAGGTCAATATCATCACAACTTATGGTCACTCATTTGTCAAATGTAATAATTTCATAAGATAGGTAAATCATTAAGTATATTATGAATTAATAAATTATATGAAAGAGCCGACTGTAGAAGACCTCCTACTGTCTAGATGATACTAGATTTTGTATCATGAATGGAATTCAGAAACTTCACACAATTAGTGGTGGCCCCCGATAATCCAGTGTGTCACACCAGTATTCATGTGGCTGAGGAACCTGCATAAACCATCTGATTGTTGGTTTGCTGTTCTCTATAGATGCACTTTCAACATTTTTATTTCCCAAAATGCCGGACATTGGAAGCTCCTTGTAATAATGGCAGTCTCGACTCTGACTGTTGTTGTATGGAGGGGCCAAAATATCCAAGAAAGCAGCTACCCCACCTGCAGATTGTATCTCATGAATATTTCCATCACTTGGTGACAAAAAGCAGCAATCATCATTCGATGTAATTACTTGATCTTGGCGTAAACCGACTGATCTCACCAGAGGTTTCTGCCACAAATGTAATTTCTTTTCCACATCTTCTGGAATGTTCTGATCAGAAACAAGACTATAACTTTTCAAGTGAACCGACCCATGAATCACTTTACAGAATCCATACATGTTAGGGTGATCATGCATGGGTAATTTGCCTCCAGATTTCACGACAAATATTCCCATGGTAAAAATGTCATCCTCCCAAATGTGGACGTATGTGACAGGTGCGTCATGTTCCGAAGTTCTGTCTGTCACGGATTTCGGGTCAAAGTTAACATCTTTCGCGGTGATTGAATTCAATGCTAATTTGAGGTTATTCATCTGTTCTTTAAATACCGTGTCGTGTTGTTTACGGGAAAAACACTGGCAGGCTATCCGTGCTAACTTTTGTATGGGCGCAGCCATTTTTGATCCTTGTAATAATAACAAAGTCAAACCGAAACGAATTTTAGAGAAAATTATTTTTTTCTGAATATCTTATCAATTTAGTAAATAATATTATTCAACATTTAAAAAGGATACGAACACGTTATTATTTTAGGAAAAAAATCATTCGTTTTGATGTTTCAAGAGCTTAAAGTATTTAATAAATAACCCATTTCCGTATTTTCTTTTAGCATTGACTTTTGTATAATTTTAATCTCCAACCCTCATCAAAGTTGTCTTGTTAATTATTCATAACGTTTCACTGCTATTATTGTACATCCATATTAAATACGAGTTTATTATGTTGTTTTTAAATTCCAATGTTGTAGATAAGGACATTTAGCCATACATTTCTTCAAAAGCACAAAGACCTATCTGCAAGATAGTGTTTAAAGGGTACAAGGAAGTACACCGATATGGGTGGATAACAACAAACACCTGCCAAACGATGATAACGGAAGACTGAAATAAAATATGAGCTGGTATGCAATGGGAAACTGCGTTTTTCAACGAATCAGTTTGATAAATCATTAATGTTCAAGACAATAGCCGAGGTGTTAAAAACACACACACAAAATTAAAATCCAAATTTCCTGCTGAAAACGGATATTGATTAATGTTGGTTAGTTACATTCCACTACTGTTGTATATATGCCATTATTAGTTATTAGATGTTTTATGTTTCCATATTATTTCAACAGGAACCCGTTCAGCCGTTTGTCGGCGCCAAAAAAGACTGTGATATCAAGAACTGTAAGTGTTTCCATATAGCTTGAAAAGACAGGGGTTTCATATGATCAGAGAACTATTAACATTGTGTAATTTATACAAGTTGATATGGTTTAAGGGAACAAAATATATTGTTTGAATATGTAATGATGTACCCAAGGTGAATCATTCTTCAGCTTAGTAATATTAGAACCATCTAACGGGATTAGGTGGTCAGGTTCACTAACTTGGTTGACACATGTCATCATATCCAAATTATGTAGATCGATGCTCCTGCTGTTGATCACAGGATTGTCAGGTCCAGATTCGATTATTTACAGACCGCTGTCACATAGCTGGAATGTTGCTGAGTTAAGCAACAAGAAAAAACGAAAGAAAACATGTCCTTTTTTCATTGTTCTTGATTGATTAATTGTTGTTAAATGCTGCACTCAGGAATATTCCAGCTATATGGCAGCGGTCTGTAAATAATGAAGTCTGGACCAGGCCATCCAGTGATCAACAGCATGAACATCAATCTATGCAATTAGGATATTGACATGTGTTCATTGTTCTTAAAGAATCATATAATTACAAGCAAAACACTGACCACTGCTCAGCCACATGGTGAATATGTCTCGTACACCATGGTGAATACATAGTGCTGCTTATTTGCTTTCAGAGGTTAAATAAATATTTTGCATGACATATTCTAACCTTGTTCATGTATTCATGACTGGTATCAAAGTTTCCTCATTAAGAGCACAAAGTCTCTGTTCTATCATTGCTGAGTTTAATTGGCTGAACTTGATGACCTGTTTTAAATTCAGTGACAAGGTACACCCACACACCATGAGGAAGTCATCACACATAATCTCCTTTCTCTGTGTCAACAGAAAATAACCTTATGTATACAATGGTCTAATCTTCTACATGCCCTGACTCTGTACTTGTATGTAAAACAAGAGGATGTTTAGGAAGAGACATACATGCACCTTCAATCATCCTGTGAGTCAAGAGTTATGTCAGAATGTATTTGATATTTATCCTCAACTACATTCATCACAATCAAGTGATTTCATAAATATTTCCATTCATTTGTTTTCAGGCTGAAAGGGAATTTGAAAAAGAAGTAAAGAAATTAGAGGAGTAAGTATTCAATTTTGATATCTTGTTTCTGGTCATGTATCTATGGTTGGACATGGTAGGGTGTATACCAGCTGTTTTATTGTCGAAATAAGATACTTCATAAATATGCTCTTCTGATTATTCTGTAGATTTAAGATACATCAATGGAGGCAAATAAATCCATCTACTTGCTGGGTTAAGGAATATCATCGGAACTACTGAAACTGAATTCGTCATTTACAAATATATATCATATGCGTGATATTGGTCAAAGTCCATGGAAATTTACATCCTTGTGATAGGAGCCTAATAAAGCCTTGGATAATCTTGTTAATTGGGCTATTTAATATTTCAGTCACTGTTATGTATTTTGTACACTATATTTCATGTTATTCAATGTCTTTTACTTTTGGAACTGGTAATTTCCTAAAGGGTTAGTGGTTGGGTGGAAACTTATCCTTTATTGGTCCAAAAATATAACTCTGTCTTTTGTCTGATTTTAAACTGTATTTACTGGATGTACATGAATGATTCTTGTATATGACCAATAGTAACATGAGGTGTGTATGAAAATAAAGATATTGTGTATTTGTTTTGTAATTTATGTTTGTGAAGAGATGTATCTTGTATAGGTGAGTTTCTCTCCTCAGATTAGACGAGGTCACGAGAAAGTTGTACAAGGATGCTAAACGCTTGGTTGAGGCTAATAATGGTAAGTTCACTGTTTATCATGTTTACAGGCCGCATGTTTTATGGTTGACATATTTTTCCTAATTGACCAGCATGATTTGATTAGGCCAGTCAAAAGAATGAATTATCCCTATGCATTTGCTTGATTTCGAGCTCCACTGCCGCTACAATTGTTTTTTCACATCATTTTTACAGATGTAAGAGTACTTTTTAACAAATGTTTGCTATTTTTCAGCCGTTACAAAAAGTGAGCGCAAGCTGACCCAGGACCTTTTGACCTCTGCCTTCTGCCAAGGGGAGGATACTCTGCATCGCAATGTGGAGGAGTGGGATCATGCTGTTGTTAAGCTTGATCTTCATGCTCAGGAACTGGTGAGCTATCTAACGATATGGATAAAATGGCTGGATCTTCAGTTTAAGAACAATATGACTGTATATATCATGTGCTCTTATACATGCTTTACATGTTCGAATCCAACAAACATTTTAGGTCAAGCTTGGTGACAGTTAGGGACCATTCAATAGAGTCTTTTTACAGTCTGATGACTTTTGATGATATATATTTTGGGCATCACTGAACATGTTGAATATGAACATTAGCTTGCCATTAACTTTGTCCTTGTGTTTAAACCTGCAGATATATTCTAGATTGACTGATGTACTGATTGATTTCTCAGTGACAGTATTGATTATAACAGCTCAGTGTCTGTCAATATAGAATTGTACCTGTGAAGTTTCGTGTTAGAATGGTCTTCAACGACCCTTGCTTGCCATAAGAGGCTTATGTGTTGTCAGACTTGCAGACTTGGATGATGCATGTCACCATATCCAAATTGCATAGATCAATGCTCATGATGTCAATCACTGGATTGTTTGATTCAGACTCAATTGTTTACAGCAGGCATCAGATAGCTAACAAATTACTAGTGCGGTGTTAAACAACAAACAAACAGTGAAGAAAAGAAGTAACTTAAATTGTGAATGTATGATAAATATTTATTTTCCAGAATGCTGTCATGCAGAAAACATTGATAGACCCCATGAAAAAGTGAGTATTGTGTACTGGATTTCTTTAAATTGTTTAGAGACTTTGTAACAAGACGGAATAAAAGATAAATATTGTTAAATACTGGTTTAGGTCAAGTTGTGTCCCCAGTGATTTATTGAAATTTGTGTACCTGTTGATACATTGAAAGGTTTTGGATGACTGATGGGTTTTTCCATTTAATGTAAACCTGTTTCCAGTTGATGTTTTGTTTGCAGATACAACAGTATTTTCCCAAATGTTCAAGCAGCTGTCAAGAAGAGAGAACAAAGCTTGCAGGCAAGTTAATAAACTGACTATCCCAATTCACCAGGTTTGTATATTCAGTCAGGACCGGGGATAGAAAACAACATCTAACTGTCATACTTTTCATGACCTTTAGGAAACAGACATACAGTATCTCTGGAATAAGAGATTCTTAAAGGCATTGTGTTTATTATGTGACCTAAATTTCTACTATCTGATTGGTTGAATCGTCACTTGGGTGTCTTGACACAACAATATGTTATGTTAACCGCACATGGGGTTGATGTAATAATTTGCAGACCACACTCGGTTAAAAATAGAATTGTAACCCCATAACGTAAACTTCTGATCCTGCATGTCTCCTGCAACTGCCCAAGATAAGCATCACTACGTTCCTGTGCCAATACTGATTCAGAGTTGCTTCCCTTTCCAAACAATGGCTGATGAGAAGGTTGATAGATGTAATCTTAAACCAATCTTACACTCATGGCCATCACAGTTTTTGTGTCATATAACAGTTATTGACTTAGTTTTGGTTGATCGCCTTAGTGAATAGCACTTGTCCAAGGTCTATGAATCATTGGATCAACATCAAGTGAAGTCAGTAATCCTATGTTATTATCCGTGTCTCTGTAGCCTTACGGTTCACTCACAGAAAAAATTAACATTGCAACATCATCCTCTGGAATAAACAGGCATGTCGTGTGATATTAGTCTTCATATTCAAGCAAAACACACAGTTGTTCCTATAATATTATAAAAATGCTGAAAACTTTGAAATGGTGAGACTTATTCTAATGAAGAGAATATAACTGGAAAACCTGATGATAACTAAGGTGTTTTTATGTATTTGGGGGCAGTGGGGTAGCCTTGCTCACTCGTCACACACAAGACCTGGGTTTGATTCCCCACATGGGTACGTGTGACTGACCCATTCTGGTGTCCTTTGCTGGGATATTGCTGAAAGTTTGGTAGAACCCAATTCACTTACTCAAATCTGAAAGAATTGTCTTCTAAAGAGAAGCAAGATGTAGGAATCTGAAATTTTCAGGATTGTAAGAAAATAAAATACACTTTACTTGTCCATGCCATATGATGTGATTGTGACACAATAAAGGTCTGGAGTGTAAACAAGAGAGGATCAGTTAAAGAAAGAATGAAAATTACATTAGATTGATTGTAATCTCTGATTGTTTTTTGGATGGCTTGTTGTGGGAGCTGACAGGGTGTTTGAAATTTTGAGTCCATATTTTGTGCAGGAGTTCCGGAAGTGTCAGGCCAAGGTGGACAAGTACCAGGAGCGGGACCGGACCGGTCAGAACGTGGTGAAACTGGACCAGGTGGGCTGCTGTTTTGCTTACTATTGACCCCCTTGTGATCCCAGGACGATTAGGGACCATTCATTAATTGTAGGGTGGATGAGAGGAAACTAGGAGGGCACCCAAATATATGGCAGGAGCTGAAGTGGGTTTACAAAATGATACAGACATTTCCACATTTCGGATGATCAACAAGAAAAGCAATTACATATGAAGGTCCTTTGCATGTTGTCTGTTTTTTGGGGGTAGGGGTGGGGAGTCATGAAAAATAAAATATTACAAGGGGGAGGGCAGGGGGCATTCAAACATAAGAATAAGACAAGCAAAAGGGGAGGCTACTTATTTTTATTTGTTAGGAACCTCTGCTCCTTCTAACTGCCCTATGTCCTTCACCCCCCTACGAATATATAAGTGGTCAGACTTAGTCACTTCTCTTAGTGACTGGCTTTTTATAGGGTTCTGTTCACGTGGATCACACATGGTTTGCCTGGTCCAGACTTTACAGTCCATAAACAAAATTCACTCACTCCATTACTTACATTTAATTAGCTTCCAGTCTTTGAATAGATCATTAGTAAAGATTGTATTGCTGCAATGGAACTCACCATCCAGTGTCCCATGGATATTTAGATGAAGTGGCAGTTTATGATGGCGAAAAGAAAACAAACGTTAATATTTGAGATGGATAAACTTCTAAAAATTGTAATTAAAAATCAGTCCATGTTACCATGGTTTCAGAGTAAGAAATCTCTAGCATTGGCTAAGGAGGACTTCCAGGTACAGAACTCAGCAATCGTGGAAGACATGCCTAAACTGTACGAGAGTAGAATCGACTACTTCCACCCCTCCCTGGAAGCACTCATCCGATCACAGGTTGTGTAACATATCATCAAGTCTGTGTCATGTCTGTGTTGTGTTCTATGTTGAATCTGTGTCATGTCCTTGTTTTGCTGTGTTCTGTCTGTGTCTTGTCTGTGTTGTGTTCTATGTTGAATCTGTGTCATGTCCTTGTTTTGCTGTGCTCTGTCTGTGTCTTGTCTGTGTTGTGTTCTATGTTGAATCTGTGTCATGTCCTTGTTTTCCTGTGTTCTGTCTGTGTCTTGTCTGTGTTGTGTTCTATGTTGAATCTGTGTCATGTCCTTGTTTTGCTTTGTTCTGTCTGTGTCTTGTCTGTGTTGTGTTCTATGTTGAATCTGTGACATGTCCTTGTTTTGCTGTGTTCTGTCTGTGTCTTGTCTTTGTTGTGTTCTATGTTGAATCTGTGTCATGTCCTTGTTTTCCTGTGTTCTGTCTGTGTCTTGTCTGTGTTGTGTTCTATGTTGAATCTGTGTCATGTCCTTGTTTTGCTGTGTTCTGTCTGTGTCTTGTCTGTGTTGTGTTCTATGTTGAATCTGTGTCATGTCCTTGTTTTGCTGTGCTCTGTCTGTGTTATATGTGTTATAGCTGTGTCATGTCTGTGTTATATGTGTTATAGCTGTGTCATGTCTGTGTTATATGTGTTATAGCTGTTTATTGTCTGTGTCCTGTTTATGTTATATGTTCTATCTGTATATTGTCTGTGTCCTGTTTGTGTCATGTCTGTGTTAGCCCCCTGGATGCCGAGGGTTTTTTTCAGGTGCACATTTACATACAGTTTGAAAAGTGAACGTTGTGCGAGAATTGCGCTCGCGTGGTCCTGAATCTACGTAAGGCTATAAAATTACACAGACATGTAGAATATTAAATTTTCTATCCGTTGGTATAAATATAAGTGCAACTACCTCGGCGGTTTGAGAAATATACCTTTCTTAATGTTGTCAAATTTTTGTTATGAGTTTAAAAAAACAGTAAATTTCTCCGCTTTTTATTGCGCACCGATAAAAGCACTGTGCTACGATTTTTTTAATTGGCATCTTTACGGAAAGTGTGAGCGAAGAAAATACAGCCTTATATCTGAACGACATAAGTGCATATGAATTGGGTTCATGTGCTTAACGTTATACGCTCAACATTAAAAATGACTAGCAATAAATGTCAAAAATAGATTTTCTTCTATGACGTCAAACAACGACAGAGAGGTCATACATGTATAATGATAAGGGGGCATAACTCCGTTATGCTTAACACTAGGTCAATGTAACTCAGATCACATGGAGAGAATTTGTTGTGGATACGGACGCTATAGTTTCGGTATTTTTTGTTAACGGTGAACCAAACTATTCCAATTCAAAGTTCCCTAATGTGAGCGGATACGCTTTGGTAGTTTCACAATTTATAAGAAAAGATGACATCGTACTACATGTGAAATAACGGAATAGCGATTTGGATGGCCCTATCGATTATATAAGTTAGTTCTTAGATTCCCATATTCTCCTGTTTGTGTAGATGTATTTTGATTAATTTTGCATCGTTATTACCAGAGTAGTAGCCATATCTTCAAATGTAATGAAATTGCTGAAAATAATACAACATTTTAGATGACGTCATTGCTTGTTTTATGTATTTTGCGATGTCGGAAAAAGACGACATTGGTATGCTGATTAGTATATATCTCACCTAATTTCCATTAATTGTACAAAAGGTCTCGGCTTCTTAGTCAGAATTTAACACTCTTCAGACAAAACATGAAATGACTGATTTTTCCATTTAAATAGTGTCCTGAATATATCAACAATTAGATGGTTTGACTGTGTATCTTATTGTGAACAACACGCGCACCTATTTGGCATCAAGTTAAGGTCAATGAAAAATAATATTTCACAACACCCGAATATTTTCTGTAGGATAAGAATTGTCTTTGTTTATGATTATGTAGCTATTTCTCTTCATAAGTATGCAATGAAAGATGCAAAACGATAGCTTTTTATATATGGAACTATATAATTAGAATATGGATGTAAAATTGTCCAAATTAAGACATGACATGGTTTATATATTTTTAAACAATTTTCGTTTATATATAGTTTGAGTTTAATATCTGGTCATCACAATACTTTTTAATCGAATATATACAATGATAGTGAATCATAAAACGTTTCCGACAAACGCGCACCTGGCCAATCAATATACATCGTTTGTCTATAAAACGACACAAAAATATGCAATGAACAAGACAATTCCTTTAAATATATGTGCACATACGTTTCATAACATATATAAATCATTTTCATTAATATTATCAGTTTTACATAAGTTGAATTATATCGCCGTTCATTAACCTGTTCATATGAAACTGCAATATTAGTCCAAATGCATTGAATATTGTACATCGTAGGAACTAAAGTAGTTGCAGTTATGGCTACATTGATCTTCTAACACTTGTGTAAAGGTTTAAAATATGGTGTACTGCACTAAATGTGCCAATTTCTTATGTAATTATTATTCAAAAATCAAACACTTTCAAAGAATAAAACACCGTGAACCCTATATGCACGTATGATATGATATTGAACAAGGCCAAAAGTAGATACTAAAGTCAGTTTCATGAAAAAATATCTGAACTATACGCAAAATATACATCATAATACTGACAGTGTAATCGGAAGGATTGGCCGATTGTGTTTACTCTTGTTCAACCGACCTTCACCTCAAAGAAATTGCCTAATATGTACAACAATGTTGACGTATGACATCACTACCGATGACCGATTTCTTACAAAATGGCGGCTTCGCTGACAAGGGTACACTGGATTTTGCGAGGACCCCTCCCTTGATCAGGGATCGTTTGTACATAAATATGAGATGTAAGTAATCAGAATGATTCTGACTATCGGTGTACTGTTATATGTTTTTATCTTTTTCACTGTAAGGAAGAGAATAAGCCAGAAATGCTGACAATTACCGTTGTCGTTCTGCGTGATTTTGCGTCCGTCATGGCATCATGCTGCACGGAAACTTTGACAATTTCTTATGAATTATCAAATCATTGCATTTTAACTATTTTTAATTTCCAATTTCTTGCTACGATACTCTTTCCATGAATATTCTAAAGGTATGGAGCCATTGCAAGCAATGAATAGACAGCTGGGTGTCGGAAAATTTCAGAAAATGCTACGCAGTGTAAAATCTTTGTTTACATTTCAAACAAGCGTAGTCTTTCGAGCACAGCGTTTGTTTTCAAACCCAATATTTTATGTTTTATTTCATCTAGACAGTCGGTATTGGTGACAAAGACCATTTGTTATGTGATTCTAAAATGTATGGGGAATTCAGTCATGCATTTGTCGCAGCTGAATATGAAATCTACGTGATGTAATAGGCGTCTCAATACCGGCCTTCGCGAAACGTGATTTTGTAAACACTATCCAATATGGCGGAAAGCGCACTTTGGCGTTCGTGTAGGCGTATTTTCTAAAACGTCCCAACCGATTCTAGGTACATTGGCAACGTTTCAGAATTGTCATTAGTGATTTCATGAAAAACTGATATCAGTGATCATTTATATGCTATTTTTGAAATTCAATACTCCCAGTAAGTATACGATTTTCACATTTCAAAACATACAGCAAATAACGCTGTGAATCACGCTTTCGTACTGCGTAAAAAATGGCGACATTTTCGACAAAGCCTATTTTGAAAGGTCATATTAGCTTTGTCTAAAGTAATTGTGGGTGGTATCAAGAAACAGGAAATTTCCTGCAGAATTCGAAACTGAGAAGTGTATTTGTGTGCGTGGGATATTTTGATTTTTATTGGACTTCAAAGTGAGGGTTGAAGGGGAAGGACATATATGTCCCTGTGGCACCCAGGGGGTTAAAGTGTTCTATATGGGTAATGTTTGTTCTAACTGTGTCATGTCTGTGTTCTATCTGTGTCATAGACTGTTCTATCTGTGTCATGTCTGTGTTATAGCTGTTATGTTATGTGTTATAGTTGTGTCATGTCTGTGTTCTATCTGTCATGTCTGTGTTATAGCTGTTGTGTTTGCTGCTACAGTTGTGTCATGTCTGTGTTCTGTCTGTGCCATGTTTGTTATAGCTGTGTCATGTCTGTGTTGTGTATGAGTTGTGCCTGTGTCATGTCAGTGTTATATATGTTATAGCTGTGTAATGTCTGTAATTGCTGTTCTGCTTTTGTCATGCTTCTTATAGCTCTGTCATGTATGTGTCATGTCTGTGTTATATGAGTTGAAACTGTGTCATGCCTGTGTTCTGTCTGACATGTCTGTGATATAGTTGTGTAATGTCTGTGTCATGTCTTTGTCATATTGGAGTGATGGGGTAGCCTAATGGGTAAAGCATCCGCTCATCGGGTTCGATTTCCCACATGGGTACAATGTGTGAAGCTCACCTACGTATCAGCCTACTTACGCAAGATCATTCAAATTCCTATTTGTACAGAATTATAGTTAACAGTATTAAAAGATGTATCAGGATATTTTTATTAATTTCATTTTACTTATGCTTAGTTTGATGTCTGCAGATTTGTAAACCAAATTACTGTTTATAGTTGACTCTTTTGTGAATTTATTTGCTGTGTTTCAGGTAACCCATAATACTGAGGCCTACAAGGTGTACAGTGAGCTCTCCTCAACTCTATGTGGCCTTAAAAACTACACAGATGACGATTATAAATCTAGGATGCAACAGACTCTATCTGAAATAAAAGCCTTATCAATCACTGTGGATGACTGACCTATGATGGCAGCTAACAGCAGGACATCATCTGTGCCCTGGGTATCTGTGGCTGTGTGGGAGACTGTATGATTGTATTAAGTGTCCCATTCTGAAACCGAGTTTGGGAACAAGGAACATATGACATGGATGACCCAACACATGTACCAGCTTTAATCTTAACTGTTTTGACATTTTGTAGAATTTCTATTCTATATCTTATTTAGCTGTCATTACTTGATGTTACTTTGAAAAGAAAGATTAGTGCTGTGTAGTATATCAAGGTTAAGGATGCGAAATGTTTGTCTCTCCACTTGTGAAGAGTTGTAAAGGGGAAACAATCCCTCCTGAGAGTGAGCATCTGACTGCAGATCATCTGCAGGTAACATGCCAGAAAATATTTATTGTTTTCGAATGCAAAGTTGTGAAAGAAGAAATCCAATAACATGTACGTCCTTGATATACCAGATGTGGTAATGATTCTGAAACTGATTTTTTTAGTGTTTTATGTTCAGTATGGTCAAATACATCACCGGTCACTCTACTCATATTGGGTGTTTTTCAGTCATATCAGCATATCAGTCTAAGTAAACTTAGGCTCAGTATTATTCGTTACACCGCTATACTGAGTCTAACAAACCCTAGTAGAAGGTCGTGTCAGCTAACCTTTGAGCGACCTATGACTGTCCAATCAAACACGAGATGGCCGAATGGATTTAACCAATCAGGCAACTGCTACTACTGGTTCAATGGGACTTACAAAATAGTGACGCAAGACGAAATTGACTGTCGGTTGCTGATCTCTCAACAAACAAAAAGTGCATAAAACACAGATATTTGACCTGCAGTATATACATGTAGGGGTTTTCTGAGGACATGGTTATTATTAGCTTATATTTCCACAAGATGACATCCTGGAATATTGACGCTATTTTCAGCGACTGTTTACTCACTGTTGTGAATAATGGCTTCCTCCATGTTTATCACTCAGAAGCGATCATTCGGAAACGTTTTCGGGGTAAAAGTTCAGACGGTATGTGCGAATGTTAACTTTCGTGATTTGGTATGTTGTGTTTTGATTGGTCAATTCAAAAGGTTAGATGACGTGACCTTCTACTGGGGTTTGTCAGACTCAGTATAGCAGTGCAACGAAATAATACTGAGCCTAAGTTTACTTAGACTGCATGTACATACTGATGAATTAAAACTATTGAAAATATCAAAGAAGCATGTGTTTGGTATGAAATTTTGCATTGTACTTCTGAGACCACCAGACACTGGCAGTGTAGTGTCACACCCATATTCCATATTCTCATTTGAATACAACATTTACATTTTACAGCAGTTGTATGTGTTCCTTTAGTTGTAGTCTTCTGTAAGGTGCACAGTGGTTAGGTGAGGTGAGGTGAAATTGGTTTAACGTTGCGTTAGAGAATATTTCGCTCATATGACGACGTGCATGCGTATGTATGTGTAAGTGCGGCTGCTTGTACTAGCCCAGACTGAAGCTGGTTTTATAGTGCTAGCCTACTGAGATACCATGCCGCAGTGAAGCATGAATACCCCACTCAGACACATTATACTGACTCCAAGCCGACCAGTCCTTGTTGTACCCATTAATGCCGAGCGCGCCAGGCAGGGACCAACAATTACCATATTTTAACGTCTTTTGGTAGGACGTGGTCGGGGATCGAACCCGTGACCTTCCGCTCTAACCACTACACCACAGAGGTTGTCCCTAGTGGTTAGTGTTGGCTGAAGACCTGGATTTGATTCCCCTCACTGGTGCTTTATGTGATGACATGTGTTAACCAAGTCAGCGGGCCTGACCACCTGATTGTGTTAATCGCCTCTTACAATAACCTTGGGTTGCTGAAGACCAATTCTAACCCGGATCTTCACAGTTTAGTCTAGCATGAGCTACCTGGAACCTACATGCTGTATCAGATGACATCCAACTTGGAGACTAGCCCAAGGTGTACAGGACCTAATGTATCCACATTAATAACTTCTGGTCTGACAACAGAAAATTCCTATGTGAAACACAACAAAATTCTCTTTTAAAAACATGATCATGATTTATTACATTTTGATTTGTTCGATACAAAAGTATTATTCTGATAAAATGATTCAGTAACAAAGAAATAATCACTCAAAGTACAAAATACCCTTTAACTGTGGGTTTGTGAAACAGTTTCAACAGGCACATCCTTCAAGAAAACACAAGATCCAGGCAACATCACGTACCCAATCAGTGTCCTGCTGACTAAACAAAAAGTGATTTTTTTTTCAGAAAGCCACATCAGCAATATTGCAAAACAAAGAAGGAAACTAACTTTTTGCATATCTTGCATATTTTTCATGCATGTATGTACAACATTATTCCCGAAAAGTTTGACTGTCACTTTGAACAATGAATCATTCAAAATTCCATTATTATTGTATCAGACCATATCCATCAAAAGAATTCATTTTGGTCTGTTCTTGAGACGCCTATTCACAAATCAAAACCAAAAGATTTGTTTTATGTGTAATTTAACACCTCTTACAGCGGTAAGGCACATATTGGAACAGAAGAAAACTGTCCTTTTATACCCGAAACTGCTACACTCAAAATGATCTTCCATTTCTCAAACATGCCCACATGATCATCAGACATACATGATTATCAATTTATTGAAATTAATGTCAACTGTTATGTAATAACTGAAACGGTCATTTTGACAAGTGAAACAAATCAAATCTGAAAACGCAAATATAACAACCAACAAATTTGCAACTAAACTGCAATATACCTGCATATTCAGGTTTCTAGGTTAATGTAGATTGTGACGTCAGTGGAATATGTGAACACTGATCAAAAGGCCCATCTGCTGACATGGTATGGAAGATAAGGTTCAGTGTGAACCTTCTGGGTTCAATCAACCCAGAGGCCATACCATGTAACACAACACATTCATTGCCACTACCAAGGTGAAATGAAACTACTATCTACTATGTGCACAAGTTTACGTAACACATGACTGCTCTGAACATCAAGAGCGAGTAATTCATAAATGGTCATGCCCTTATTTCAAAACCATTCCTGTATTTGTTCAAATCTTGTTCAAGCTCCCCACTGTACATTTGATACAATGCATGCAGTTTAAATGAAATAGATTTATATTTATTTTACATTTGACTAGATTGCAACCAGAGATCATATGAAATATATTTCTGTCCTATTTGAAGTTAAAAAGACAGTATCGTGCGTGTGCATGCGTGTGTGTGAGTGCATGATTTTACATATCTGCAGTATTTCAGCTAGAAGATGGCAGTCTGTAAGAAATTGATTCACATCCGGTGAATGATATGAGCAAATATTTATATAGCCAGCGTATGATTACATGTCATCCACAGAGTCTGACCACCGCATCTGCCTCTCACAAACAGCTTAGGTTTTTCCTGCCCGATTGTAACCTGGCATGCCTATGATCAACATGGTTGTTCTCCATGGAAGGTATGACCGTAACGACTCAACACAGACACAGGTATTATCAGTAAACCAACTTCTACAAGCATGTGACACGCATCTGCTCAAGTACATCAGCATGACAAATGAAACAGTTCACACAAAAATCAAAGATATTTCTTCAACAACGGAATGCCTTTTAAACTAACAATGATCAATAAAAACATAACAAAAATCTTCAGTTATATTACACTTGCAGGTCAAGAATAAACAAATGAGTTGAAAAAAAACACACTTTCCCTAACATGGTGCAAGTTTGAAAAAACCCAAAACAACAATTTTTATGTATCACAATGCCAGATCTGTGGCATTTGTTATTCAACATGTAAGATGGCTGACACAAGACGATTGGTTATCCTAGGACCGTTCTTTTGATATTATGCAATCAAATTTCATATGTTGATTAACGTCCAACGACAGCAAGGCAATGTTAGTTAAAGTAGAGTTACAGCACACTTTTGAAAATAATTTCTTCCAATGATAATATTACGATATTTATATGTCAACACTATTCGTACACTTCAAAAAGAATGTGTGTGCACCCTGCATTCTGACACTAACCTGCAGACATCACACTGCATCAACAGACATCACACTGTATCTGTACATCACACTGAATCTGCAGGCATCACACTGAATCTGCATGGATCTGCATGGAACACACTGAATCTGCAGGCATCACACTGAATCTGCAGACATCACACTGAATCTGCAGGGAACACACTGAATCTGCAGACATCACACTGAATCTGCATGGAAAACACACTGTATCTGCAGGCATCACACTGTATCTGCAGACAGCACACTGTATCTGCAGACATCACACTGAATCTGCAGACAGCACACTGTACCTGCAGACAGCACACTGAATCTGCAGACAACACACGGAGTCTGCAGACAGCACACTGTATCTGCAGACATCACACTGTATCTGCAGACATCACACTGTATCTGCAGACATCACACTGAATCTGCAGACATCACACTGTATCTGCAGACATCACACTGTATCTGCAGACAGCACACTGAATCTGCAGACAGCACACTGCATCTGCAGACAGCACACTGTATCTGCAGACATCACATCTGAGACATCACACTGCATCTGCAGACATCACACTGAATCTGCAGACAACACACTGAATCTGCAGACAGCACACTGAATCTGCAGACATCACACTGAATCTGCAGAGAACACACAAAATCTGCAGACAGCACACTGTATCTGCAGACATCACACTGAATCTGCAGAGAACACACTGAATCTGCAGACATCACACTGAATCTGCAGAGAATACACTGAATCTGCAGACATCACACTGAATCTGCAGAGAACACACTGAATCTGCAGAGAACACACTGAATCTGCAGACATCACACTGAATCTGCAGACAGCACACTGAATCTGCAGAGAGCACACTGAATCTGCAGACATCACACTGAATCTGCAGAGAACACACTGAATCTGCAGACAACACACACTGAATCTGCATCTGCAGAACACACTGAATCTGCAGACATCACACTGAATCTGCAGAGAACACACTGAATCTGCAGACATCACACTGAATCTGCAGAGGACACACTGAATCTGCAGAGAACACACTGAATCTGCAGACAACACACTGAATCTGCAGAGAACACACTGAATCTGCAGGGAGCACACCAAATCTGCAGACAGCACACCTATTCTACAGAGAGCACACTGTATCTGCAGAGAGCACACTGTATCTGCAGACATCACACTGTATCTGCAGACAGCACACTTATTCTGCAGACAGCACACTGTACCTGCAGACAGCACACTGTATCTGCAGACAGCACACTGAATCAGCAGACAGCACACTGAATCTGCAGACAGCACAATGAATTTGCAGAGAACACACTGAATCTGCAGGGAGCACACCAAATCTGCAGACAGCACACTTATTCTGCAGAGGGCACACTGTTTCTGCAGACTGCACACTTATTCTGCAGACAGCACACTGTATCTGCAGACAGCACACTGAATCTGCAGACAGCACACTGAATCAGCAGAGAGCACACTGTATCTGCAGAGAACACACTGAATCTGCAGAGAACACACTGAATCTGCAGACAGCACACTGAATCTGCAGACAGCACACTGAATCTGCAGACAGCAAACTGAATCTACAGACAGCACACTGAATTTACAGACAGCACACTAAATCAGCGGACAGCACACTGAATCTGCAGACAGCACACTGAATTTACAGACAGCACACTAAATCAGCGGACAGCACACTGAATCTGCAGACAGCACACTGTGTCAGTCATGGCCCAACAAAACAATACTAACGTGCTGGCACTAAGATACTGATATCTGATATTCTGGGGATGACATGACATTTTGTACGGAGATTGGTTTAGCTGCACATGCAAAAGCAGATAATTTCTAATACATGTATTAAAACAAGAGGCCAAATATTTATTTGTTTAAAATAACCACCTTGCATGTATTATTTTGACAGACAATTTCTCAATTTTGTAACAATCTGAAGCACAACTTTTTAAGCCTTTACTGCGAATTTTGAGAAAATCCACGGATTGTCTCCAAGACAGTCAGTTCCCAAGTATTGCAACTTAAAATGACATAAAATAATAGAAACATAAAAACCTTCCGTTGGGGATTGCTTGGTATTTGGCACAATGGGTTTATCATATTTACAGTTCTCTTTGCCAACAATGAAACTATCAACAGATGAGAAACAACAAAATGGAAACTAAAAGCAATGCTATATTGGATGACAGAAAGCTAGCATACCATCTAAACCTGGCTGAAATCTCCAAACTGAAATCTTCATAAATAACTAAAAGAAAATGTTTGTACACATAAAACGCAAGTTATCACACAGCATTTGGATATTTTCAGACACAAATAATTTGAGTATTGGTCAACAAACGCACACTCATCTATGTATCCATTCCTTCTTTTATCAAACACCTCAACATTTGCATAATTAAGTCAGGAAAAGTGATTAATGCCACTTCGAATAATATCTCTAAGTATATCACAGCTGTTGATTCAACTTTGGAGGAATGTTCAAAGAGTCAGGGTCTTAAATGTTTATACCCAGCCATGTTGACAGACCAAGGTTAAGGACGAAGACTGAGATTTGACTCCATTTAAGATCAAATCTTACTTTTAGGGATTCACAGACAACGATAACATGGGCATCCACTAAACAGGCTGAAATTAGTCCTTTGCTAACATTTAATATAAGCCAAGCTGACACAGGAACATGGGATGATGATGCCTCTTTGTCCTACTTGTGTGAAATACAATTGTTAAACTTGTATAACATGATGTAAGTGTATCACACTATTGCCACCTGGACATTTTGCATATGCACATTTATTATTTACACCATTTTCAGCATTCTTCCTGCAATATCATGCCAGTCAAATAGTCCAGTCTGGACCAGACATTCCAGTGATTGATTTTGAAACAAGTGACCTACCTATGACTTCTCAGTTCTCTTTCTCAGTGCAGCTCTGGATAGCTATTGCTGGTTTCATGGAAAAACCCTGAACCAGTCCAAATATAATGAGGAAACTAACTAAGCTTCATATGGGCTGGAATGAACAAGCTAGACAGGGAACCTTTGGGTGTTTTTAATTATTACTTGGTCAAGGGGCAGCCCAAGCATTTTTGTAGTATTCATTCATTTCCTGCAGTCAGTTCATAGAGTGTTGAAGGCCTAGTCACGTACGGCCCGTACAGCCTTTGGTAACCCAGACAGCTGGAGAATCATCTGGGGCCTAAGGAAGCACATACATGACTATGGAAACAGTCCTTTAGTTCCAACTATGGCCTAGGAAACACATACTAGATTGTGGTATCACTAACTTAGTTCCATCTAGGGCTTAAAGAAGCCCTTTCTAGGCTGGGGATCACTACTATAGTTCCATCTAGGGCCTAAGGAAGCCCTTTCTAGGCTGGGGATCACTACTATAGTTCCATCTAAGACCTAAGGAAGCCCTTTCTAGGCTGGGGATCAGTACTATATTTCCATCTAGGGCCTAAGGAAGCCCTTTCTAGGCTGGGGATCACTACTATAGTTCCATCTAAGACCTAAGGAAGCCCTTTCTAGGCTGGGGATCACTACTATAGTTCCATCTAGGGCCTAAGGAAGCCCTTTCTAGGCTGGGGATCACTACTATAGTTCCATCTAAGACCTAAGGAAGCCCTTTCTAGGCTGGGGATCACTACTATACTTCCATCTAGGGCCTAAGGAAGCCCTTTCTAGGCTGGGGATCACTACTATACTTCCATCTAAGGCCTAAGGAAGCCCTTTCTAGGCTGGGGATCACTACTATACTTCCATCTAGGGCCTAAGGAAGCCCTTTCTAGGCTGGGGATCACTACTATAGTTCCATCTAGGGAAACATGTTAGCCTATGGGTGTTACTGTATGGTTCCATGCCGTGGGATCACTACTATAGTTCCATCGAGGGAAACCTGTTAGCCTATGGGTGTTACTGTATGGTTCTATGCCGTGGGATCACTACTATAGTTCCATCTAGAGAAACCTGTTAGCCTATGGGTGTAACTGTATGGTTCTATGCCATGGGATCATTACTATAGTAACACGTGGGCCATTGCTAGACTATACTCAAATTTAAAGACTATCTAATACTTTAGGACCTAATCACCTGCTTACAACATGGTAACCATGTCTTGTGTTCATTGCCAACTTAGCAACTATGTTCCCTATCGCTATATAACACTACCAACACTACTGGAAGACAAGTGACCTACAAGTGGTCTTGCTAAATATTACTACAAAGTCCTTGCGGTTATTTTTAGATACTTGTCAAGCTGCTGCTAACATGTTTTACGTTCTACAGGATTGTTTAAGATAACAAAGTACCATTACTTGAGTAATGAATAATGAGTGAGTTTAAGTTTAAGCCGCTTTTAGAAATATTCCAGCAATATCATGGCAGGGTACACCAGAAATGGACTTCACACATTGTACCCATGAGGGGAATTGAACCCAGGTCTTCGGTCTGACGAGCGAAGACTATAACCACTAGGCTACCCCACCCCTTACTTGACATAGAGCTAGGTCCTTCTCCCATCGTTCATTCGTGTTTTACTGGTTTAGTTTTGTAAAATCCCCTTAATTGTCATTATGAAATGGTGGACATAGTTTAATGGTCTATTAGTTTTGTACACCCAGAGAGATTATCTGCCTTGAGGCATTAGAAGTAGTTCATTCCAAAACTTGCGTAATAAATGCATACCCTGTAACAAATGGTGGATAAAATTGCAACTGTGCTAAAAAAGAGCAACATTCTTTAAAATACATCAATTGCAGGATAACAGGGTGTGCAAGCCAAATGCTTACAAAATGACTGTTTTGATTAACAGATTGACTAGATAAATTCACACGAACAGCTATCACATACTTGTAAGCTGAAACCAAGTTCAGAATTCTTTGAAAGTGATATCACAATATCCGCCATACTCTCGCTGCAGTGAAGACATATGTGATTACTGGATTACAACAACATAAACATCACCTGAGACCTGCACTAGTCTCAATGCAGATTTTACAAGCCATATGTGATTTTTACAATGAAGCATCACTTGAGGTCGGCCAAAACCGTTTTTGTCTCTGGAACACATAATTTCAAAAGTTTCCTTCATCTGTTGTGAAGACGACCTCTGTGATATCGACCTCGACCTCTGCTGTGACCATGACCTCTGTCATGACTTTGACCTCTAATGCTGTGACCAGGATATCTGATGTCATGACTTTGACCCCTCATGCGGTGACGTTGACCGCTCCTAATGTAACCTTGACTTCTGGATTGATATTTACCTCGACCCCTAACGTTGGTGAACTCTGTCTCTCTTGAATGAGATCTTCCCTGAGATTCATACAAACTCACTTGTTGATTTTCTTCAGAAGATGATTGAAACAGGCCCAGATTTCTTGCTGAAACCCAAATTGGACATTGTTTATGAAACGTTAAAACAGGAAGACAAAAACAAAGCCATCTGTACTACACCTGAATTAGGTGAGTAGTGGGTAAGTGGGTAAGTGAGGAAGTTTTGCTTAGCAATTTTGCAGCTATCCACGGCGGCTACCTGAATTAGGTGAAAACAATGTATAAAAAAAAAAAAGAATTACAAAGCTTCCTGTGCCTGTGATTATGAGATATAAACAATGCAATGATATTTGAACAACAGGTGTATGGAAATGTCAAAAGTAGCTTGATAAATAAATCTAAATATGCTGAAAAACATTCTGCATACCACAGTGAATGACTGAAATAGTTTAGTTTTACGCCGCACACTGCAATATTCAAGCTATATGGCGGTGGTCTGTAAATTATCGAGTTTGGACCAGACAATCTAGTGATCAACAGCATGAGCATCAATCTATGGAACTGGGATACGATGACATGTGTCAACCAAGACAGCGAGCCTGACCACCCGATGCCGTTAGTCGCCTCTTACGACAAGCATGGGTTACTGAAGACCAATATTAACCCGTATCTTCACGGGTCTGCATAATCCAGACATGCTGTGTATCAATGTTCCAAGCTACATATTTTTAAGACTTAAGGTATATACTACAGATACTATAATGTTTTATCTCAAAACATCACTTTACTGCAAAGGTCCAGAGCTGGCATGACTAAATCTGAACAGATGACTGTTTTAAAAAATATATACTCCTCACAAAAAATTAAGCAACAAGTGTATTTTTGGTCAGTACATATGCCTTTACTCATGATCATTACAACTGAATCAAACATAACAAAGATAAAGCATATCCACACACTTTTCCAACAAAGAAATCAAAATTCATTGAACAATAACTGACTTGCAAATCATCAAAAACAGTGTCACTGAAAAAGCCGCAAAATGTGTTGCATCAGGGTATGAAAATGTCTGAAAACACTTTTACTGTCAGTTTTGAGCACTGATCCAAAGTTTAATAACGTGTATGGCCACCATTGACCTGAATACACGCTTCAAGACGCCTAGGCATTGACCAGATGAGTCTGTCTAGAGTCTGTTGTGGAATGTTCTGCCATTCTCTCCGCAATGCCTGTTCAAGCTGATCCAGAGTCTGAGGATCTAACGAGGAGGCCGTACACACGCGCCTCCGAGGATGTCCCAAGCATGTTCAATAGGATTCAGGTCAGGAGACCTTGCAGGCCAGTCCATATGGGTGATGTTGTTGGTCTGAAGAACATCAGTGACAACTCTTGCTCGATGTGGACGGGCATTGTCATCCATGAAGATGAAGTTAGGACCTGCTTGCTGAGCCCACGGAATGATCACAGGTGTGACACTTCGCCTCGGTACCTCACACCTGTCATGGTACCTCGCCTGATGACCACAAGATCAGTTCGTCGTCCAACTTGGATTCCTGCCCAGATCATCAAACTCCCACCTCCATACTGATCATGTTCAGCAATCGTACAGTTGGCGTATTGTTCGCTACGGTGCTCTCCAACACACACAGCCCTACCATCATTGAAGTCCAGACAGAATCTTGACTCATCTGTGAAGAGAACATTACGCCAGCCGCATTGACTCTCCAGTTACCGCCGCGTTGGTTAGCCCAATTCAGTCTCTGTTGACGATGGTGTGCAGGCAGTGGGATACGTTGCACTGGTCTTCGACCTGAGACCTTCAGCATGGAGTCTGTTCCTCACTGTCTGTGTGGAGATTCTGTTCCCAGCAACTCTCTGGAGGTCATTCTGGAGAGATCTGGCTGTGGTGAACCTGTTCGCCGGGCTAGGGTGGCCAAGCATCGGTCCTCTCTGGGAGTTGTCACCCTTGACTCGACCTGAGCGTGGTCTCTCAGTCATCAATCCGGGTCTGTTGGTGACGAAGTGATCGCTCTGGAGATGACGCCGATGAACATTGAAATGGTTGGCAACAGCACTCTGGGTCTGACCCCCTGCACCATTCCAACAATTTGAGCAACTTCAATTGGTGTCAAGTGACGCTTAGCCATTTCTCAAATGTTACTGTCAACAATTTGTCGTTGCTGGCAGTTTTAACGCAATCAGAACGCATGTGCGACGTGTATAGCACATGTTTTCCATGCATTTTGCATGTGAGTTTTGAGGGTGGTTGCGTTCAGGCGGTGCTAACAATGTTATCAGAAAAACAATATGGGAAATGCTTTAAGTTCATCAATCGTAAAGGGTTCTCCTGCATGGCTTATATGCCAAGTAATAACTTCATATACCCATGAAGAAAATACGTGGAAAAAAATACTTGTTGCTTAACTTTTTTGTGAGGAGTATATATTGAAAATCGTTCCAAGTGTTTGTACATCCATCTAAACCTTTGAGCACCAGTGTTATTCTCTCTTTACATGGTAGTTTAAAATTCTGGATTCTCAAGGAATTTGGAAACTTCAAGTGATGTATTTTGTATTTGTATTGTTTGTAATGCTCAGCCATATTACAGATATATGGTGGCATGGTTTGGACCAGATAAACTAGTGATCATTATTGTAATATAGTGAGCGAGTGAGTGAGTGAGTGAGTATGGTTTAAAGCCACTTTTAGCAATATTCCAGCAATATCACGGCGGGGGACACCAGAAATGGGCTTCACACATTATGCCCTTGTGGGGAATCGAACCCAGGTCTTACACTTTAACCACTAGCAGTGTTTCCGTTCTCCGGCATATGCCGGCTTTTTGCTGGTAAAAATGGCCCAGGACCGATAAATTCAAATGCTGCCGGTCCTCGTGTCCGGGTAAACATAAAATCATAAAATGCATAATACAAGTCATGCCATGTATATCAATGTCAACGAGAAGCCGTTCAAGAATAACTTCTAAAATATAGTTTCGAGAACTTACGATTTCGTCTCGAAAACAAACCAAATCACGTGACGTAATGTACGAAATGTGATTGGTCAATGTTTTTGTCAGTCATTCTGAATAATTCGTGTGTTCTTTGTAACTCGTCCCCGTATAATAATATGTAGGCTTACTTAATTGTCGTGGAAATGTAACGATCGTATCAGATTGTTAAAAGCACATGGTGACTGTCAAACGTGAAAATGGCCAGTAAAAGCAGACGATGCTTTCCACTTTCTTCGGTGGTAAAAGAAAGGTTTGTGAATCGGAAGACGATCAAAATGAACTGAGAACAGATGTAGAAACCAGTGTTTAATTCAATAAAGGGAAAGCCTCTGTTCAAGCGGTAACTCTAAAGCTAAAATACGCTAAATTTAATTCTGAGTGGCTGACAGAGTTCAAATGGCTTCATTACGAGGATGACAGTGGAAGAGTTTTAATGTTCTGTAAAATATGCGAACATGCAGCAAAAGTGAATGGATTCACCAAAGGATGTATAAATTTGAAAAGTCTGCATTAAGAGAACATCGTGACAGTGCTTCCCATCATCATGCTGTAACAACAAGTTTTCATCAAAATGCAATGACTACGATCTGAACGCTGCAACTGAGAAATCTGATGCAAAGTTAACAGCTATGATGAGAACTGTATTATACATGGCACAAGAAAATTTGGCGACTGTTGAATTTTCTGGATTGATCGAAAGTTACAGAAAAAAAATGGCTGTTCAAGTTTGACTGGTGATGTCTACACACATTCCGATAGCATTGGAGAAATGGAAGATGCGCTGCTAAAAAGTACGGTGAATGAAATGAAAGACAAAATTTCTAAAAGTGAGTTCGTGGGAATCATCATTGATGAGACTGTAAATGTGACAGTTGAAAAAAAACTTATAATATTTGTGAAAATTCTGAACGCAAATGGGTTGCCAGAAACACTATTTATTGGAAACTACTCCGTTCACAGTGGTACAGCAGAATGCGTGACAAATAAAGTGCATGAAGTACTTGCAGAATGGAATATTCCTCTTGAAAAGGTTATTGGACTGGGTTCAGACGGTGCAGCCGCTATGACGGGAAGAGAAGCGGTGTTGGTCTTAGAATGAATGAAGGGGTTCCCCTTACATGATCCACGGCATTGTATTGCACATAGGTGGCACTGGCGCCTGCAGACGCTGCAAAAGTATCTAAAACAGTAGCAGAATATCGACGGACACTGAATGACATTTATAAACTGAACGAATATTCAGCAACTCGGTATAACCGACACGAATTATCGCAAGTTTTGGAGGATTCAGACTTTTCAAGTTTAAAACAACCATGCAGTGTCAGATGGTTGTCTGTGGGAAACGCCATCAAAAGTGCAAAACAATTGGCCAGCCCTCGCTATGGAAATTGAAGAGGAGGTCGCCAACAGAAATAACAGTGTAGCTGTTAATATTCAGAAGAAGATCCGAACGTATTCGTTCATTGCCACCACTTACATGCTCTCGGATGTCTTGTACTACATGGACAAGTTGATAAAGATATTTCAGAAAGAAAATCTCAACATTGGCATGGTTATGCCAATAGTAAATTCGACTTGCACTTCACTGATGGAGTTGATAACAACTCCAGGCTTAAAGTGAGAAGTATTTCACAGAAAATCTCCAGAAAGGATATTTCAGGGCTGAAACTCGGGCACAGATGCTGGTTCTATTCGGTGCATTTCAAAACATGAGAAAAGGATTTATTGAAGAACTATGCAGTAATCTACACGCTAGATTTCCAGAGGAGAGTTTACATGTTTTGACATGCCTTGATAAGGTTCTGAACCCCATTCGTTTTCCTGAATCACAAGACGACATTGTAGCATACGCCCGGGATTCCCTTGACGTGTTGATAACTCAGTTCAGCCCTGTGATTGGACGAGAGGAAAATGATGTTACAGGCGTTGTCAATGGCTTAATCGCGTGCTAGGAAAGACTTCAGCCATTACAAAACAACTGTCCGTGGTCTCTGCATCGCTTCACTGGAAACAAATTGTCGTGCCATTATTATGGAATATGGTGACATTTACCCAGACTTTGCTGTGTTGGCAAAGATTGCCATGCCAATCCCAGTGAGCAGCGTGGCTGCAGAGAGGGGGTTCAGCCTCCAAAATCTGGTTCACAATCCCCAAGGCAATCGACTGTCACAGGATCGGTTGAATACACTCATGACATTAAACATGCACGCAGGAGAAAAGAACATCGAAAAAGCAAGAGTCATTTTCCGAAATAAAAACAGAATACTCTAAAAGGTATGGTTTTATTGTCTTTATTGAATTAAAGTATCATTGCATAACTCTTATATAAATTGTGACCGCCAGATTGCGTACAGGACCGGAAAATGAAATGATCGCCGGACACTGTGGCCGGTAAAAAATATACCCAGCGGAAACACTGCACTAGGCTACCCCACCGTCCTACTTTAATAAAGCAATGTCCCATGCCATCATTGTATGAGTGAGTGAGTGAGTTCAGTTTTATGCTGCACTCAGCAATATTCCAGCTATATGGTGACGGACTGCAAATACCATCATAGTATGACTCACAATAATGGCAATGAGTCTCAGCACCTGATCTATAATTGGCTGAAAGGGACTAACTGACCCCTGACCCCCAAACAAGATGGTGGCAGATTCTGTAAGTTTCAGACACATTTTTAAATGACGATGGTCATTCTTAGACTCCAGAATTAACGTAAGCTGTGTGATTTCATTATACTATACAGTCGGTCAGATCATTCCCTGTAAGCTCAAAACTTTAATTAACAAGCATTTCTATAGGACATGTCATTATATAGGACATGTCATTGATGCAACATTAAACCATAACCAGCTCCCTTAATCATTAAACATCTGTTACAACAATGCACTATTTCAAACCACACTTCTCTAATAACAAATAGAGCATTTCTCTCGATAATACTATCAGCCCTCAGGGATGATACCATAAAATTTATTCCACCCAAAAATTACGCATTTAGATTACAATATTAAATTAAAAAGTTTGAATGAATTTATGCAACACTGCATTAAATCGACTCTTGCGCCCTTTACCGTCCGAACATTATTTCAAGCGAACTCCATAGAGTTATGTCCCTTGGACCGTTCTTTACGAATATCCTGTAACTCCTTTGGAGACAGAACTCAGTCCTAGACGCTAATGTCTGGCGTAAAAACATACACGCAACATGTGATTGAAACCAGTTCGGCAAACACTGACAACACCGTGTACGACAGTTATCGATGTACGGAGCAATTGTTTACATTCCATATATATGGCAAGTGTTCTCTGTTTGGAAGTTGTTCGCCTCAAAGTTTCAATAATCGATTTCAGGCAAGTTGTAAGGGATAATAAGTCCTTTATTGCATCAATAGGCAGCTAAATTGAGTGCATATATGTAAAAAAAGGCCAAAATATTGTCGAAAATGTGTGAAATTGTGCCTTTAAACTTTCAAAAGGTTCTTTGCCTTACAAGCATGACGGTACCACCATGTGGGAATTACCTTGTTCATCGCAGCCTCTCATGTACTCCTTCAGTGTCTTGATATCCACCATGACTTCAAAGGGCATTGTTTGGCGACTATCCACTCCAAGTTTACTGAAGATCAGCATGACTTCATCAAGGGTGTCCTGAGCCGTCTTGGGCATCAGATTTGTGTGGTCATCCAGAGTAACCATGAGGGCAAGGTTATCATCTGTGGGCGTACGTCCCTCAGACTGCATCAGCTGACACAGTTGATGGTACAGGTCTACCAGATGAGAACGGATGATCATCTCGATCTCATTGAAGTGGAAACTGTTTGTTATTACAATGAGCTTTTGAGAGTTCCTATTTGTCAAAAAGGGTCGGAGAAGATTGAAGATGCCAAGAGCCTTGGTACACATGTTGCTGTGGAAACACTGGAGGAGAAGTTGGCGGAGGTGATTGATCTGGAGCGTGGTCTTCGCAAGGTCAAACACCTTTATGGCTGTGTCCAGATCTCCCTGACACAGTGCCAACTCCATCAGCTGACCAACAACTTTTATGTGGTGGTCTCTCAAGAGTGCATCTAAAACAAGCAGACCATGTACAGTCAGTAGGTATTATACTGGAGTTGGCTGTGGATAGATAAGAACTGGTATGTGATATACAGGAGTTGACATGTGATATACAGGAATAGGTTTGTGATATACACTGCAGGTATGTGATATACACTGCAGGTATGTGATAAACACTGCAGGTATGTGATATACAGGAGTTGACATGTGATATACAGGAATAGGTCTGTGATATACACTGCAGGTATGTGATATACAGGAGTTGACATGTGATATACAGGAATAGGTGTGTGATATACACTGCAGGTATGTGATATACAGGAGTTGACATGTGATATACAGGAATAGGTGTGTGATATACACTGCAGGTATGTGATATACAGGAGTTGACATGTGATATACAGGAATAGGTGTGTGATATACACTGCAGGTATGTGATATACAGGAGTTGACATGTGATATACAGGAATAGGTCTGTGATATACAGGAGTTGGTACAGGAGTTGAGTATGTGATGTGATATACAGGAACTGGCATGTGATATGTGATGATATACAGGAATAGGCATGTGATATAGTTGCATGTGATATACAGGAGTTGGCCGAGGATTGACAAGAACTGGTATGTGATATACAGGAGTTGACATGTGATATACAGGAATAGGTCTGTGATATACACTGCAGGTATGTGATATACAGGAGTTGGCCGTGGATAGACAAGAACTGGTATGTGATATACAGGAGTTGACATGTGATATACAGGAATAGGTCTGTGATATACACTGCAGGTATGTGATATACAGGAGTTGGCCGTGGATTGACAAGAACTGGTATGTGATATACAGGAGTTGACATGTGATATACAGGAATAGGTCTGTGATATACACTGCAGGTATGTGATATACAGGAGTTGGACATGGATAGACAAGAACTGGTATGTGATATACAGGAGTTGGACATGTGATATACAGGAATAGGCATGTGATATACAGGAGTTGGTATGTGATATACAGGAGTTGGCCATGTGATATACAATGTGATACAGGAGTTGGTATGTGATATACAGGAGTTGACATGTGATATACAGGAATAGGTGTGTGATATACAGGAGCAGGCATGTGATATACAGGAGTTGGCATGTGATATACAGGAATAGGTGTGTGATATACACTGCAGGTATGTGATATACAGGAATAGGTATGTGATATACAGGAGTTGGTATGTGATATACAGGAGTTGACATGTGATATACAGGAATTGGTATGTGATATACAGGAGTTGGCATGTGATATACAGGAGTTGGTATGTGATATACAGGAGTTGGCATGTGATATACAGGAGTTGGCATGTGATATACAGGAATAGGTATGTGATATACACTGCAGGTATGTGATATACAGGAGTTGGTATGTGATATACAGGAGTTGGTATGTGATATACAGGAGTTGGCATGTGATATACAGGAGTTGGCATGTGATATACAGGAGTTGACATGTGATATACAGGAATAGGTGTGTGATATACACTGCAGGTATGTGATATACAGGAGTTGGCATGTGATATACAGGAGTTGGACATGTGATATACAGGAATAGGTGTGTGATATACACTGCAGGTATGTGATATACAGGAGTTGGTATGTGATATACAGGAGTTGGTATGTGATATACAGGAGTTGGCATGTGATATACAGGAGTTGACATGTGATATACAGGAATAGGCATGTGATATACAGGACATAGTGATATGATATACAGGAGTTGGTATGTGATATATGGATACTATAGGGATGTGATATACAGGAATGTGGTATGTGATATACAGGAGTTGACATGTGATATACAGGAATAGACATGTGATATACTGGAGTACAGGAGTGCATGTGATATACAGGAGTTGGTATGTGATATACAGGAGTTGACATGTGATATACAGGAATAGGTATGTGATATACAGGAGTTGGCATGTGATATACAGGAGTTGGCATGTGATATACAGGAGTTGACATGTGATATACAGGAATAGGTGTGTGATATACAGGAGTTGGCATGTGATATACAGGAGTTGGCATGTGATATACAGGAATAGGTGTGTGATATACACTGCAGGTGTGTGATATACAGGAGTTGGCATGTGATATACAGGAGTTGGCATGTGATATACAGGAATAGGTGTGTGATATACACTGCAGGTATGTGATATACAGGAGTTGGCATGTGATATACAGGAGTTACAGGAGTTGACATGTGATATATGTGATATACACTTTAGTTATGAGATATACAGGAGTTGGTATGTGATATATACAGTAGTTATGTGATACAATGGAAGGTGATAAAATGGCTAGCTTAGAGTTGGTAGATGAATGTCTATTGCATGAAGTGTTGATATGAGAAAAAGGAACACAGTATGAAGTACCTGTGTCTGGCATCTGAGTATGAAAGAAAGCCAGGACATCAGCTGCTTCTGGTATTCGGGAGTTGCTGCAAAGGAGATTAATGGCCCACAACAGCTGACTAGGCCACAGATCTGGGCGTTCTTTAGCCCCATGCGTGTAGACATCTGTTGGACACAGACCTGAAATAATTACAGTTGATAAGGAAATATTCAATTTAATTCAGCCAATAGAAGTGGAGCTTCAAAAAAAGAAAAACCAACATTTAAGAACATGAACATTTCTTTTCCCCAAAGAGTGACCTAAATTTTGAAAATTTACATACCTCTGTTATTAAAAAAAAAGCATACAAAAATATTTGACATTATTATGTTTGGTGACCTTTACCTTGGATGGACAATGTTATTGTTTGACTGAGTCACCTTGTATGAACTGTAGCAAGCGATCCAGCTGGGATGTCTGCAGACACACCTCCATCACTGTCGAGTGGAAGGAGTACCCCATGTCTGGACGGAGATTGTTGCAGGGGAGATCATTGTCCAGGATGTCAGCTATCAGGGTGCAGCACTGTCCATATGGAGGGGACTTTCTGGTACGAACTAGCAGGTGAAACCCGATGCGGGCTAATGTCCGTCTGTCTAATGACAGCAGGGCATCCGTCATCATGTCTGAGGGAGAAGCATTTTACACTTACATACAGATATACTGCAAAGAACTCCTGCAGTTTGGTGCTATTGACATTTTCACTGACACAGTTTGTTTATTTTTTAATGAGACTGTCAGCAATATTCCAGCTATATGGCAGCAGTCTTTAAATAATCAACATCATGGGATACGATGACATGTATCAACATGTGTCAGTAAGCCTGATCAACCGATCCTGTTAGACACCCTTACAACAAGCATTGATGCTCTTCCCATGTGCCATTGACACAGACAGTAGAGTGAGTGAGTATGGTTTTACGCCGCTTTTTAGCAATATTCCAGCAATATCATGGCAGGGGACACCAGAAATGGGCTTCACACATTGTACCCATGTGGGGAATCGAACCCGGGTCTTCAGCGTGACGAGCTAACGCTTTAACCACTAGGCTACCCCACCGCCCCAACAGACAGTAGAAGGGGTTATAGGAGTACCATGACAAGGAAAGCAACTGTATAAATTGGTTACCATAACAACACAAGTGCAGGAATATCAGGGCCAGAGTTATGCCAATAACCTCACATACACTCTACAATTGGAACATAACACTGATGTATACAACAGATATCTAAGAGTGTGCTACTAAGGCTCTAAAAAATTCCAATGCATTAAATTTCACATACTGTAAATCAACAAAGTTTTGTGGGCAGGAAAGTTTTGCTAGCATTGCAAATGAACTCCAGGTGCAAAACTTTCCAGGCATAATGACAGCTCTCATTTTGTTAGGCAATTATTCCTAGTCCACAAAGCTTGTGATAATCCAAAGTGACACTGAGTTACTAATTCCTTACTGAGTTAACACAATGTACTTAGTATGTCAAGGGATATGTGTATAAGCACACTTTGATCTTTTCATTGTAATTATTTCACTAAGAAATGGGCTGCCAGCAAGTGTTATGTAAACTATTGTCTTTGGAAGGTGTGTACAAATGTATTGTCCAATTGACTTGTTTTTACAAGGGGGATTCAACATAGAACTGGCTGGGTTGTAGATCACGGAAAACTTTGAGTCAACTTTGTGGATTTACAGTATTTGATAAGAATGCCGTATTTGCCTATGGTATCTTCCACCTGTCCTAATACTGATTCCTGCTTTGAACAGAATTACAGTACAAGGATGAGAATGGGTATGAGTGAAAAAGAGGAAAATGACGCAGCTATCTTAGGGGCTGCAGACCAATGAATGACCCCAGCCCAATAAAATCCACGGACAATTCTCATCCCTGTTAGTAACAGTGATATCATGTCTAACAGTGATGTCATGTCTAACAGTGATGTCTAACAGTGATGTCTAACAGTGATGTCATGTCTAACAGTGATGTCATGTCTAACAGTGATGTCATGTCTAACAGTGATGTCATGTCTAACAGTGATGTCATGTCTAACAGTGCTATCATGTCTAACAGTGATGTCATGTCTAACAGTGATGTCATATCTAACAGTGATGTCATGTCTAACAGTGATGTCTAACAGTGATGTCTAACAGTGATCATGTCTAACAGTGATGTCTAACAGTGATGTCATGTCTAACAGTGATGTCTAACAGTGATATCATGTCTAACAGTGATGTCATGTCTAACAGTGATGTCATGTCTAACAGTGATGTCACAGCTTGATGTGAGTGGAAAGCCTCTGCATGTCTTGTACATTTACCCTTGTGGTGAAACCTATGAGCACATCCTTGAGCTGACAAACCTGGAAACATGACCGGATCAAACCAGGATTCAAACCCACCAAAAAAAGTTTACAGCATGCCCAAGACACACACCCTACTACTCAGCAAATTGCTGCACCTTAGAAACAGGTGCAGGGAAAATCTACACATGTGCCCAAAGAATGAAGCTGATTTAAATCTGTAATGTTGGCACAGATGTTCCAGTGACTTTTGAGCTTCTTTCATCACACCAATAGCATGACCCCAAAGCAGGCTGTTCAGATGTGGTTAGTGAGTGAGTTTAGTTTTACGCCGCACTCAGCAATATTCCAGCTATATGGCGGAGGTCTGTAAATAATCAAGTCTGGACCAGACAATCCAGTGATCAACAACATGTGCATCGATCAGCGCAATTGGGAACCATGACATGTGTCAACAAAGTCAGCGGACCTGACTACCCGATCCTGTTAGTCGCCTCTTACGACAAGCATAGTCGCTCAGATGTGGAAACTGAACCTGGATCTACAGGTAACGATTTCACTTCAACAATACCCTATACCCCTGGCTTGATAGTGACCCGGTCTCATCAGGCAACATCCAGGCAATATCTAATCTGGGCTTGCCAGTGACAATTTGAAGAGCAAGCTCATGACATACCTTCCTGGTACTGGTTGAACACATTATTAAGGAAAGCGTGGAAGTAACTGGCAGTCTTGAGGGAATCCTGTTTATCATGGAGCACGTCGACATACACCTTTAGGAACTTGGAGTTGGGAAGGGTGTTGGAAGTGCACTGCATCATGTAGATTTGGGCAAGATATTTCCAGTTCATGGACTGCCTACATCCCTGAAAAACAGAATGGCAAATTTTACAACTTACCAACTCTTTTTGGAAGAAGGCGAATGAAGTTTTAATAGTGAGTGAGTGATAACTACTATTTCCTTCAAACAGGTTCTTGTTTGACCCCAGAAATGGGGGACTGAGTGAGTGAGTGAGTGAGTTTAGTTTTACGCCACTTTTATCGATATTCTAGCAATATCATGGCAGGGGACACCAGAATGGGCTTCACACATTGTACACGTGTGGAATTGAACCCAGGTCTTCGTGTGATGAGCTAACGCTTTAACCACTGGGCTACCCCACTGGGGGCACTGAGTTAGTGAACTAGCAAGTATTGGTTTACTTTGTTTTTAGCAATATTTCAGTATTATCAAGGCAGAACGGGGTCCAGGAAAAGAGTTTGACATATTGTACTGTGGAGAGGAATCAAACCTGAGCTACCCTACTTCCCTAGGCATGACAATGTGGTTGATAGACACTCCATGAAGCTTGAATTGCTGCTAGTGGTTAACTTACAGCAATCATGTGGTATATTCCCTTGTAGTCTTCACTGTCTGACTGCACCTCGTCCTCCAGTTCTTCATCCTCCCAATACGCAACCAAGTCCTTGAACAAGAACACCAGAAACCTTTAATGGACTGCAACTTCATCTTGGACCAAGTCTCATAAACATCGCATAATAAATTGAGAAACACTACATTAAGAAGGATAACGTCTGGTTTATGACATCAATAACATTTTTATCTACATCTTTACACTCTTCTCAAAGAGGACACATAATAAACATGTCCATGTGGCTGTACCTGCTTTCCACTATGCTGGCTTAAAAAAGAAAAGAAAAAAGACAGAAAAGAAAAGAAGAAAAAGTTGTACGACTTCTTATTTATTCAATAACCTCATAATGCCAAGTCAAACAATGGATCCAGAACTGCTTGTATCTTCTTACAAAGGATACTATGACTCACCTTGGAAGGTTCAACTGTCATGGTTTGATAGACTCTCATGACTTTATGCTGTGTATCCCTCTCAGGGGACCACTGCACTGTTGACAATTTCTCTATGACCTAAAGAAATAAAATCATTAAGAGTATAATAATTGTGAATTTACAATGCGCCTTGTCCATGTACAAGGCACATGCTCAGAGCGCTAACACACAATCTGATTATTATTACCTCGATAATCCTAGCTGCCTCTGAGGCGTTAGAACTAGAAGGTTAATAGTCACGTGACATCCCATCGGGTACCCATTTTCTGCTCAGTGTACAGAGGCAAGTTTGAACAAACTCACTTGCCTAAGGCGAGACCACATGTATGACATGTGCTTCATTGTGGGGCAGGACTGAAGTCCTAGAAACTCTCAGGAGTCAAGCTGCCAAACACAGTCACCCATCTAAGTACTCTCCGCGCTCAACTTCAACTGATTTGTGGCCTGAGCTCTATGCACAGGACCACACACCACCATGACAGACGAGTACAGCCATCAGCAGTTCAGACAACAAGGGTTAGATTGGGTTGTTGTTTAACACCGCACACAGCAATATTCCAACTTTATGGCAGCGGTCTGTAAATAATTGAGTCTGGGGTAGACAATCCAGTGATCAACATCATGAGCATTGGTCTACACAATTGGGATACGATGACATGTTTCAACCAAGTCAGTGAGCCTGACCACCCCAATCCCGTTAGTTACCTCTTACGACAAGCATGTCAGACAACAAGGAGTAATTGTTGTTTTTCAGCTATATTCCAGGTACAGGGTGAGTGAATGAGTTTAGTTTTACGCCGCACTCAGCAATATTCCAGCTATATGGCGGCAGTCTGTAAATAATCAAGTCTGGACCAGACAATTCAGTGATCAACAGCATGAGCATCGATCTGCGCAACTGGGAACTGATGACATGTGTCAACCAAGTCAGCGAGCCTGACCACCTGATCCCGTTGATCGCCTCTTGCGACAAGCATAGTCACGTTTAGTGGCAAGCATGGGTTGCTGAAGACCTATTCTACCCCGGATCTTCACAGGTCTCCAGGTACAGGGCCTTACTGGAGGTAAAATGATGTCTGGGATGCAAGGATTGAAATAAACACTGGAACATGTGCTGGACTGAATAGTGGGTTGGTGAAATGGGGTTTTACGTAAATATTTCGCTCATATGATGACATGCATGCATGTGTATGTGTGGCTGCTTGTACTTGCCCAGACTTAAGCTGGTTTTATAGTGCTAGCTCACTGAGATACCATGCCGCAGTGAAGCATGAATACCCTACTCAGACACATTATACTGACTCCGACTCGACCAGTCGTTGTTTTACCCATTAATGCCGAGCGCCAGGCAAGGAACAAGAAGTACCATAGTTTAACGTCTTTTGGTATGACGCGGCGGGGGATCAAGGACTGAATAGTAATAACATACAGCAACACAACATCAAAACCAGGGTACCTTTACCATAATCTTGGGGAAACAGTCATCAATATCCACCACAGTAATGAGTGAGTGAGTGAGTTTAGTTTTAAGTCGCACTCAGCAATATTCCAGCTATATGGCGGCAGTCTGTAAATAATCGAGTCTGGACCAGACAATCCAGTGATCAACAGCATGAGCATCGATCTACGCAATTGGGAAACGATGACATGTGTCAACCAAGTCAGCAAGCCTGACCACCCGTTCCCGTCATTCGCCTCTTACGACAAGCATGGGTTGCTGACGACCAGTTCTAATATAACCCGGATCTTCATGGGTCTTGGGTAACTGACATGTCTATTCTAGTAAGAAAGACATCTTACTGGTTGATTTTCTTCACAATTTAACACTTAATTCCCCATCTCTTTCAGAGCAACTTGGACACCAGAAAACATGTGGAGAATCAAACTGGGTCTTTGGTGTAACGAGTCAACGCTTTAACCACTAGGCCTACCCTCATGTAATTGGAAAGTGCACCTGACCTCTAAATGCGAGACAGTGAGATCATCATTCAGGGGAATCAAGTCAGACAAAAACACTAGCTCACCTCAATCCCCAGCGCCTTCATTGATTTTTCCGTCATGTTGTGAAGTATCAACTCTGCCTTTCCCCTGAATGTGATGTCGTCCAGGTGAGACAGCAGCGCTACTTGCTTGATGCTGGAGGGTACGGCATGTTTCTGATTCTGACAGTAGAGTACTACATCTTGAAGCATCAACGTGTGCTGCGACACTCTGGAAATAGAGGAGTGAGTGAGTTAAAATTTAACGTCACATTGGCAATATTACAGCCATATCGGGAAATAGAGGAGTGATTGAGAGTCAATGTTTGGGTTTTACGCTGCTTTTAGCAATATTCCAGTAATATCACGGCAGGGACACCAGAAATTGACTTCACACACTGTGCCCATGTGAGGAATTAAACACAGGCCTTCGGCGCGATGAGCTAACAGCTTAACCACTGGTCTAAAACACCACCCTTGAAAATAGAGGACATGTACTCGGATATGTACAAATCATATAGAACAGGGAAGTGTGGTTTGGTTTAGTGGTTCAAGTGTTAGCTTGTCATACTGAAAGACAAGTTTCTATTTCCCAATAGGGATACTATGCGATCAATTCTGGTGGTCCTCTCCATGAAATTTCTGGAATATTGTTATAAGTGGTAAAACCATCCTCACTCACCCAAACAATCAAGACTCACATTCTCTAGATCATTTGCTTGTTGTATTACGCCACAGTCTGATATTCCAGCTGCTGAAAGAGTCTTTATTTACACAGTTCCTTTCCGCCCATCACATCTTATGATGTACACACAAAATGAGTGAGTGAGTTTAATTCCACCAATATGGCGGTGTTCTGTAAATAATCGAGACTGGACCAGACAATCCTGCGATAAACAGCATGAGCATCGATCTACGCAATTGGGATACAATTACATGTGTCCGTCAAATCAGCGAGCCTGACCACCCGATCCCATTAGTCGCTTCTTACAACAAGCATGGGTTACTGAAGACAAATTCTAACCAGGATCTTCACGGGTTTGTACACACACAAAGAAGCATTGAAACTCTGTGGACATGACTGCCGCTGTGTGGCTTCACATTACACTCATCAACAGAAGAAATACTCATTAAGATCAATCACCCATGATGACTATCACAGGGTGCGTTCGGTAGCTATCATAACTTTTAGCCTTTAATATATCCAGTCATGCCTGTATAGAAGCTCTGTGACACAGGGCCCTCCCTCATTACATCAGTGATTCAGTTATTACATTGGGAAATATGTAACAGCCTGGTTCCCGGCATCTGCTCCACCAACACTTAGACACTGACCCTCGCAACAACAACTGAATGGCGTCCATCACTGATGGGCAAACTCCATATATTTACTACAGAAAAATTCATGAACAGGTGGTTAAAATGTTTTCATCGCATTTTCGTTGATACTATGGCGGAGTATATGTCACCAGAACAATGTCATCGTTACTTTTAGTGTGAAAAAAAATCGCTATTTACACAGTTTATTCTGGTGATTATACTTTGTCAGTGTCAGGAACCAGACTGAATATATAATTGCTATTGGGCAATTTCTAATGACATCTGCAGCAGATCTGGAGCCATTTAGCAAGTCTAGATATATCCCTGCACATGCATGTGATTCTGGACCCCAAGTCCCCACACTGGAAAATACAGTTTCTGTCTTACTGTAGTAGCTGTGTGAGACAGTTAGTGCTAAGGGTTAGCCCCTGGCTCCTCATCCTGCTGAAGATGCTGGATACTGCTTGGAAACATGCTGGCTTTACATTTTCCTTCAATGGGTTCTGCATCACCTGCACCATCGCCTGGATTGCATCCTTCGCATATCTGTAAAGTATGTACTACTAGCTTGACAACTGATCAAACTAAAAACACAGCTAAGGGACTGTTCATAATTTATGGCTAGGGGGATGGGGTGATGATGATTTTTATGGAGAAGCATGTACAATCTGGATGACCGCCACCCCCCCGCCTAAAATTTATGTACAAAATAAGTGACCCCCCTGCATGTCATGTACAATATCAATGATCCTCCCTCCCTTTTCCATAATTTCTAAGCATAAATTTAAACATTTTTATGTAGCCAAAATTGCTGACCCCCCCCTAGTGCGTGTGTACACAAACTGATCACCCCCCCTAGCTCCCAGAACATAAAAAAAATAAAAAATGTAAAAAAAATAAATAAATAAATAAATAAAATCATCATCACCCCTCCTAGCCATAAATTATGAATGGTCCCTAAACATAACTCATTCACAAACAATGATAGAGACTATGCACATGTAACTGGAATTTTTTCTGTGATGGTACTGCCATGCAATATCCATCCATACATATTCATAAAAAACTATTACAGTGAGAGTGAAAATGAATTGAGGATCCTGAAACAACATGGGCAAGACAAGGGTGGTATCATGGAATAGGTTAGGGGCTATCTCAGGTAAATGATCTTGCCTCACACATAAATGTCGTTTTCTGATTGGCTGAACGCTCTTCTATTATTTCCAATGTACCCTGCTCACAAGCGAGTAACATTTTCTATGTAACCCGCTGAGAATGCTGAACTCATTTGGTACTTCGTAGTAGTAATTCTTTATCTCGAATAACATTTAATCATGTCGCTAAAGAATGGAATATCCATATTTACTACTTTTTATTTTTTGGTAACATACAAGATGCCTGAAATGACTGGTGTCTGCATAACCACCCAATGTAGGCTGTTGACATAATTGAAAATATTGGGTGCAATGTTTTATGAGATATCACGTTTAAATAAGTTTAAAAAGTGGTCAAAGTGTCGTGTTGACTTTGAAGATAAGGTCAAGGTCACCCAAATCGACTGGTGTCTGGGTAATCCCCCAATGTAGGCTGTCACCAAATTTGAAGACATTGGGTACAACAGTTCATGAGATAACAAGAATCGGAACGTACATACGGACGCCGCTGAATACATAGTCCCCCGTTCCACGTTGCGGCAGGGGACAAATATTAGAAAAAAGGTGGGTCCCACATAAAGTAATGTCCATAAGGAGGTCTTTATATATACCTGTTGTTGTTACTGCATTGGACCATATAGCTGGAATATTGCCAAGTGGCGTAAAACGAAAACTCACTCACTCACTCTATTGGAAATAGGATTTAGTTTGATGGCTTCATCGGTGGGAAGGCATATGTGAAATTAGGGACAGCTAAGAAACACAAAATGATTTTACAAATATATGTGAACCTATGACACAATAGAAGTTTTTGACAGTGTAAACACTATACAGAGGTTTTTCAGAGTCTCTCTCCTTTACTGACATACATTTGGATGTTAAATAATAGGTTAAAAGTAAGGTTTGGTCTACTATTAACATTATTTCAGTTATACCACAGATTGTCAGGTTATTGTAGGAGACAATGACAGAGCTCATCATGTGTACTACTTCAGTGAAAACCCACAACCACATGTACGGGGCTAATAAGCTGAGAGACATAACTGTGGTCACCTGAAGATCGACTCAATCATGCTAATGAGTGAGTGAGTATGGTTTTACGCCGCTCTTAGCAATATTCCAGCACAACAGCGTGATGAGTGAACACTTTAACCACTAGGCTACCCACCGCCCCAATAGTGAGTGAGTGAGTGAGTTTAGTTTTACACAGCTTTTAGAAATATGCCAGCAATATCAAGGCGGGAGACACCAGAAATGGGCATCACACATTGTACCCATGGGAGGAATCGAACCTGGGACTTCGGCGCGTGACGAGCGAATGCTTTAACCACTAGGCAACCCCATCACCCCAATAAACCTAGAGAAATAACAATGGCTCACTCAAGGCAGACTTAATCATGCTAATGATAATATGCAGGATGAAGACACAAACCTCAGGTAACATAATAAACATCCTCTCCAAAATAGTCTCAATCATGATCCATGTAGACTTTGGATACACCGCAAATGTGACAACTCCTCATTGCCTCACATCCAAATGGTATCCCAGCATCTTATTCATCGAGTTTCTGCTCATGGAAACTACTATCATAATGGTATGATAATAAGGAATATAAAAGCTGAAATATTATGTAATGTTGAAAAAACTAACAGGAGGAGGTTTGGATCCTTTGTTGCCAACGGCAGTAGGTAGTCAATCTGAGAGTAGCTGTCTGTCCGCATCGCCCAGCGCAGCATGCACTGCAACACGTCGCCACAGATTGCAACATCCCCATCATAGTAAGTTGCTAGGTTGTGAAACTTGGCGAACATCCTGCAAAAGAAATAAGTTACTAAATAGAGGATATTATATGAGTGCCCATGTCATACTATGTTTACGACACGAGTGCCTAAATGTTGGTATTTCCCGAGCGAGAGCGAGGAATATACCGATATTTAGGCACACGTGTCGTAAACATAGTATGATATGGGCATGAATCGTCAAATTGAGGAACATAAACCCAAATCTACTTTCAAACATAAACTGGCTACCCGCCGTCGCCGTATGTAGGAGGCAACGTCACAGAAGAAACGTGACGTCGTAGCATTGTTGATAAAGTCACGTCACCATGACAAAGTGATATTTTGCCCCAGGGCATCGTATGAAAAATATGAACCCCGATATTTTCGCCCTCGTTGGTAATAAAGTCTACTATTCAACTGATGCAAGCAACACATATATCTCTTATCCTCTATAGATTCTATATGCAGCATTATATACTCTTCATAGAAAGAAACATTACATCAAATTTTAGGGAGATATATATTACTTGGAAAACAGATATTACCAAAACAACAATGAATACATGTTCTTAGGTTATCAACTGATCATGCCCCCAATAAGAACGATGCCTTGTTCACGAAATGAAACATCAATGACAATGAACAGCATCTGGGAGTGTCAGATTTTTAATACCGGGTATGGCCATCATTAGTGTTTATCACTGCTTGGCATCACTTCCCCATCGAAGCAATGAGATGTTGTACTTTGAGTTGTGGGGTATTCTGCCACTTAGAGCCTGTAACGGTTCTTGGAGTGTTCCTGGAGGAGGATGACGTTGTCCAACTCATCTGTCAAGAACACTCCACAAATGTTCAACAGGTGATCTGGTGATCGGGCAGGCCAGGGTAGCACATTAATGTTGTTTCGTTGCAGGTAACCCTGACACACATGGGCAGTATGAGGTCTTGCATTGGCATGTTGTAAATAACCTCATGACAGTACAGAAAACGGTCCAAACGGTCGGTCTGCTTGGCCATTATGAGAGATACTAGCCAACACCATCATACCCCCGCCTCCAAAATGGTCGGTCTGTTAGGCCATTGTGAGAGATACTAGCCAACACCATCATACCCCCGCCTCAAAAAACGGTCGGTCTGCTCGGCCATTATGAGAGATACCAACCCACACCATCATACCCCCGCCTCAAAAACGGTCGGTCTGTTCGGCGATTGTGAGAGATACTAGCCAACACCATCATACCCCCACCTCCAAAACGGTCGGTCTGTACAGCCATTGTGAGAGATATCAGCCCACACCATCACACACCCGCCTCCAAAACGGTCGGTCTGTTCGGCCATTGTGAGAGATACCAGCCCACACCATCACACCGCCTCCAAAACGGTCGGTCTGTTCGGCCATTATGAGAGATACCAGCCCACACCATCACACCGCCTCCAAAACGGTCGGTCTGTTCGGCCATTATGAGAGATACCAGCCCACACCATCACACCGCCTCCAAAACGGTCGGTCTGTTGCACACAGTTAGCAATGTAACATTCTCTGTAAACCGTGGCTCTTCCATCAGCCCTGCGCAGCATGAAACGGGACTTGTCACTAAAGAGAACTGTTCTCCGCCTTGCACATGGTCAAACACAAGAAGTTCAGCGTAATGACGGCAAGTCAGGATCTTGCGTCAATAACTGTCGACGTTCTCGAATACCTGCTTCCCTCAGTCGGTTACGAACAGATCTGATCTGAGATGTGACAGAACCCAGGGACGTTGTTTACAATTTCTGATGCTGTTCTAAAGCGAGATGACAAGACTTTATGGATGTTCAACTTCTTTATTTTAACAATGGCGACGTTTCGGTATAGATTCTTATACCGTTTTCAAGCATATGGGGAAAGAAGTTTATATACAAGATACCATAAAGAGATAACGATAACAAGGGTGGAAAACAAAGCATGAAAGAAAGTTACATGATGAGCTACAATAGCATGATGATGAGCTCAGATAACATAAATGAGATGAGTGGGATTACCAAGACAATTAGTGACTGTAAGTTAATTAGGCAGAAGCCAGGGTGGTGGGGGGTTAATTAGTGGGAAGCCAGTGTCAGGCAGGTGATGAGGAGCCAGGGTGGGTTGAGTGGGTAATTAATTGTGGATTAGGTGGTTGTAAGCTGATGGGATGTAATAGCCCTGATTCCTGTTAATAGAGGGGTTAAAACGGTGTATTTGTAATGCCTCGGCCAATTTACGCTGAGTGTAATCATGTTTGTTGTTTGTAATTGTTTTGACAGTGTCCCAGGTGATGTGTTGAGGAAATTTGGTGATGTGTTCCGAAATGGCTGATTTACCAGCCGAGCACTCAACCTATCCTCTGTCACCGCTGAACCTGAACTTCAACACCTCCAGCATGTCTTCACCTAACTTAACAACTATCCCACTAAACTTGTTGACCGTGTCATCAACTACACCCTCTACCCAGCACCTAAACCTACCACTAGCAAACCCGACTCCGCTCCCATTCACTACCCTACATCGGCAAAACTTCACATCACATCAGTCGCTTACATAAACAACAGGCAGGCATAGACACTTACTTTTCCACGGCCACACCTCTCAAAACTATAATGAAGGCAAACGGTAGGAAGCACACTACAAAACAACAACAGCCTAAAGGTGTGGTCTACAACAGCAGCTGCAACTGTGGCCGCAACTACATTGGCATTACTAATACGCCGTTTTAACCCCTCTATTAACAGGGATCAGTGCTATTACATCCCATCAGCTTACAACCACCTAATCCACAAATAATTACCCACTCACCCACCCTGGCTTCTCATCACATTCCTCACACTGGCTTCCCACCCATTCACCCCCCACCACCCTGGCTTCTGCCTAATTAACTTACAGTCACTAATTGTCTTGGTAATCCCACACATCTCATTTATGTTATCTTAGCTCATCATCATGCTATTGTAGCTCATCATGTAACTTTCTTTCATGCTTTGTTTTCCACCCTTGTTATCATTATCTCTTTATGGTATCTTGTATATGACTGGGGTACCCCTTCATTCCCCCATATGCTTGAAAACGGTATAAGAATCTATACCGAAACGTCGCCATTGTTAAAATAAAGAAGTTGAACATCCATAAAGTCTTGTCATCTCTATACCACCAACTTCTAGAATGCCACTCAAACAAATTGTTCTAAAGCGATCCTGATGATGCTGAATGCGAATATCACGTTCTTGTGCAGGGGTGGTATTTCTTGGTCTACCTGTTCCAGGTTGGTCATTAACACTTATGATTGCGGAGTTAATGGTTGCTCGGGACACATTTATGGCTCTGGCAACAGTCTGTTGTGTTTGTCCTGACTGCAAACGGCCTATGACATTGTGACGCTGATCTTGAGTCAGACATGGCATTCTTTCATCAAGCAATACAGATAAACTGGCAAAGTGATGGGGTTGAGAACCTCACAGCTTTATACCCCTTTTCCACACCCAGACTGCACCTGCCACACATTCAAGTACAATTGCACGTGCAAACGGCGGTAACGTTGATCATTCTGGAGACTGTTGCCCCTAAATTATTCATTCTGGTGACATGATCATTATTTGGATTACTAATGTACAGAAGATGACCAACTTCCTAAATTCCTCTTATTTTAATCACTTTATTCACTCACTGTAATTTCAGACTAATTTTTTTTAATGTAGCGTTTCTTGTTTTGAAGAGTACTGTAATCGTAGTTATTTTCGCGTGGGATTAATTTTCGTGCTTTTAGCCCAAAATGATTGTGCGTCAATAATCATACCAAGCGAAATATTCATGGTCAAGTCATGACAAATACAGTGAATCCTCGTTAATCCGGACGGTTGCGTTTCTCAGTAAATTCGTCCGGATTGCGAATAGTCCGGACTACTGAATCAAGACCCAAGTTGCTTCCCTAAGAATTACAAAAACGACACGAATCTGGATAAAACAAATAAGCATTTAATGTAAAGCTTAATTCATCACATCAATAATTTTACCGAGTGACATCCGCATGTTGATCCGACGTGTCTGATCACGTCCTTCCTCAGCACAGGTGAGGTAATGTCTAACAAGCGATCTATTGTAGTATGCCTTGAATGTCGAATTATTCCTGCATCCATCGGTTGAATATGAGGCGTGGTATTTGGTCACATTTCGCAAAGTTAGCGAAGCACACTTGTGACTTGCAGCATTGTCGTAAAGCAAAATCACTTTTAGTCCACGTGACGGATCTGTCTGTCAAAGTACATTAACCAATCACAAAACAGTTCACTTGTCATCCACGCCTTTGTATTGTGGTGTCAATCAAAGTGTAAATGTACAGTATCTTCAGTCGGGGAGCTTTTATGTCTAATTAAAACAACAACCCAGTTGACCAGTTAATTAAGTAAACATCGCCGGGCGGTGTTGTTACGGTTCGTGAACACGACTTACAGCGTCCGGACTGTGAAGCAATTTACTGTTTATTTTACTGATTGGTGACAGCTACTTACCGTCGGTTCCGGGAACCGAATTTCCGGATTATCGAGGCAAATTATATAGGCATAGATTGGTAACAAGCTGAAATCGCCCGGGAGGCGAGACTTCCGGATTATCGGAGTCCGGACTAACGGGGCTTCACTGTACTCAAGTAGGAAAAACATGCAATTTGTTTATTCTCTCAGATAACAACATCAAAACTATATACAAAGGAATAGAGGCATATACTAGTCTACTAGTAATAGCAATCACAATCAGCAAATGTTTGTTATCAGTTTGTCAGTTAATTGATAGCTGATTACCCGTAATCACAAAATGAACGAATCTCACTTACATCAGTCACAAATCACAATGTTGACACAAGTATAATCCCACATCTCTCTGATTGTTTTAGTAAACACGATTCAATTATGGCGGCTAGCTTTGATCATTGCATGTCTATGGGTTGTGACACCACCACTCAGGTGTTTGAAATGCGCGAAAAAACTACTGCGCTAATAGTTCTTTTGTGAACTTTCCGAGAAAATTGCACCCCCGTGAAAATATATAAATTACAGTATTTAATATTATACTTGAATCTGTAATTTACTGTGAAACTGCATTCCCAAATACTACATATGTTACCATTTTCTAAAAAGGCATTGTGTTTTCATAGATAAGAATAATAAGCATATAAAAGTATTATAAGGGTAATGCTATTTTTCAGGGCATTATCATTTGCAGAAGCCTGAGGTCTTTCATAAATTGCCCGACGAAGGGCTTTGAAAAGACCGAGGGCATCTACAAATGATAATGCCCTGAAAAAATAGTGTTACCTTCATTATAGCTAAAATGGACAGAATTCATGATAAGTAAAAACAAAAAACGGTATCGGTTTAAAGCATTTACTGCTAACAACAAACGACGGAGGTCACTGACCGAAAACATGGAAACGTCATAGAACAAAACAGGTGACTTCCCTATTGAGCATGACGACATTTGACCTTGGCCTTTGCCCAAACTACTAGCCGCCATGTTGTTTCAGTGCACAACACCGTTAGAGTTCCAGTCGTCACCAAACAACCGGCATGATAATGGCCCGTCATCGAGCAATTTGGGGGCATTATCAAGTTACAGTGTCCCGCTCATTTCTGATAACATATGGGCATTTTAATGATAATTCTATCCATTTTAGCTATATAATAATGTCATTGAAGTTCAGTCACAAATATTGAATGCTGCACCGAGCAAGATCTTATCTTGTGACCTTGTGCATAAGTGAGCTTGCCTCTGGCATGAAAAGATATGAAATAACCATAGCTGACAAGAAGATTTTCCAAGATGTATACACAATGAGACAATGAATCATGAATGTGGGCATCATATAAGTCGGTTGAATTGGTGATGAAAATAATCACTCGAAAAGTTTCTGTTTGTACATAGGCTATTTTTTCTCATGACAAGCATGATGATTGCTTGTGACAAGCACAGGTTGCAGAAGACAAAATCTTACCCAGATCATCAAAGTTACCTACTAAATTAATTATTAGCTGAATGCCACCAAACAAATAACACAAATACTTCTACTTACAGATGATGCATGTCTGTTGACATAAGATGTCCCAGGTCTTTGAACACCATGGAAATCATATCCTCCTGGAAGGTAACAACATCTTGACAATTAGTAATGAGTACTGGTAATGAGGCAATGTTACCAGCAATGGGCTTTATGCATTGTACTAATGTGGGAAATCAAACCGGGTCTTCAGCATGCCGTGCAAATGCTTTAACCACTAGGCTACACCACCGCCACTCATTTGTGTAAAGTGCATCTCACCACAGTATCATTTGAGTTTAGTGCATCTCACCATAGTATCATTTGTGTTAAGTGCATCTCACCACAGTATCATTTAGAGTATCACTTGTGTTAAGTGCATCTCACCACAGTATCCGTTTAGTGGATCTATCATAGTATCACTTGTGTTAAGTGCATCTGCCACAGTATCATCTCACCATAGTATCACTTGTGTTAAGTGCATCTCACCACAGTATCATTTGTGTTTAGTGCATCTCACCATAGTATCATTTGTGTTAAGTGCATCTCACCATAGTATCATTTGTGTTAAGTGCATCTCACCACAGTATCATTGTGTTTAGTGCATCTCACCGTAGTATCACTTGTGTTAAGTGCATCTCACCACAGTATCATTGCGTTTAGTGCATCTCACCATAGTATCACTTGTGTTAAGTGCATCTCACCACAGTATCATTTGTGTTTAGTGCATCTCACCATAGTATCATTTGTGTTAAGTGCATCTCACCACAGTATCATTTGTGTTTAGTGCATCTCACCATAGTGTCATTTTAAGTGCATCTCACCATAGGATCATTTTGTTTAGTGCATCTCACCATAGGATCATGTTAAGTGCATCTCATCATTGAAGTAAATGTACACTATATGAAAAGAACAAAAAGCTTGACACATACCTTTGATGGCTGACTGTGTTTGTACTTGCACGGACTGTGTTTACACTTGGTGTTTCTAACAAAGTTGACACAGTATCCTTCCGGCACTCCCAGGACCTTGACGACTTCTACGGGGGATAGCAGGTATGGGGATAGCAGGTTCAGGCTGAGGACAAACACACCTCACATGACAGTATTAATCAATGTCAAAGAACAGATACATATTTCATGAAAGTAGCAGGACTCAACTACTTGAACTTACTGACTGAGTGAGTTTGATTTTAAGCCTTCTTTAGCAGTATTCCAGCAATATCATGGCAGGGACACCACAAATGAACTTGACACATTTTACCCACGTGGGAAATCAAACCTAGGTCTTCGTGGAACAAGTGAACGCTTTAACCATTAGGCTACCCCACAGCCCCTGCAGCTTACGAAGACAGTGAGAGTAAGGGCCATTACATGATAGTTCACATATATCACCGACCCTGGGCTACACCACTGTCCCCATAGGTGCTGAAAAGATTGACCCACCTGGAGTCCAGACTTATAACTGCATCCACTGGACAGGTCCATATCTTCCTCACTATGATTGTCCTGGAGCTTAAGGTCGTCCTGGAGATCAAGGTCGTCCTGGAGCTTTACATCTTGATCGTGATTCAGTGCTTCACCAGAGCTGAAACATCACAAAGAACTGTGGCATAAAACATGATTCACACAAGATGTAAGTAACCAATATTAATTACTTAAATTCAAATTCTTTTTAATATATTTATAACTATTAAGAAAATCATCTGAAATTTCAAGGCAAAACGTAAAAACAAAAAGTGCTTTTGAAACGGATGCATCTGGACATTGAGTGACATGCAAAGTCACAAAGTTTGACCTCCAAATCCATTTAATCGCCAAGTCCCTACAGACTTGCTACACTAAACCTCCAAAGCTTACACCACCAACCTTTTTTGTTGTTGTTACTGGAGCTGGTTTGCTGTCCACCTCATCATCGAGGAAGGAGGCTTCAGAAGGTGCAAGGAGTGAAAACACTGATACGACTGAGTCTGCATCAGAGTTTCCACCTTCGTCGGACTGGTTTGGCTTTACATCGTCCTCTTCATCAGACTCATCTGTATCAGACTCATCTTCCGACTTCTCAGAGACCTCAGCTTCGCTTGACTCTGCACCTTTTGAGACTGGGTCCTCCTCTGATGACTGTCTAGGACTGCCTGCATCTGCTCCACTTTGCTCATCATCATCTGAACTATGTTTTTCATCAAATGAACCATCGACACTATGACTGTTCTCTTGAACCTGTGGGTCATCAGCATTGCCATCATCAGACTCTTGACCTCTCTGTTCCTCAGTTGTAGCATTTTCTTCTGTGTTTAGCTTCAATGTTTCCTCCTCATTTGTTTCCTTGTATGGTTCCTGATATTCTGATGATTCTAGAACATGAGCTTGTCCATCTGTCAAATCTTCAGAAAAACTGTGACCTTTTTTCACCTGGTTTCTTGGTGAGGGGATGTCGGAAGGCAAAAGATTGTCTATAAATCCTACAGTCTCCTCCATAGAAGATAAATCTGTGTTGTCAAACAAATGACCTTCATCAACTTCAGTTTTGGATGGTTCATCAACACCAGCAGTGTGGACATTTTCAACAGTGTTGACTTCCATGGCCTCATTTTCTGGTTCCATGTCTTGGATAGCCAGTGTTGCCTCCTCTGGGCTAGAGGGACTCACAAGGAACGTCACCTTCTCTGCTTCAGTGTCATCATCAACGTCTTCCAACCCTTCACTCTCCACATCAGACTGTAGGGTATCTTCATAGAATCCCTTAGGAACAAAGGTCTTGACTGGACTCTTCTTAAGAATGCCTCTTGGAGACAATATTTCCTTTGCTTTCTTAGTAGGCACTGTAGTATCTAGCACTGGGGAAATGGTCACATTGACTCTCCTTCTAGAGGAGTTTGAGCTTGAGCTACTTGGAGATTCCCCACCTATAGCTCCTGTACCCTCCAGCATAGATAGAAGGCTCTCTTTGACACTTTCTGTTCCTGGTCGGACATTGTTTGCTGCAGGTCGAATAGGACTTGTGACTTCCTGATGGAATGAAGGGATGTTAAACAATGAAGACCCAAATGTGAATTGTTTGTCTGTGAAATTTGAATTCATTATCCCAAAGGTTCTTTTCTCTGTTCCATATTTAGCAGTTGGCCACATTCCATAAGAATGTTCTAATGGTGACTTTGCACTAATGTCTTCATCAGAAGATCTGTTTCCTTGTTTCTTCCGAATCTTTTTAAGGATCGGAGACCTTGGTGGGCTGAAAAGATTGTCAGATTCTCCAAATGACATAACAGATGAGACCGAAGTAGATGGTGCTCCTTTCTCCGTGCAAGCAGTCTGATCTGTGGGATCTAAGATCTGTTCAAAAGGCAGAAGAGCAGACAGATCTTGATAAGTTTGCTGACTGGCAGAAGCAGCTCGTTTCCTCCTTTCTTCCTCTTTTTTCAGGATACTCTGAGCGAGTTTTGATTCTGGCATGGACCTTTGTGTCACATTCTCAAGGTCATGGTGAGGCTTGGTCATACTCACACCTTGTTTCTGAGAAAATCCAGAGCCCTTTCTCAAAACACAAACATCCTTTTTGGGTTTCCTTTTATTCCTTTCTTTTGGAGTACTGATGGCCAAACCAAAATCTGTGACATCTGACAGAGATCGTCTATCACCAGTACTCCTCTTAGACATACTCAAATCAGGTCCAGGGTATTGTTGTATGGAGCATTTGTCTAAATGCTCTTGATCAATGGAGTGGCTGTGGTTTGATTTCTTCTTTTGTTTCTTTCTATACTTCCGTTTCAACCTAACCTTCCATGTCTGAGACTTCTTCCCACCGATTCTCCTGTACTTATGCCTGCCGAACTTCATGGTCCTTTTCATCGACAAACAGAAAAGGATGAGTCTGGGCTGAAGATCGGTCCCTCTCATACCAAGCCTCACAGCCTGAACATCAATCGGGGACTGATCAATGCACCCTAGTTGGTCACTGCCATTTTGGTCCTCTATATTGTCTGTATCCACCACAGCATCTACATGTCTGCTGTGCAGGCACCCTCGTTGGTCTCGGTCATCATGATCCTCTACATGATCTGTAGTTGCTACAGCCTGACAAGCACTGACACTGTACAGGCAACCTAGTTTGTTACTACCCTCAGGAAGCATACCATCAACTTGATCTGCATTTGGGACAGCCTGACCATCATGTAGTCCAAGTCCACTGTGTTGGCAACCTAGTCTGTCCTTTCCATTTGCGTAACTGCCATTGTCAACACTGACCTCTACATGATCTGTATTTACAACAGTCTCGCTAGCACAAACTCCTGGTCCACTGTGAAGGCACCCTTGGCTATCACTGCCATCTATGTCTTTGGTATCATGGATTTTTCCCTCTACATGATCTGTATTTACAACAGTCTCACCAGCACTAACTCCTGGTCCACTGTGAAGGCACCCTTGGCTATCATTGCCATCTGTGTCTTTGGTATCATGGATTCTTCCCTCTACATGATCCGTATTTAGTACAACCTTACCAGCACAGACTCTGTGTTCACTGTGCAGACACCCTAGCTTGTCAACAGCACCTTTGTCTTTGGTATCATGAACTTTGGCTTCTATATCTCTATTTAGTACACCCTCACCATAATTAACACCATGTCCACTGTGCACATACCCTAATCTGTCACTGCCATCACTGTGATCTGTATTTACTACAACCCCACCAGCACAGACTCCAACTTCACTGTGCAGGGTGTTTTTATCAGATGCGCCGGCAGTGCCTTCATTGCCATCTGTGTCCTCAAACCTATCCGACTCCATTACATGATTGTGTACATCTAACTTCACACATAATGCATCCCCATCCCTGACTATATGTCTACTGTCCAGCATCTCTGCAGTGTCTGTACCTACTTGACTATCTGAAATCTGTAGAGTGTACACAGCCTTTCCTTGACCTACATCTGCAGTGTCTTCACTGACATCCATCCCATGAGAATTTGGATTCTTCTCCTTGTGGGTAAAGTGACAGGGTGACATAGCAGGGTTTTTGTTTCCTAACAGAGCAGATAAATCCAATCCAGTTAACTCTATTGACACTGGCACACTAGAAATAGAGGGACCTGAACTGGCTTCTGTTTGGTCTTTTGATATAGACACAGACAAGTTAGGGCTTGATGTATCCCAAATGTCTGCTGAACAGGTTCTGTTAGCTTCAGAAGGAATTGGCCTTGGTCCAGGTCTTGATTTGTTTTGGTCATCAGCTTCTGAACTGGATGCACATAGGCCAACCTCAGAAGTGACTGGAAGACAGCTGGGAGTTGATTTATGCTCCAAAGACTTAGACGTTTTGTGAAGAATGTTTGAAAGACTTGAACACACTGTTTTAATCTTCTTCACCGATGTCTTTACAACTTTGTCAGCCACATTACCTTTCGCAACGCCAGTGTCAGGAATTGGGAGAAATTCATGAACAAGATGGTTGACAATGGCAATTCCTTCACTATATAAGTCATTAGTTTTGACCGTGTCATCTAAAGCAACCTCACAGTCAAACACATCCTTGTCACACAGAGACTTGTTGGAAGTGCCACTGCTCAGATCACTCACTGGCGACTGGCCTTCGTTCCTTCGAACACTTGATGGTAACAGGTCATCGACAATCTCATTAAGCATCAACATGGTAGAGGAAATGTTCACAGGATCATTTACTGGTCTCATCTCTACAGACTGTTCCTTGGGCAGGACATAGAACTGTTTGTTTTTTTCTAATTCATCAAGCTGAAACTGAGATAACCACCTCCTTTGTTCCGAAGGACACATGATGTCACCCCTGACCTCCTTCTGATCTGTGTCTGTTGGACTCGCTTTGATCATATTTGAAAAGTTAACACATTCACTAAGATTTTCTGACACAGTATGCACTACATCTGAACTACTTTTAGACACTTCTTCTGGTCCTTGAGTTGATGACCCGGGACCAACCTGCTGTTCTGTAAAAGAAGGACTTTCCAAATCAGGTGCTTCACAATGACTGCTGCAGCCATCATTTTGACAAGCCTCATCCACACCATCATCTCTACACAATGTTTCATGCATCACAATATGTTCATCATCAACTTGCAAGTCCATTGATGATAACGTTTCACTGATTTGGATATCCTCACTGACAATACCTAATTGCTCGAGTTCTCTCATGTGGTATTTCCGATGTTCAAAATTGTGCTGAGTCATGACAACAAAAGGAGAGGCATCTTGGTGACAGGCATTGTTGTACTCTGGTCTCCATACAATGTTATTCTTTACATTTTTGTACAAAGGAATGCATAAATTTGGAAGAACAACCATCCGAGTCTGAGGATCAGGAGGACATGCACCATGAGGCTTGACCTTTCTAGGTCTGCCTCTTGGTCTTTTTGGCACAACCTTCTTCCACAAGGAAGAGGATAGTCTCAGAGAATCTTTAGATCCACATTTACCCGTTACTACAGAAACTGAGCCAGACTCACTATCAGTTTCGGAGAAGATGTTCACTGATGCATCTGATTTAGATCCAGAAATGTTTTGCACAGGATTCTTGTCATCCACAGACAATAGCACAGTTTCAGAATGACAAACAGGGTTGTCAGGTGTCATTTTGTGGTTATCAGATGTGCCATTAGAAGGGGGCATTGTCGATTTGAACTGGTTTTCCTCCACAACTGGATCACAGAATGAATGACTAGCCCTGGACACTGGGGCAGGGGCAGGGGCAGGGGCAGGGGCAGGGGCAGGGCTGGGCTGGGGCTGGGGCTGGGGCTGGGGCGGGGCTGGGGCTGGGGCTGGGGCTGGGCTGGGGCAGTGGTAGGGGCTGGGGCCGGGGCCAGAGCAGCAGGAGCAGGAGGTAGTCCGCACAGGGTCACTTTCCTGCTTATAGCACCACCACTCACTGAGGGAACAGTCACTCTTATTTCATCACCATAGACTCCAGCTTCCAGTCTATTTGTCAGTGGTTGTTGTGCATTGTCCAAGCTATCACCTGAAGCATTAACTGCCTTTACAATTAGTGGTTTGTAAGTTTTGGATCTCAGCATCTGTTCCAACAAAGGAGATTTTGTGCATGCTTTTTTTTCCGAAGGTACATCAGTCCGATTTGGTGAAATGGGCGTTACATGTGACAGAGATTGACGCTCCCTTTCTCGTAATAGCCCAATTGAACTTGTATGTATGTTATCTCTACATCTCCCAGAGTCTTTAACATTCTCAACACTATTCCCGACTTCGGAATGCCCTGTCATTAAAGCCGCCCCTGTTCTTACAACAGTTTCATCCAAGTGATGTCTTTCCCCTACCAGTGAGTATGTCTGAATCACTGGTGGAACACTCACTGCGCTACTTGATTTGTGATCGTCAGTTTCAGCCACGGATTGTGACAGCATGTTCTTTTTATTAGAAACAGCGACCCGCGGCAAAGGTTTCCTCCTGGCCTTTGGGTACTGACACAGTTCTGGTTTGGGTACATGTCCCTTTGTCATGATCTGGGCACCAGTCCTAATACTTTCACCAGATGTCTCTGGTAAAACTCTGGCCTCACTTGCTCTACTTCTGTTACATAAAGCTGAACCTTTGGACGGGTTACCTGATATTTGTTTTTTTGACTGCGTTTTCTTCAACACATTCCGACGAGATACCATCCTCTCGTCACTGGATGTATTACAACCACTTCCCTCTGTCTCAGCTGTGTCTGTACTGGAGGAGTTACCCTTTTTACATGGAGAAACACAGACTGGGTTGGATCTTGCTTTTTGGGATAGGTACTCAGCAAGAGCTATCTTGGCTGAAATGTTTGTGTCAGCAATCTTGTCAACAATCTTTTCAGTATCACTGACTTTGTCAGCATTCTTTTTCTGCAAAAGTTTATCACTAGCTTCAGATCTTACTTTGGTAACCTTACGCCTGTCTTTAGTTGGAGAATCATCTGATTCTGATACCGCAGCCTGAGAATTTAACTGTATATTTTTCCTTACACTGAAATCAGGACTGTTCATTTCAGAAACAACTGACTGAACTGCTGTTTGTGATGGACATGTTGAAACATGGCTGCTATCTGTGGAGGATGGCTTAGTTTTCATAAGTCTCTTCTTTCTATCCTGCAAATCAGAATTCATACTTTCACATGGCTTTGATCCACCTTTGGAAACATTTTTCTTTCCCTTCGTTGTGTCTGAATCACTACTTTGGGAACATTTGCCTTTCCTCCACCCTCTGGTTGCAATAGCATTGTGGGTATTGGTGCCAGATGTCGGAATTTGTGCCGTCTGCTGCCTCTCATCCTGTGATTCTGACTCAGCAATACACACACCAGTCCTGACTCTAGACTCTGCCTTGGAAACAATGCATTTCCTTGGTTTCTTTTGCCTGAATTCCATTGCTGTGTCTGACTCGCTAGATTCAGACCTGTGCTCTCTCCCAGCTACACTTCTGGTTAACATTTTTGATACACATGGAGTTTCACTGTTCTTCCTATGTGATGACACAGAATCACAATCCATTTCCCTTTTCTTCAAAACTCCCTTTCTTTCAGGATCACTGGGGACTTCTGCTGTTTTCACAGACAGCTTTTGAAGTTTCCTCTTCCTGTTGTCTTGCTTGGAGTCACTTGATTCAGATCTAACCTCTGACAAAGCATGTCTGAGTGATGAGTAATGGATACAGGTCTTGGCGTTCACTTTGGGGGGAAAAGCTGACACTTGCTGGGTTTGATCCATGTCTGCTCTGCTGTCTCCTTGACTTCCAAGAGAATAATTGTCTCGAAAAGGATGGTTACAGTTTTCATCGTATTCATCAGAGTCAAAATCCCTCAAATCTGCCACACCTGAAACCTGAAATGGTTGGGGACCATCTAAGCAGTCATTTACCTTGTCAGATCTGGTCGAACGTTTGCTCAGTTTAACTGAGTGTTTGTTAGATGAGGCTTTGTCAGTTTTCTTTCTGAAATGAAGCTTCTTTTTTCTATCACGGTTAAGTATGATCTCAGAGTCAGTATCTGAGTAGCAGTTTCGATCTTGGTTGTAGGGAAAGTCCAGTGGGCCCTTTATATTACTCAGGGCTAAATCTAAGCTGTCTGCAGACACACAGCCAGAATAGCCAGACTCTGATTCTGACACTGACAAAAACTTACTAATATTTTGCAACATCACCTTTGGCTGAAGAGGAGAGCAGTCTGATGATGGAAGGGAATTGGGAGATTGACCAGACAATGTTTTTGGACTTTTGGAAATTGGAGTCTGCTTTGAATAAACATGTCCAGATTGAAATGAGCCAAATTGAGTTGGCTCTGTCATTTTGAATAGAACATTTCTACTTTCAGAGCTCTCATCCAATCTTGTGGTAGCTGTTTGATTTGAAAATGGAATACTGACTTTGTCCACAATTCTCCTGAGTTTTCTGGCTTGCGACTTTGATGCGGTTTCAACTGGTTTCTGAGATCTCCACTTTTTCTGGGCAGGGCGGGAAGGAACAATAAAGTCCCGATCTGGAGAAGTCCTTGGGGTAGGGAGGAAAAAACCCACTCCGAGATGAGGTTTCAGCATGGCACAGGGGATGAAGGTTTGTATCAATTACTTCAACTTGATCACTTGAGTGTTTGACAATCAGTGGACTTTCATTGTACGCTGAAGGCTCTTCAACTGGTACGTTTGCCTCAATAACACACACCCGGAGATTCACCAATTATTACAGATTCTTTCAAAGGCAGAAAATCTGTGGTGCTTGGTGAAGTCCTTGATGTAATTTTGCTCCATTTATTTTGAATTTTAGACCTGTCAGGGAGTCTGGTATGAATCTTGGTGAGATCCGGACTCCGTTCTTGAGAAGTAGATTTCCTGGGAAGCGTCTTATTGGTTTGACTTGCATCCTGAGCCATCTCACCACCACCTAACACATTCGGATGATGATGTGAATCATTTTTGTTTAGTTGAGATGTCTTTGGTACTGTTCTGGTGGGTTGCCGATTCATGGCATTTGGCTGACATTCTGCTAATGCTGACTCATCATGAAGTATCTGAGCTTGTATGATTCTTCTGCCACTTTGCCTCTGCACATCCTGCCGCGAAGGAGGCTGTTGATTGCTTGCACGACCAGGATGTCGGGGCGGGATATGTACATCAGGTATGTGGTGAAGAGGGGCATCCGGGGGATGTGACTGTGTCTGCGTTGTCTCCACACTGTCGTCTGCAGAGGACACAAATGTGGGTCGGAGAGAGATCCTGTTTAACTTGGTACTTCTGCTCCTGGACCGGACCCTGCCAGGGAGCTGCCTCGCATCTGCAACACAATTGTTGTAAGCATCAAGAGTGAGTGAGTGAGTTACGTTTTACGCTGCTTTTAGCAATAATTCAGCAATATCACAGCAAGGGGAGTGAGTGAGTGAGTGAGTGAGTTGAGTTTTACGCCACACTCAGCAATATTACAGCTATATGGCGGCGGTCTGTAAATAATCGGATCTGGACAAGACAATCCAGGGATCAACAGCATGAACATCGATCTACGCAATTGGGATGCGATGACATGTGTCAACCCAGTCAGCGAGCATGACCACCCGATCCCGTTAGTCGTCTCTTACGACAAGCATGGGTTACTGAAGGTTCATTCTAACCCGGACCTTCACGGGTACAGCAAGGGGACACCAGGAATGGGCTTCACACATTGTACCCATGTGGGGAATCGAACTCGGGTCTTCGGCGTGACGAGCGGATGCTTTAACCACTAGGCTACTCTACCGCCCCGTAAGCATCAAGAAACCATATGGCACAAAACTATATTGCAATACCTAGAAATGCAGGAGTCTGTGTTACAATAAGACTTATTGTGACATATTCGGAGCTAAGATTTTCACAGTGAATTTTGAATACTAAGATCAACACCGAAAATCACTACTTCATCCACATTGCTTGTAAGCACAAGAGTTGTATATTCAACTGACAGAAAGAAACTTGCTTTAAATGTGACATTGCACAAATTTAGGACACAAGTTCAAACCAAATAAAAGCAAAACACATAATCCGAACGGAACAAAACTGTTGAAAGTGATACACAGTATGGCAATTTATTAAATAGAAAATGAGAAAGGGTGAAAAACATATCATGCTTTGGCAGCCGTAACAATCCATGCAACTGGGATAGATACATGATACAGAGGGCATGAATGACCCTCACATGATAAAAATGCAACAAATGACACCAATGTGAGAGAGTCCTGGGTAAGGTACAGATGGGGTGACCAAAGCATTTGGATGTCCCTGTGTCGCTGCAACACCTCAAGCCCAAGAAGAGCCTGGTTAGAATTGATCTTCAGTAACACATGCTTGATGTAAGAGGCAACTGACGGGATCGGGTGGTCAGGCTCGCTGACTTGGTTGACACATGTCATCGTATCCCAATTTTGTAGATCAATGCTCATGCTGTTGATCACTGGAATGTCTGGTTCAGACTTGATTATTTACAGACTGCTGCTATATAGCTGGAATATTGCTGAGTGTGGCATAAAACTAAACTCACTCACTCACTGAAGCACCTGATACAGTGTTACAGACAGACCAGGCAGTACCAGGATAACCTTGGCGGTGAGGTAGCCTAGTGGTTAAAGTGTTCACTCGTCATGCCGAAGATCCGGGTTCCATTCTTCACATGGGTACAATCTGTGAAGCCCATTTCTGTCCCCCGCCATGATATTGTTAGAATATTGCTAAAAGCGGCGGAAAAATAAGCTCACTCACTCACCAGTATAACTGGACTTAACAATTAACAATGCTGAATGAAAACCGGTACTTGCTTACTTTGCATCTTCACAATTACTTCCTGACAGTGATGGTATCAGCAACACATAGGGTAAATAGTTAGTCAGGGGTCAAGCAACTCATTGCTAAAGGAACTGGGGCTTTCAGACCTGACAGAGGAAAGTTATTGACAACTCAACATCGTAGTCAGAGATTGTGAAGGGTCCAGAGTGAGTGAGTGAGTTTAGTTTTACGCCGCACTCTGCAATATTCCAGCTATATGGCGGCGGTCTGTAAATAATCAAGTCTGGACCAGACAATCCAGTGATCAACAGCATGAGCATCGGTCTGCGCAATTGGGAACCGATGACATGTGTCAACCAAGTCAGCGAAACTGACCACCCGATCCCGTTAGTCGCCTCTTACGACAAGATAGTCGCCTTTTTATGGCAAGCACATGGGTTGCTGAAGACCTATTCTACCCCGGAGTGAAGGGTCCAGACTGCATGTTGTTGTCAGCGACATGACTAGCAAGGGGTTGTCTTCACTGATGAAAGCTTGTTCTGTGTGTCAGGGTGCGATTTCGGGGGTTTTTTTTGCAGTACCTGCACCGAGTGCAACCTGGCTTACAGGTTTGGCTGCACCATCAAAATTTGGTTGCACTATAAAATAACATCACTGGCTCTAAAAAGTAACATACATACTTGTTCAGCAATTTTCATGACAAGTACTCATTAGATACATACGTCAGAAGCTGACCCCATGATGATAAATGAGGAACGGTTCAGTTTCAATTTTGAACTACCTTTATTAATAAATCTGTCATATGATTACTTCTATGTAACTGATTTATGGATAGACAAATGTTTCTACTTGTAACAAGTTTTGCAGAGAGAAACATATTACTTCCAGTCACTTACTTCCCAATTAAAACAGACGATGACAGCTATAAGATGTTGAAGAAGTTATTGTTACCTGCAAGAGATGCAGCCTGCTACTCTATGTAGCCAGCACCAGCCATTGTTAACAAGTTCCATTGAAGGTTGTTAATTGCAAAATCAGACCCTGTATGTTCAGTACTGTTGGTTGGTTGGTTGGTTGGTTAACGCTGCCTTCAGCAATATTCCAGCTATATGGTGGCTGTCTGTAAATAAGTCTGGACCAGACAATCCAGTGATCAACAACATGAGCATCGATCTACACAATTGGGATACGATGACGTGTCCACCAAGTCAACAAGCATGACCAACCAATCCTGGGGAAATGGGGGATGTTTTTGGGGGGAAATGGCGGATGATCAAAATAAAACTGAGAAGATTATTTACAAATTAATTAACTGAATCATAGGATAACTTCAATGAGATGTGAGTAAGAAACTAAATGAATTCTGAGGACTTGTTTGAATTTTGAACATGTTCATGGCAGTGAATTCATTATGTTTTCTTTTCAATTTCCATGTATTGAAATTTTCAGGACGATCTGAATTTTCTGGTGTCCTTTCAAATCATACATGTAGGGGCCCTTGGGCCCATATATTCCAAAACCTAGGAACAACACTGCCATATGGTAGAGGGGGTATTATGGTGTGTGGAGGAATTCATGGGCAGGATAGAATACCTCTGGTCATCGCTAACGGACATTTGACAGCTCAGCATTACATGGATGACTTTCTTTATCCAGTTGTGTTACTGGTCATGCAAAAGCTGCCTTTATCAGCATGACAATTTCAGAAACTATATAGCCTGATTTGCACAAAACGTCCTTACAGCCGACATTAACATATTGCTGTGGCCATTCCAACATGGAACACCAACGGGAGGTCACGGATCATCGTGATTGACAGCAACCACATCCTCCAGGAAACCGATGATAACTTTAGCCCTCCAAGAATGGCGCTTTGAGCTTGCATATAGATGAGAAGGACTATAGCGCTATATATAACATATATTATAACATATAATGGCAACTTACACCATGGGACAGCATTAGACGACTGACATTTTTTCTGTGCACCTGAGAGGTTTTGCAAGTCTCGTAGTAGATGGTGGTCATGCATGCTATTAACGTGATGCATCATTGAGTATTTAGTAAGTTTAGATGTCTGTGCCACTATCCACTGAAACTTTGTTTTTGCTACCTCAGTTTGGGCAACTCTTATGCCAATATCAGTTACCGTAAGACCGCCACTTTAAACTTCATGTATCTATCTCTTGCTGTTTTTATTTTAATTTAAACTAGATTAATTAAACTATGCAGGGTTTAACACAGCTCTTCAAAACTGGGAGTCCTGGGGACTCAGGGCATAGTTAGTTTTCTGAGAGTCCATTTCCAAAATTGGGAGTCCATCAATGTGCATGAAATCAATGATCATGGATGCTTCCTATTTGATAATGATTATGTTATAATACGTGTTACTTTCAATGTCATTACAATAATGATCGTTAACAGAATGTTTATATTTCAGTATGGGATACCATTACAAACACAGAAAGTTCTTTCCCAGAAAGAATTATACTGCATCCACAAGGACACACAGGATTTTAGTTTGGGGGTACTTCATCAAATTTCTGCATCCAATACGCAGGAATCACGTGTCCCATAAAACCCTGACTATGGTAAATTTTCGTTTGGATGTCAGTTTATGTAGTGTTATCTTTGAAAATAATTAGATATAGCTGTGTCAGACAGATAGAAACTGACTTTCCGATTTCTATTTTGTACATATCCTTGCGTAAACTTGCTCACATAGAGTACTTGACTTCCAGATTTTGTAATTAGCAATAACTTTATTACTTTTCATGTGTGGTATGTAATTGCTCATTAATAGGGATAGAGTTTAATTATCGAGTTTTTAATCAATAACAATCACTCTCAAGCCTGTACGTTAAGTTCAGACACAACATGATTGACAGTTTGGATCATGACAGTGAGTGACTGGTGGCTGTCATTCATACCCTAGATTCAAGAAATTCCAATCTGTTTTTATTTATTTTTTTAAATTTCCATACTTACAATTTTAACAAATTGGCTTGTCATTGCCAACAGTATACACATACATAATTTGACATTCAGAGCTCCAGATAAGATTTAGCTCATGTGGGTACTGTACCCACTGTATTTTTTTGGAGTGGGTATTATGAATGTTGAGTGGGTATTTCATTTTCCGTTACCCACTGCTTTCAAATATATGCGTATTTCAGTCATTTTACTCACCTAAGTATTATGTCATTGGGTAAGTTTACTAAGCAGGTATGTTCTGCCTTATGTCATACCTAATCAAAACCAACTTAAATATAAGGGAAATGATTTCATAAAAAATCACTCATCCTATACTGACAGTACAACACTTGTCCTATAATAACAGTACAACTTGATAGCAACCCATGTCGTTTTCATAACACAAGCGATTTTTATAAATATATTCTGTACGCATTTGTTTTAAACTTTTTGAGTATCTAACATTTTAAATGCGTAATTGGTATGCCAGAATTATTTTTCAATGCGTAATTTGAAATTTTCTATGCATATTTTAACCGGATACGCAGCTTATCTGGGCCTCTGTGACATACACGTAAAATAAATATATACGTAAAATACAGTGATCTTTAAACGATGTACAGACAATGAGGTACAGTTATATGAATCAACTTTTCAATATAGTATGTTATGATGACCAGAATTTAACAAATATATCGTTTTTTACCAGAAACTGAATAAACACATTTTGTAATGTCGTAGTACTGCTATCTACGATAAGTTGAAATATACCTGGCTCATAGTTATTCGGAAAATAAATGCTGATAATTGTATACTAGATATTTCATTTGACATTATTTTGACATGTGCGTCCTCCTCTCACCCATGCGAAAACTGACCTCGAAATTCCAATTTTGTTTGCACTTGTGGGGGCCACAATCATATAGTACATGTATACAGACAATATTATCAGACAGTAGAGAGTATATTTTTTTTAATGCAATGGTAATCCTGAAAAGAACAAGTATCCTTATATTTACGAAACTTACATTTGAACATTTGCTTCTTTCTTTTTTTCAGTTTATCACACTCAAGTTTGAGCTCTGTTTCTTCTCTTACCAGTTTGTCTTTTTTCATATCAGAATCAGCTGTACAAAGTGCTTGTACAGTAAGAGATAACTTCTTTCAGAGGCATTCTTAGAAGTTGTTGAGTCAGAAAAGGACAAACTTTATGGATGAACAACTTCTTTATTCAGGTGATGAAAGTTGCTTGACGACGTTACAAGCATCTGTATCGAAACGTCTCACCTACTGAATAAAGAAGTTGTTCACGTTTGTCCTTATCAGATTTATGCTGATCTATGCTGTTTATCAATGTTTGTAAATACGAAATCGGCTGACTGGCTTATCAAGTTCTTGAATATCGTAATTCGGAGAAATTAGGGGGGGACTTTTTAACAGATAATTCATGGAGCATCCCAATTCACAACTTCGTGTGTACAGAATGATCTACAATAGCTGTCTCAACATCCAGCACTCACGCTCCGCGAGCCAGGCAGTGTCAGGCAGTGGGGCCGAGAATGTTGACGGGCGATAACAGCAGCCTTGCGGAGTTTGCTACATGAACACAACGAATGAAACCACTGACTAACAGTAATTATTGCTCTTACCATCTCCCGCGCGTTTCATTATTTTCACATTTTGTGCACTTTCCACTCAGGGTGCGTGGTCATTTGGGGTGCATGTTCAGAGTGCCCAAAACAACAAATACATGTGTTCTTAATTCGCCATGTTTAAAGAAAAGCATTGTGGGAAACGTCCTCGCGGGCTAACCCATTCCGGTTAGTGTTTCCCGTTTCATCGCCGTGGACAATTTAAGGCTTTTATTCTCGGGGCGGGGACGTTTCTAAAGGTTGTGGAGGCCGAAATGTTTGTATAGCTCCATAGGGCACACTAAGAGACCATATATGGTCTCTGGGCACACTATATCTCCCTCAATTAACTTTCGCTAAATAAAGACGAACTTTTGAAACCTTTCTCGCCATGAATCCTTCAACAAAGCCGTCACCTCAAAATAAACTCAAATACAAGTACAGGAGGTCGGTCACCTGTATAATATATTATTTGGGACATAATGTAGAATTTGTCCACTATCAGTTAAAACATTATGAATATGCCTGTTTCTGTATGGACATAAGACTAACAACTAGTCTGTGAAATGAACATATTTTACAGAAAAAAAGTTCATGGCAAAAAAATAGAATATAATGAAAAGGAGACCTAGACTTTCTTCATTTTCAGAGACTAAACAAATCCGCAGAGGGATAATTTCTTGGAATTTCACAACATGTACACAGGGTCTTATCGCCCATTACCGCTGAAATTGTATTTGACAGGAATATTTATCGCCCCCAACACCTCCCCGTCCTACAGTCAGCGATGGAAATCTAGACTTGCGACATTTTCTAGACTTGCGGGGAATTTCTTGGATATATTTGCTTTAGGGTCTGTATGACAGACTATATGGACACTAGACTAACAACTAGTCTATGAGATAACAACTAGTCTATGAGATGAACATATTTTACCGAAAGAAAAGGTTCATGGTAAAAAAATGAAATAAAATGAAAGGAGATCAGAGACGTTTTTCATTAAGCTGTGGAAATCTAGACTTGCGATATTTTCTAGACTTGCGTGGGCTTTCTTGGATACATTCGCTTCAGAGTCTGTATGACAGACTATATGGGCACTTTTATACCATATTTAGAGTTCATGTTGTACACAATTAAACGGATCATCTGTGCAAGCTTATTGTTAGTGAATTATTGATGGTATATATAGCTGAGTTGAAACGTTTTTGTTAATATAATCAATATATTGCCAATGATCACATATATGGCTTGTTAAATATGTGCCCCACTTACCATTTCTTTCCTTCCAATTACATAGCACATATATTCTTATCAGGTAGAAATGCATTCCTAAACATTAGAAATAACAGCAAATTTATTACTTAGACTTGAGGTTATATCTCATGATTGCCTCAAAGTCATGGGCGTTAAAGAACTGACTGAGTTTGGTTTTACGCCGCTTTTAGCAATATTCCAGCAGCATCACGGCGAGGGACACCGGAAACGGGCTTCATACAATGTACCCATGTGGGGATTCGAACCAGGGTCTTCGGCGTGACGAGCCAACGCTTTAGCCACTAGGCTACCCCACCGCCCCGCGTTTAAGGAAAGTAATGGAGGCACAATGTCGCGATAAACCTTGCGAGATAGGTGTATTTGCTGAATGTTTCGCGTCATCGTTGCCATTTAATTAGACGGTAAGAACATTATTCATTCACTTAAATGTCAAGATTGAGAATCAGATGAAGCTCACGTTAAACCTACCAAGAAGAGCAGTAGATCTAAAGGGATGACTTAACCGATCAGTGATGTCCGATAGGTTTTCGATTACGACAGACGTGGACAGCCTCCGTGGTGTAGTGGTTAGAGCGTCCGCCCGGAAAGTGGAAGGTCGCGGGTTCGATCCCCGGTCGCGTCATACCAAAAGACGTTAAAATATGGTACTTGTTGGTCCCTGCCTGGCGCTCGGCATTAATGAGTAGAACAAGGACTGGTCCGCTCGGAGTCAGTATAATGTGTCTGAGTGGGGTATTCATGCTTAAGCGGCATGGTATCTCAGTCTGGGCTAGTACAAGCAGCCGCACATACACACGCATGCACGTAGTCATATGAGCGAAATATTCTCAAGCACGACGTAAAACCCAATCTCACCTCACCTCACAAACATGAGTTCATAACCAGATTTTTACGAACCGAAACGATCGTCGTATTGGAACATGTGAACAAAGTCAGGTCAGGCTCGAACCACTTTAAAATATACTTTCAACACATGTGTTATAAAGCCGCGGTGGCTGAGCGGTATATAGGCGTCTGACTTTGTTTGCTGGCGATTAGGTGCCTTACTCTGAGGGTGTGGGTTCGAATCCCGGATGGGACTCAACCCCAAAAGTACTAGAATCTGTACATTAAGAAGGTGTAATCCCAAATATAACATATGTTACATTTGACCACTTTCTAAAATGGCATTGTGTATTTCATACTTTCAGCACGACTAGAGCGTGGAAGTCACCGTGGCTGAGCACTGGCCCTCGTGTCTTTGCGAGGATTAAAGATTTTATAAAATATATACAAAAATTTGAGATGACGCCCGATTCGAAATGCAGCTTCACAGTACAATACATAATGTATTGTACTGTGAAGCATTTCGTGTCGGGGGTCATCTCGAATACATAATGTATTGTACTGTGAAGCATTTAGAGTCGGGGGTCATCACAAAAAACAATATTTTTTAATAATTAATCCTCGGAAAGACACCAGGGCTTGCGTGGCTGAGTGGGTTAGGTGGCCGACTTTGTGTGCTGGCAATTAGGTGCCTGACTCTGGAAGTGTAGGTTCGAATCCCGGATGGGACTCAACCCAACAAAAGTAGTCGAATCTGTACTTTACTGAGAAAGTGTAGTCCCAAATACAACGTGTTACATTTGACCACTTTTTAAATGGCATTGTTTATTCATAAAATTTGTCATTGTGCACCGGTAGTTTTAGGCCACGCCCTGAAAAATAGTTTTTCGAATCCGATTATGGAGCGTGTGATTTCAACACTCGTACCTGGACATGTAAATACTTTCTTCGAACATGTAATGGGCGGACAATAGAATACGTACGTGCATGCGCGCGTGCATGTGTGTGTGCGTGTGAGAGAGACTTGAATGCGCATACTGTCTATTGTACGTGTGATTATTTGCGCACGCGTGTGTATGCATGTATGTTTTTTAGTGCTGTGTTGTTTATGTGTGTGTGTGTTTTTTCTGAGGGATGGCAGTATTTACTGAAAAAAAAATGGGAAAGTAAACCCTATCCAAAACATACCTACTTCCAACTTTCAACCTATTAAATCATGTGTTGACCATGTCCATCAACCATTGCAAGGGAACTGGTGTAAAATAGACATTTGCTGTTCGTCATAGATAACAGTGATTATTAACATGTCGTACGTATCCACAGAAAATTCTCTATTTATATATATACTCTCCCAAAAAAAGAAACGCATCATGAAAATAGCAATTTCATGTAGCAATGAATTAAAACGTGATTCATTTTACAAAAGGTTTTGCTCTGTTTATGAGTCCTATGGTGTTTATGTTTTGAAACATCACAACAAAACGCACCATCCGTAAAATACCCGTATTTAACAGCATGATTTTCAATTTCGGCGTGTAGTGTCACACAATACACAATTCACATGCAATGCACGTGAAAGTTGGGGATCTAATGATGGGTATAAAAGGTTGATCGCTGTCTATCGATTATTCACTGTATTTGGAATATTGTTGACGAACGCAAAATGCAACGTCTAAGTGAAGCCAACCGTCATATCGCCATTGGTTTGCTTGAAGCTGGCCAGTCTCAACGTGCAGTTGCCTGACGCATGAATGTTCACCAAAGTACCATTTCACGGCTCTGGGAGAGATATCGCCGGCAGAATGCGGTAGCAGATGCCCTCGTAGTGGGCGACCTCGAGCGACCACTGCGGCGCAGGATCGCTACATCCGGGTACATCACCTGCGTCATCGAACAGCTACGGCGACAAGTACCGCTCGACAAATACCCGGATTGAGGAGGCTTTCTGCAGACCGTCATAGGCGGAATTGGCGTAGAATCTGGTTCAGTGATGAATCATGATTTCTATTGGAACGACGCGATGGAAGAATGCGGGTGTACAGACGGTCGACGTGAACGTTTAGCCGACGCTTGCGTTCCCCAGGTGGACAGATTCGGCCGGGACAGTGTTATGATGTGGGGAGCGATCACCTGCCGTAGGAGAAGTGATTTGGTGATGATCCAGGGCAACCTGTCAGCTTAACGGTACTGTGACGAAATCCTACGCCCACACGTCCTTCCAATCATTGATCGCCAGAGGGAGTTGTTTCAACAGGACAATGCCAGGACCCATACAGCACGTCACACTAGAGACTTCCTCCAGAACCACAACATCAATGTGCTCCCCTGGCCCTCAAGATCACCGGACTTAAACCCGATCGAACATCTGTGGGGTGCCCTGGAAAGACGGGTGCGACGCAGTAACCCTCAGCCCCAGACACTTCAGCAACTCGCACAGGCACTACAGGCAGAGTGGGCTGCGATTGGGCAACACGAGATTCTGAGACTTATTCGTTCGATGCCGAGGCGATGCCGTGCAGTTCTGGATGCCCACGGCGGTCACACGAGGTATTGACTTCAGCGCCACCACACGTCTCCATGTGACACTCAAACTGACTTTCCTCGAGTTGGTGCCAAAGACGGATAAGTCTGCATCCCCAGTGTGCAATTTGGCTATATTTCATTGACTCATAAAGCCTACAAGATGTTTAAAAATAAACATAAAAATACAGTTGAAATTCCTCAATGCGTTTCTTTTTGGGGAGAGTATATATGGCGTGCGTGTAGATCTATGGTCTATGTTTAACCTACAGAACGGGTTCCTGTGCACGTATCCCACCTCGCCACACACATTTGCCTTGCCTGTCTCACAGTCCCTATCTGCAATTGTAAAGCCTAAAATGAAGCCAGTCTAGATTCCTCAGCCCTGGTCTCCCTGGGGCTCCTTTTCAATTCAAATGGTTTGTTTGTTACTATCCAAATGATATATATTCAGACACTAAGCGTTAGACATTTGTCCCTAGCCTTGCTCCAAGGCTGTACTGAATGCTGAGCCCATGGATGTATAGTAATTCTATCCTTCGATGAGGCAAGTCTAGATAAACGGACATTATTTTAGAAATTATTATTTAAACTATTAATTTTTACCTTAGAGACTTGTGCAAGTCTAATTTCCCAAATACGCGAGTAGGCTGACCTACTGTGATTCTACAATGAATAGCAGCCGTGGACAGGGAGCACAGCCAGTATAGCCCTTGCTTGTGTAAACAGGTCCAAGCTGAACCGTTTTCAATGTGAGGCGTTGCCAACGTTGTGTCCTTGTACTCAACAATGGCGGCCTTGAACTGTGTTTGTCACGCACTAAATCGACATGGCTAAAGCGTTGAATAATCCAAGTCTAAAGGACCCTGGAAATGATTATTATCGAAAAGGGTATATTGTGTGAAAGGATTTCTTGTGAGGTGTACACCTCTATTCACTTCCCGGCTTGTATGAGAGCCCCGCAGACAAGTGTTCACCTACACACGGGCCGTGTGTGTGGGATGAACGTCAACACTGTTGTGTATATACACCGTTCAGCAAATTAAGATTGGGAATTAAAATGGGACACTACCGAATAGAACCCGAAAATAGGGGAGGAGCTCTAGTCGTTACTCAACTTATAAACTTATAAGTCAAATTACAAGGACATAAAACTATGTTTCATGTACTACAATTGTCATTTTTTTTACACTAAGCGCAACGAGGACATGGAGGAGGAATTCATGATCAACTCTAAGATCAAACGCATCAGGCAGGAGGAACGAGAAGAGGAAGGGCTCAGGCGTATGTCTTGTATAGGCGTGTGTACAAGAATGGAGTGAGTGAGTATATGTTTACGCCGCACTCAGCAATATTCCAGCGATATGGCGGCGGTCTGTAAATAATCGAGTCTGGACCAGACAATCCAGTGATCTACAAACATCTGGCCTTTCAGAATCTGGAGGAGGAATCATCAGACCAATATAGTCGCGTGTGGCTGGGCTACTGGTATTGTCTCACAGAAAGGTGATACAATATTGCCATACGAATGAGTATTAAGATGTAATTGAATATTCCTGTTGTGACCCTGAAACTTCTTCCTTAATGTCCGAAAGGAGACAGTCTAACATTATGGGCACGTGACTCAATCGGCTTGTGCCCACTTTCAAATAAGTGGTCCCGGGAAAATGACAGATGAATGGTTACAATAATCACAAAATGGATAAGTGGATATCCCATCTGTTTAGGGCTTAATTAACCGACATTGGAAAAACAGCCCCACAATGTTGTAAAACCATAAACATTGGTAGTAGTGGGGAGGAATCCCATTAATTGCCACGCCTTTAAACAAAGGATAGCAATCTTACCAGAGACATTGATAGATTGTTTCGGGGTCTGAATGATCAAGTTGTGACTATCGAATAACAAGTAATGAATAAAGAAAACTCGTTGAAAACGAAAGTTGGGTAAAGGACTTGCAGCTGACAACGTGAGGTCACGGAGGCAAAGATACATGAATTGTGAGAGAATAATCTCATGACAACAAAAGAATTCGCTAAATGTAAAACTAAGGACGTGACCGGTCGATTATACTTTTTTACTAAGAAGTAGAATAAACACCAGAAATACTGTCGATATGATGAGGAAAACATCCATTGAAATAGTTGATTTAATCAAAGACATAAAATATGGCTGGGGATAGTTCGGAGGGGTGGTTGTTTGGTATGCTTTCCAGTCTGTCAAACCATTAGTAGGGGAACCTGCTGTATGTAACGTTAATGCAAAAAATAAGCGTGGAACTTTCAACCAAAATACAGACCCATTATTAGTAAAAAGAGGGACAAACCTGCGGCACAACTAGCCGTTACATTATAAGGGTTGCTGAAAGACCCATCCATAGCAGAGGATGGAAGGGAATCCATCCAACGGTCTTCAATCAAATTATCCTTTTTCATATGCTAAAAAATAAGGCGTAAATCAACTTGAATTTTTTGTCTTGTTTCCGAATGTAATCGATGTGATCATAAAATGTGATCATCGATTAATAAATGTGGAATTTTAAAAGTAAAATTATCTAAAAGAGGCTTTAAAGTTTCGAAAGGTTTCAGTGCGGACGAATTCCGATAAGAGTAGAAGATTGGGCGGATATAATTTTGAAGTTGCTGACTTTTTCTCATAATTATGAATTCTCATGATGTCTGTGTCGAATTCATCCAGTTTCAACGCACAGTGACAAGGAATTTTAAATATACAAATCTGAGAAGCTGGACCCTTCTCAATGCGACCCTTGCAAGTTAATATAGTAGTTTTTATGCCACTGAATACATGGATCCATTTATTCTGTGAAATGTCGATACGTGACGTATGGATAAATACAACTCCCCATGGAAGTCGTAATTCTGTATGGAAAGAATTACGAGTAACTTGTTTCTGGGTGCTGACAAGCGCCATCAGCGTGAACGAGACCCTAACTGGTCGAAGGAGACTCCTGGATTCTAAAATTCAAAGAACGCGATTAATAACATAAATAAAAACATGAAATTAAATCATATACATCTTCAATATTCTGATTAAAACTTTCCATGCATTGGGAAACAGAATAACCGTGAGATAGCATTCATATGGCGTCTTCTCCTGTAAGTTGAAACTGACTGTATACTTGAAACTGTAACTGACTGTATGATAACAATTGTCACATGTAGGTAATGGTAGTTTCACACTAGTATCCGTGCGAATAAACAACATTCAACAACAGTAGTAATTTCTGATCAACCTGTTTCATCAGAAGATTTCTCATCACGGATCAGATTGTATCGGTACCGTATAACCATTGGACACTGAATTCTCTTGACTGCCTTCCGAGTCATGTACCTGTAGTTTAATTGTGAATCATCGTACCTCCTAACATCATCACGTTTCACTGTATTTCCATGAACATCACTATTTGCAAGCATACGGTATCGCCATATGACGCACGTTTGTCTGATCCCGTAGATCGTAGTTCATTTCTTTTTCTCCAATAAACACTCATAGCGGAACGCTTTGTAATAGTCCGCGAAATATGTACAACGTCCTTTATGGTCCGCGAAATATGTCCAGCGACTTTTATCGACCTGTAACCTTCCCGTAGAAGTAGTAGGAATATGTACAACCTGACCCACACAGTTTGGCCAGAAACCCGGGGTTGTATTCTTCAAATAGTAGTACGCAACGTGACCCAAACCTTCGCAGCGTTTGGTCTCTAACCCGTGAATGTGAATGTATTCTTCAATATCAACCAATTTGGGACTGTATGCTTTCGAAATATTCTGGATATGCACAACTGGACATTTGACAATAAACAATACACAGTTCAACATACATGCACGCTTCCATTTCCTTGTAACCTTGTGACAATTGAATCAAGTAACATCGTAAAGGATGATCTATAGCATGGGCTAGCACCATGTGTATAGCATCATATAGTGATAATCCTGAAATAAAACACATGCAAAAATCAGTGTGGGGGTGATCAGTCCTCAGCATGATATTTGCAGTGCTGTAACTTAAAAGGGAACTAATCATAACAATTTGTCCGAAACAATTTTTCAAATATGTTGTTGAAAATTCTAACGCTTTCGTTGCTTATTAAACGACTTCAGTATCATATAATCATATGATCTCCTTCAGGGATTTTGGATTCGTTATCATCTGTAACCACATGTAAAGTGCAGCTCTCCTAGTAAACCCTGCAGTATTTCTTTCCACTGAATATTCTACGCGCTCGTATTCATTTTTTACAGGTAAAAATGCATCCCTAAACCATAGGCAGATCCAGAAGGGGTGGGGGTGTGGGTGTGGGTGGTGTTGCACTTTTGTCCTGAAATTTCATTAAATGACTATTGAAACGCTCGTGAAAATGAAGTGTGCACACACACCCCACCCCCTCCCCGCTTCTCAAAAAGCTGTATCCGTCCCTGCTACACCATGAGAGAATGACATCAACTTCCACATTTAGATTTGCAGTCATGAGACATAATGGGTAGGCACAGTAGGCAGACAGAGATTCGAGAGAATGGCGTTTAGCCGTAGGCTATGGACAGAGAGGCAGAACACATTCGTCGTGAAAGACATAACAGATTAATCTTACATTGAAACGAACAACAAATCATTGAAAAGGGGAGAGTGACCGAACGGTTGTTACCAATAATTTTCCAATCGAATATTCATGAGTGCTAGGACGGATACAGGATTAACGAATCAAAACAACGAGGTGAAACATGTGATCAAGATCAGGCCAGGCTCGAACCATGTAAAAAGACAGGTTTGGCACTGAGCGATTGTGCGCGCTTTTAAGTGACGGAAGCCAATCCACGCCACTCAGTTGCCCCGTGTGGTACGAGCCTACCCTGTCTGTTGATGAAGTTGTAGTTAGAGAAATGGACTGAGACAAGAGTAAAAACTATGTGTGAGTACAAGCCTTGGTGTTGCGTTTATCTATGACTGTATGTGTGCCACAGTACATGAATGTTATGTGGTTAGTTAGGAGTCCCGGTCGCCCAACCCTCACTCCCGGACCTAGCATCCTGCAACGGACAGAGCGAGTGGAGTGCCAGAGCTACAATCTCCCCCTGACAATGGGAACGGCCACAAGTAGCTACATGTAGGTACAGAGTCGTGAAAAATGTATTCGGACACGGAATTTCCATAGACTTACATGTTAATTTAGTGTAGCATAAATGATTTTCATGAATTTGATTTTCGTAAGATCCAAGTCAATTTTGCACATTTGCGAGGAATCATCTAGGTAGGTGGTGGGGTGTTCCTGATCCGAACATCACGTTTGCCATTTCTAAGAGATCGACAAGCGTGGAGAAGGATTGTAATCAGGGTGAACATTGGATTCGAACCTTGCAATCAGCGAATACCTGTATAGAGCACAGCAATCCAGCTTCTGGATCTGAGACTTGCTAATACCGTGAAACTCCAGATGCAGATGGATTAACAACATGAATACGCATGAGTTTTATTATAATTTATTACAAAAATAGGTGAATCTTAAGTTATTCTATTCTGCATATATACACATATCTTATTAGCACTGTCTGTTTTCTGCTGGGCCTGTCATAAGTTACAAAAACGTCATTCACTTATGTGTGTGTGTGTGCGTGCGTGCGTGTGTGTGTGTGTGTGTGTGTGTGTGTGTGAGTGTGAGTGAAAGAGTAGGTTTGACGCCGCCTTAAGCAATATTCCAGCAATATGACGGCGAGATACACCAGAAATGGGCACACACATTATACATGAGGGAAATAGAACCCACGCCTCGGTGTGTGATGAGCGAACGCTTTACCACTAGACTAGCCCACCGCCGGGACTGTATAAATAGATGGAATGATGTCTGAATGGATAGAATGGTGAATGCATAGTTGGATGGACTTATGCATGCATGAATGGTTGATGGAATGATGCATGCATTCATGTATGGATAGACAGAATGACAGATGGATGGATGGAATGATGTATACATATCTGGATGGATGCACCCTGTCGCATTAGATCTCACACTCCTGACTTAACCTCCTGACTGAGAATGTGTGTGATACAAATGCGTACGTTTCCACCCTTTTCTTGCAAAATCGCAGATTGAACATGGGACATATTTCATGAAAAGGTCGGGGCTATGCTCACTAGACTGAAAATTCCCCTCATGTAATGCAGTTATGATGTTTAAACATACCACCTGTTATACCCTCGACTGGGTACATTATATGGATGAACGATGCTGGTGTGATTAGTACTCGGGTATAACAAGTCCACACCCGTGTACAGGAGTAGGTCGAGTTGCGACAAACGTTATAAGTACTATACGAGATGGCCCCCGTCAAGGGCGCAGTCTTACGTCAATAAATACATTGCAACCAAAGGCAACATTAACAAGAGTCATATCACAGTCGATGTAAAACAATTAACAGGTAACAACAAACACCGGCTACCATTCGCATTTGATAGGGGATACGTCAAGACGCCTACTTCGCATGCTCTGTTTCTCGCCTGCTGTCCACGACTTTGATTTCGTCCGGAAGTGACGTAATTGCTGTGAATATGATTCGTGTACCATCGGGAGATATGTTTGGGGTTCACAGTGATTCTGAAATATAAAAAGCTGATGTTAAAAGTTTGTCAACAGTGGTAATCAATTACGTACTAATTAGGAGTAAAAATGTACACTTCAAATGGCCTCTTTTCTGTTTATTGGATATATATATATATATATATAAAAGGAGATAATGCTTTCAAACCTACTACTTTACTTACAGGCATGTCAAGGTGACCTGAAACCAATGAATATTTCCATAGAATATCTGATTGGTACAGAAACAAACTACATTGCCATAACGTACTCGATGTTCTTCAAAGAAAGCCTTGTAACCGCCATCCAGCAGGTACACTTCCGGGTAAAAGAGACATGGGTAGCAGTCGATGTTTAACTTCCGGTCCAGTCTTCTCAAATGACGTAGTCTGTGAGGGAAAAATCACTTTGACTAAACATTTTCAGGAAAATACAAAATTATCGCTAAACTAGTCAATTGTAATGATAATGCATAGAAACATCTTCAGTTCTCTGTGAAAATATGTACATCGGTTTTTGTGACTATGAATAGAATCTTGTATTGCATTTTGTGTTAATCCGTAAGCTGTACGGCATTCTAAGGTAAACTGTTGGTAAACTATGCGGCATTCTAAGGTTAGCAGTTCGGTATTCCATAGAAAGTTTTATGACAAGCAATGGTAATAATGGTTTTATCATTGTGGGATTATGCCATTCTATGGTAAACTGTACTGCATTTATGGTAAGTCTGTAGCATTGTATAATGAAATGTATGACATTCTTACAGTTTCGGTCCCCTCTCCGATGAAAATTCGCAGTGGAATATGAGGATATTCCTTTCAGTGGACACACTCCCTCGTCGGGCAGTGAGTACATCCGTTATGAGAGCCTCGGTGTGAAGGTTTAGCGCCCCCTGAGAGGATATAAAACGAAACGGTTAGTTGAACCAATAACGCAAACAGTAAATTTGACTCGTAAATATTAATTGTTTCAATATTTAAAGGAATTTGGTATATGGTACTTGTCAAAAAGGGTTTTCATGATTTGAATGTTACCTGAATGTGTCCTCCTTCGTACTCATACGGGTAACGACAATCAATGATTTGGTATCCGGAAATGACGTCATTGTACTTCCCTGCCAGTAGTTGACTGACTGTGAGAGGAGACACTGACTTGAGATCTTTGTGCCTTCCTTTGATTGTCGGGAGAGAGTGTGCCTGGAAAGATAGAGAATGTGACCTTGAAACTTTAGAACAACTGCACAATTATACGTTCGGGTCAAATGAAACCGTGACAGTTTATATGTATGATATCTATCTGCAAACGCCTCATTCCATTTTGTTCGAGTTTGAAATCAAGAGAAGAATCAGTTAGAAGCACTCGTAAAATCCTATCGTGTTGCCATTCTCTGTTACCCGATGTACTTGGTCGGTCAAGGTTTGTTTAACAATATTTCAGTTGTTTGACGACTGTACATAATCGAGTCTGGACCAGACAATCAAGTGATTGACACCAATCACCTTTTAGGCCTAGACATTGTAACAGGTCACTGTATTCAATTTGAGAATCATTTGCTGCTAGAATGACATAAATTATAACGTTTATGTTTGACGTTAACACTCAAATCAAATAAAGTGAAATTAATATTGCGAATCCTCATAATTTTACCTTGCCAGTTGAACATTTAAGTCTCAGAATTTAATTCAACCCCCTTGTAATAGACACCAATAATAGCGATTTGAAACTATGATCGTTTGTTAAACAACTTTTACCCTAAGTTGAATAAAATTCTGAGATTTTAATGTTCAATTGGCAAGATAAAGTTATGAGGATTCGCAATCTTTATTTCACTTTATTTGATTGAGTTTTGTTTAAAGTGAAATTCATCGGTACTTTTTGACTGAAAACAGACTATACGTAATTTTTGCTAGTATTCGCCATTGGACAGATCCTCGTATATATGTTTTTAAGGACTAATATTTAACGTTTGATAGGGTCATTTCAGTTGATCATTTATGTAAACATGCAGACATAAACTACCTCATGATCCCTACCAAAGGTTGCGTAATACAGTTTGTTAGCTCAGCTTACCCTTGTTCCGTTCCCGATAAGGTTTGCCTCCTCACTCTCCATCCTCTCGACGGCTGTCTTCAGGGACTCCAGGCACAAGCTCTGAAAACATGATAATATTACAGAACATGGAGAACAAGCTTTCTGAAGAGGATTATGCAAGCTGCATCCTATCTTTAATAGTTTCCATTCTGGTCATTACTACTCTACCGCACTCGGCAATATTCCTACTTAATGAACCAGACCAACCAAGTTACCCTAACCACCAGATCCCGTTAGTCGCCTCCATGGTGGGACTCGTGAAGGTCCGGGTTAGAATTCGTCTTCAGTAACTCATGTTTGTCGGAATAGGCGACTAACGGGATCTGGTGGTCAGGCTCGCTGACTGGGTTGACATATGTCATCGTATCCCAATATTACGAAGGTCGATGCTCATGATGTTGATCACTGGATTGTCTGGTACAGACTCCATTATTTACAGATCGCCGTCATATAACTGGAATATTGCTGAGTGAGGCGTAAACCAAACTCACTCACTCGCTCTATCGTGGGTTGATGAAGAACAATTCTAACCCGGATCTTCACGGGCAATTATATACGCTTGATGCATTCGCTCTTAGAACGAAACGTGAGAAGAGAGCTAAACGTCAACTTCTGTGGGACGTTCACCACTTAAGTGACACCGGTAATGCGGGTTTGTTCGGATCACTTTCATGATGAATCTGGAAGTCATCATCCCACGATCATAGTATCATGGTACACCTAAGGGACGCAACTCTGCTTTGCAAATTGTGGTACCTTTCACGATGCACAACATTTCATTTGTTTGGTTGCTTTTTTAACATCTTGCTATGACTGTAATTAGGTTGAAATATCTTTCATAAAATACTGTTTTTAATATTCCTTTTTTTTTAAAAATAAAGAATCAGGTAATGCCTTTCACTGAGCAATCGGAAAACGTTGCATCAGATCAAGCCACGTGATAGTGGTAACTAACATGTTTCGATTTAGATATCTTCAGAAACACTCAATTCTTGGCGAACATATTCTTCACAGCAGTAGTTACCTCATGAGCATTCGGCTTGAAAAGGAACTTTCTCGGGATGTTCTGAGGTGAATTATCGCCCTTTGTGGCCGTATCCGGTTCCTGAAAACAACAACAAGCGTATGTATTCCACTTATTTACCCCTCAAGCCTTTAAATCCATGCTTCTCTCGAAAGGTTTCTTTTCTATTAATATTAGAAAAGGCAAAAATAAAATAATAAATAAACGCTTCCGGTGACAATGTAGCATTGAAGTGTGTAAGAATGGTGTGACAATTTGATGTTAAAAAACAACATTTCCATTCCGTTTTACAGTGATCCATTCGGTGATCGGAAAATACGTAAATGTGCACGTGTATATACTACTCAGACAAAGTGAAGGATCACCCCATTAAATTCTTCCATACTATTGTCCAGGTAAAATATCTCTAAAGTACATCTGGTCATCCTTCACGTTTTCAAATAGTATATAAGTTATGACGAAGTCTTTAACAGTTTCGCTCAGCATGTAAAGGAGATAAGATTGTCCGCTTAAATTTTAATAAATTGGGGTATATGTTTCAGTAATTATGAAGTGAAAGTTCGACTGGCTGTCGCCCTGTTTACGTACCATTGCTGTGTTCTCGGGGGAGTCGATGCCACTGTCGGTGAAATCCTCCTCCACCTCACAGTAACCCGGGGAAGTGATGCGCTGCGGGGTCACATGACCCTCACGTGACCCACTCTCCATGTCAGTGTCACTCAGAGGGTGTGACGTACCCTGGTACTCTTCACCCAAGCTGGTCTGAGGCATCGTCATGTGACGTATCTTGGCAGGGTGGGGGAGACAGCACGGAGACATGGAATCGTTGAACTACAACAGTCAACATTGTTAACCAACTTTAGCCTACACTTCTTTTTCTTCCGTGTCATGGGTTTTTTTTCATGTCATTCCGCATCACTCAACAAACTTTAATACAGTTATCAAACGTACTGTTATGCCATAGAGATCATTCAGCAAGTTATATCATTTAGTTTCATCGTAAACAGCAGTATAGCAACAAATGTGCGCCTCTTATAGTACTTCATATTAATTTGCTTCAGATTTACAATTACGGTGTAGATGATTAGGTTGGTATTCGTCGAATTTGGAATTACTTTTATTTTATTGAAAACATTCATTGACATGTAACTTGAGTTATATATGTGATCATTCGCTTGTTGTAGTGGCGTATTTAGGTAACATGTTTGAGTGGCATTTTAAAAGTTGGGAAGTACACATAATGACAAATTTATGGATAATAATTTAAAAATAAAAAAAAGTTGTTTTCCATAAATTCGTCATTATTGTAAACAAACACCGAGGTGTAAATAAAACATGCTCAGACATGCTCACCGCTAAACGTCTTCTTGGCATCTTGGTCAACCGGAGCTGTGAAAATGTATACGTTCAATTACTAAACATAGATCCGAATGTTATAGTGGCTGCTCGGATATGTTCAAGAAAGTTGGCATTTCACAAAACCAAATATATAAACTAGAACTCTATTTTTCTCGAATACGTTATTTTTATCATTCTATCCAGCTGTTTATGATTCCATGTTTCGTATCGTTATTTTACTTTAGTTGTTTATAACAAGTCGCATAATTTGTTCAGCTGCATTTTAAGCCTATTACTTCACATTTCTCTCGTTTGTTCAACGATATTGGCAGTGAGCAAAATCAAATATAACCCGAAGCGCCCGTAAAATGTTGAACAATGCTATCTGAGTTATTGTTGATACTGTAAAGTTCACGGGATATAACCGTAAACAAGAAGTTGCATTTACGAGTTCTAACAATGTTCGTTCTGCATGACATTATTACTTCGAGTATATGGCGATAAGTGCTTACAAAATACATCCACGAAAAGAACAATTCATTTCACATTGTTTCAGATAGATATCCAAATGGTCCATGTACGTTTGATTTTAATGTTGTATTGCTGGTGTTAACCTTGACAGTTTGTCATTCAAATATGTAAGAGGAATAACCATGAGAATGATAACACGTGCCGATAACAGAAATGATAATGTATGATAATTAATATACACGACTAGTATTGACACGAACAATCCCATTATAATTGTTTTTAAAAGAGCAAACGTGCAAACATCCTATAATAAAGATTTATGCCGAAACGTCGATGTTACAAAACAATAATGAAATACAGAAGCTGTTATCCATAAACTGTTAATTCTGTCACCCGTCAACTTCAAAGATAGTCAATCAGTCAATTCTTGTATACATTCTCAGACCATTTCACATCGCCACTTAGGTAAATCCATACATGGCATTACGTTCATGTGTATGAAAAGCACTTAATTTGAGCAATGTTCATGATATGCCTTTTAACGAAATTAACAAAGTCTTAAAACGAATTAAATTAAAGCAGTATAACAGTAAAACGGCAAATACTCCAGTATACTTACGAGAACAACACACGTCCAAATCGCCAATCAAACACCCCAAGCTCACTCGTGTAATCCAAAGCGAGAGACTCAACAGTTGTGTTGGGAATGGAATCACGAGCCGGTACTTATGCTGTTTGTATGTATGGCCATCTGGTTGTCAACAGTATTTGCATGTAAACAATCGCCTAATCCAATCCTAGCCATATGGAAGCATCAGTGACATTTCCAGGTAATAATTAGTGTAAAATGCTAATTGGTTCTGCTTGTTTGAGTAGCACCAAGCGAGTCATCGTTACAATCTCGCCTCTCAGAACGACCGCGAAAACAATGCCTGTCAATTAATCCCATAAGAATGTGCTAATTACTAACTTGAGTAAGACCTGTCGGTGAAGTAACCCACGGTAGCAATGATGTAAAGGGAGGTAAGTTGAGTTGGCGAGAATCAGTACCGGGTCGTGGGAAGGGATTAGTTAATTAGTATCCGATTAATGAGATAATCTGCATGAAATGTTAGTCATATCTACCGTTAGGCAATGTGTTTAGGGAGCTAAGGTGGAAGATTTCGAGGGTTAGCTGACGTAATTGCAGTAACAGTGTGGTGTCACGGAGCAGACGACACAAATCTGTAAACCGAGACTCAGGTCATAAACGTGTATCACTCTCAATATTTACACTAGGATTACACATACAACACACGGGTGTTTTCAAATCAGAGCTGTGGAGATATTGTTAGATCGGTCGTTATGTGATTGAAATGGTTGTCATTTTGCCCTGAGAAAATCATCACATTTCATGGTGTCCCAAGATGCCTGTTGACATTTCTTTACTCCTTTCATTTAACGGTTATAGTATTACCGTTTCTTTTCGATGGAGTTAAACTAGTCAAGAAGGTCAAAAGCGCCAAAAATCTAATTAAACTTATAAATGTATCATATTTGTATTGTGCCTTCGTGCCTTCTCACATGTACTGTTGAGGTACTGATGGAGGAAAACCAAGTTCTATGGATAATTTGTTTGAGTGGCATTCTAGAAGTTGGTGGTATAGAGATGACGTTTCGGTATAGATTCTTAAACCTGTTTCAAGCATCTTCAAACCGGTATAAGAATCTATACCGAAACGTTGCCATTGTGAAAATAAAGAAGTTGATCATCCATAAAGTTTTGTAATCTCTAAGTTCTATGGATAGTCAACTTCTTTATTGCAATGAGTGTGCCGTTTCGGTGTAGGTACTAACACCGTTATCAATCAGCTGATGTCCTTGGCTTGTAACCGATCATGAATCACTGAATGAAAACATGTTAAACATATATTTTACTTCTTTCTTTTAAGTTTGCGGTTTTGAGTTATTCATTTTCAGATTACCTCTCTGGCAACCATCTCACGTGACCCGTATGTCCTTGTTTAAATGAATTTATGGTAACGACGCGTTTAGTTTTCATGATGTCTGTTCATGATTCATGGTACAACGAATGAATACATTAAATACCTCAGTGTATGCTTTGATTGGAAGTAATTTTATGTTCAAGTGTATAAGTGTTAGGGTGAGACATCCCTTATCAACTTTCGATAAATCTCTCGTTATATATTCTGACATATCAGACGTGATTCAAAGTACGTGATATAACCAAAGTCCGTCCCACAAAAGCGCTACGGTGAACATAAGTTAAGTCCGAGTTGTGTGGGAGGGATATGATCAGCTTAGTGCTAAATCTCTTTGTTAATCGGAGCCCAGGTGGCTTATGCGATACAAACACAAATGTGCAATAGTTAAAAAAAATCACTCGTCCCAATGTTGAGGTAGAAACATGGGACTCGCTCTGTGCAGTCATTGCTTATGATGACCTTGTGCACTTGGAGGTGGAGAAAACAAGCGGAGTTTTTGTGCCTTCAGAGCGATGAGCTATTGCTGCAAATCTATTCCCAGTTTCTTATGCATGCAAATGGTGTTATTAACGATATGCAAAACGGGTTTCGTAAACAGAGATCTACTACAGATCATATTCAATCTATTTGTTCCATCATCGAAACAAGAAAATGTAATAAAAAGGAAACTTTTGCTGCTTTATAGATTTTAAGAAGGCGTATGATTGTATTAATAGAGGTGTTCTATGGGACAAAGTGAGAAATATTGGTGTAAATGGTAAAATGTTTTTAGCTCTTCAATCTTTGTATGCGAATGTAAAATGTAGTGCTCGTATTAATGGTATTTTAACCCCGTGGTTTGGTGTAAATCGGGGCCTGAAGCAAGGTTGTTTACTTTCTCCAATACTGTTTCACTTTTTCATTAATGATCTACTTGATACATTTGGAGAAGTGGGGATTGGTATTCATGTCAAGGACAAGGTCTGTGATCACAGTGGTGATCCTATTGTTGTGCGAATGCAGTGATCACATCTGTTGTGTCAGTTATCAACACAATAACACAAACACATTTTGGTAACGGTGGAAACAATATCAATCCTAATTTGAAAATGAAATTTATTTTCGTTCAGAGTAAAACAAGAAATCTTGGCTTGAGTGATAGGGCCCATTTATGCTACACCCAACACTACTAGTTCTTTTACGACAGCATGCAAACAGTGACCATGGTAAACAAGTTGCTGATAATATGTGAAACTATCAACACCAACACTACTAACTGGGGTATATATCACAAACAAGAGTGTGGCCTTTATCTCACAATGTGTTATTTTTATACTGCTGGGATATACACATGGCATACTGAGTTTCGTTACTTTGTATGTATAGGACACCTAGGATCGTTCTACTCTGTGCAGAAAGCAGTTGAACAAAATATATATTCTGATGGATTCGAAGTATGGTAATCGTGTTTAAAATTGAGTCAAACGGTTGACCTACAGATCACATGTACCGGATGGTCACAGGTGTTTATGGTTTAAACATACTTGTTTCATGAAAAAATGCAACGGCAGAATTTTCATGAACTGGATTGGTCAACAAGCTCAAAAGAACTTATATGAAGACCGCTCCAATATACATAGATATATGAAACAGTATCATGACAAGGAAAGACGATATCTAATGAAAATAGACGTTATGACATGTAGTAAGAAAATCAAACAGGTGTATATTGCATACATGTACAAACATGCATTGTTCCTTCCTTGACTCCAACCCAACCCCAATAAATAAACAATCTTATCCTTAAAAATGGTAACCATGAAACGTCTTTGCAGATAATAGAATTCTTCCCGTAAAAGTGTTAATCATGAAATCATACTATTATCTTTACAGATAATAATAAAGTTTTTCCCCGTAAAAATGTTAATCGTGAAACGTCGAGGTTTTTTTCATAAAAGCACTGGCCAGGAAACCTCGTTGCACATAATAAAAGCGTTCTTTTCCACTAAAGTTAAAAACCCCAAACGTCTTTACAAACAATAACGGAGATCTTATCCATTACAAACAATAACAGAGCTGTTCAAGTACAAGGGTGAAGTCGCCATTGCTTCGGACGTGTTTAACAATATGCTGCCATGTCTATTGAAAATCGAGCGTGTAACCTAAAAACGAAGCAACTTCCTACCGAAGCCGTGAAAATCATTGTCCAACATGCATCTCAAATTGTATGCTTATAAACACAAAAAGACCATGAACAACCCGAAATCCATTTGACCCTTTCCTAATAGCTAGTAGCCATTTTCGTTTTAAAAATGTTTTGACAACTAAACCAATTAAGATTAATGTTTACATCAGTTACCTCCCTTTGCTATAAAGCTACGCGTGGGTTGTGATGGTTTGCGGGTGTACGTTACACAGGCTGAATCGACTTACTTAATCTGTGTTGTTGTTTACACCAAAGCCAAATTTCTAAACAAGCGCGGGTGTTGATGCAGTAACCACACACGGTGAGGCATGATGGCGTGGACGTGGGAGCCAGTCCAAGTGGTTGGTTTAGTTTGCACAGCTATTCAATTTGGAGATTGTCCGGTCGCACCTATTGTGTGAAACTCAAGTAAGAGAGCTGTGCTTTTATGTTGGACGAATATATATCGACAGGAACCCCAGTTTGCCATTCTACACCGCTACTACTGAATCACGACACACAGATCCTAGGTAGGGATAATAAGAGAGCATACTGCGCTACAAGGAACATTACTAACATATTTAATAGAAGCCTATATAATGTTTTTTTAAAATTTGGCAAATGTTTCGTTTAGGTCATTTCATGTTTATTTTGTTATTGTGTAGTAAATTTAAAAACTGTTATTTTTTTTGTAAAATTCATGCATTGTGATAAATGTTTTGTGGTTGTATCAGTTTTCAAACAATCTTACTGGTTACATTCTAAATGAATTACCTATGCAGCTCTGATCTAGATATTCACTATATGAAAATATGTTTTGATTTACTGTTATGTTTTATCTCAACGAGAAATTGATTCATAATTGAAAATTGTATATTGTTAAACTTTTAAATATTTTTTCAGTGGGATTTTAATTAATTGCCGTGAAGTACACAAGTATATTTAAGGTGAGATTTCTGTACACAAATTGATTAATTAAGAATCGAATCACATTAGCGATGGGATTGACAAACAGTAATTTTAATTTCAACTTAAAAAATGTTTTGCATGCATTTTGTTTTTACCATGTAATTTTAGCAACAGAAATTGTGTCAATGACACTTCACAAATAGTGCAAGAGATACGGAAATACAGTGTAGCAAACACATATAGTTTTCTGTTTGTATATACACAGATGGATCATTCAGCATCCCCGACTGTCAGGACAAGTCATGATCTCGTAACTGCGAAAAGTCGAACAACAAGTTCCTTGAGTGACGACGAAGATTTGTCACGTGACAGTGGCTATGGGTCCCCAGACATGTCTGTAGGGGTGAGTATAGGAATACATGAAACTAAGATGTCTTCAAAATATCTACTGTTATACTAGGCTTCAGCTTTCAGTTTTCAGTTTTCTGTTTAGGATACGGCTTTGTGCTGTACTAACAAGGTGGGCATACAACCGTATGGATGAATGGATCGTTTTATAAACTTGCAATTTAATACCAGGTTCAGGTGTATATTTAAGATATGAGTACATGGGTACTGTAAGATTGCTCTATTGGTGCCCCACACACCCACCCTTTAAAACAGACCCGTACTGATATCTATATTTCCAAAGTCAGAGCCCGTGAAGATCCGGGTTAGAGGTGATCTTCAGAAACCCATGCTTGTCGTAAGAGGCGACTAACGAGATCGGGTGGTCAGACTCGCTGTCATCATATCCCAATTGCGTAGATCAATGCTTATGATGTTGATCACTGGATTGTCTGGTCGAGACTCGATTATTTACAGACCACTGCCATATAGCTGGTATATTGCTGAGTGCGGCGTAAACTCACTCACTCACTCCAAAATCAGAGCCCCACTGGTATTCATATTTCCGTCTCGTTGAGCTTCATTTATGCCTATATTCCTATGAACAGATAATACGTGTTCATATATGGTTGCATAATTCCATACTCATCCATTGTTGTCCATTTTCCCGTTCTCTACCATAGTCCCATTGATACCAGGTCCATTGAGATCCTCAGCAGATGTTCTTATTCCAATACTCTGCCACAGATCAGTTGATGCCCTTATTCCATTCTTCGACATGCATACCAATGGAACTCCAGGACACTATCCACTAATACAGAGATCGGTTGATAGCCATATTCCACAGATCCATTGATGCCCCTTTTCCCCATCCCTTTACACAGACATCCATTGATGTCTATATTCCCGCTTTACCACCGATCTAGTGATGCCCCTTTTTCCCATCCCTTTACACAGAGATCCATTGATGTCTATATTCCCGCTTTACCACAGATCTAGTGATGCCCCCTTTCCCATCCCTTTACACAGAGATCCATTGATGTCTATATTCCCGCTTTACCACAGATCTAGTGATGCCCTTTTCCCCATCCCTTTACACAGAGATCCATTGATGTCTATATTCCCGCTTTACCACAGATCTACTGATGCCCCCTTTCCCATCCCTTAACACAGATCCATTGGTGTCCATATTCCCATACTCTAACATCCATATCTACTGATGGCAATATTTTCATCCATTAACATACAGCTCCATCTTTGCAGGTCTTTTCACTGGAGACACCCGAGACCAGGTCACCAAAAAGGAGTTTTGACCTCACTCAGGTTCGGAGGTCGCTGTTTTCTTTCAAAAGATCACGCACCGAGTCTGTTGACGACAGTGACGACGACGACCACGTATGTGGAAAACGACAACGACTCTTCATCGACGACGACAGTGACGATGGCGATGATGAGGTATGTTTCTGTTACATTCCAGCTAACCGATCATTTGTTACAATTAGGACTGTCGTTAGAACGGTTATTTCGACCCAACGTTAATACACATAAGCTGCATAATGGCTTTCTGTAGATTTATATGGATTGCGTATTTAGGGTATGAATATGGATAACAACTTTATTCTTCTTCAACTGGTGGATGGTATTATTGGGTAGAGTAATGATTCAATAACACAACCTCAACCATTAATTGCATTACAGGTTGTGTTTACCCAGCACGGACCAAGTTATATTATATTTGATGTCGAATAGCAAACCGTTTATTATCACTGATGACTTAAGAATCTATGGATGACCTTGTCGTCTAAGGCAACTGTAGAGTTGCATTCCTTCCACCTAAGTGACGTACGTACAATACGTACATCACCTTGATATCTTCTCAAATCAAACTCGTCACGATATGGCTGAAATATTGCCGATGTGACGTTAGATATTAACTCACTCACTCTCCAATCAAACAGACAGTAATATTGTTCAAAGCTGCATTAAACTCAGTCACTCACGAGAACATTACAGAGGTATCTGAAACATCTGCAGTGATCTTATAAGAAAGTTGGCTATGTATGTTGAGAATTCTATGCAATTAAGAACAAATCTGTTAATGTAGGCAATATGTATTGTGGCTGCTGTACACCTGCTGTGTCATGGGCCGATGGTCTCTTGCTGAATAAACCACTATCAATCTGCCCGGCGTCTACTTCCGGAAGCAAGAAATTGGAGTGATTTTCCTTTATGGCAATATTTTTGCTATTTATTTGATGTGCATCTGGATGTAACACTCTCATTTGAAACTGCAGGTATTCCTGACAGATGTAACTTCAGATGTTGTGAAGAAGGCCGTAGACAAGATGGAGATCGACAGAAGTCTTGTCGGTGACGGATCGCAGGTACACGTGACGGATTTTTTTCCGAGTGTCATTGATATTTAAACTGGTATCTGCTTTTCTAGTTGATATTGTTTTCTTCCATTGTTCTGGGTCTTACGGGATTCTGATTCCAGTTGGGCTGTGGACTTCAGTTTCGAAGTGATATTTATCTTCAATGTAAGACAACGTGCATTTGTACACTGTGTTGCCTGTTTAATGTTCGTGTCGGGGCGATGGGGATAGCCTAGTAGTTAACACGTTCGTTCGTCACGCCGGGCTCGATTCCCAACATGGGCACAATGTGTGAAGCCCATTTCTGATATTGCTGACATAATGCTAAACGCGATGTAAAACTCACTCACTCACTATTGTTTGTGTCATATTCCAGGTAATGGTTTAACACGTAGGTGTTAGCGTTAGCCAGCAGAAAGTCAGGTAGTGGTATTTCGAATCAGGTGAATTTGTAGTTTATTGATATTATGTATGATTACTAACAAATCCTTTGCGTGCTTTGATATAAGATGACGTATTTCAAGTAATGGTATGAAGGCACTGTACATTTTAGGCATTTCAGGTAGTTTGTTGGTATGAGGTATTTCGGGTAAGGATGTGTTGGTATGAGGTATTTGAGGCAAATACATTACGCAGTTAAGTTAGGTTGTTAATCATTTTAGATATTGGCATATCAGGCATTTTCTTGACGGGGGGCAATAGGAAGCAGCAGTGTAGGTATTAGTATTGGTACTTGCTTTTAATTATTGTGTGGTATTGCAAGTATTGGAATGACTTCAGATTTTGGTGTTGTGTTTTTTGTATGATACATTTCAGGTACTGGTAAGCAGCGGTATAGGTATTTATATTTCGTACTCGTATTGGTTTGATTGTTTTATGAACTGACAGCTTTCCGTTGTAGGCATTTGTATGACGTATTTCAGGTATATTCATGACGTAATTCTGTCAATGGTGTCAATATGTCCAGTGTACATATTGTTATGACAAGTGTACGTCTTCGTATGACTTATTTCAGATATATGTATGGAGTCGGTATTTCAGGGGAGAAAACTCTACTCACGGTTTGGTTTCAGCATCCCATGGTCAAAGAATGGGGTCAGGTGGTCAGGCTCATCATTGTATCCCATTTGTAAAAAACTGATGCTCAGGGCATCTGGATTCTCTGGTCAAGACTCGATTATTTGCAGACCACTTTCATAAAGATGGAATAATACCAAGTGTTGTGCCAAACAAGAAACAACCAGCACGCATTACCCAGTGTCTGTGCCCTGAATGAAACCCACCAATTATATGTTTGCAGACACACTGTCTCCCAACTGTGCAAGGGAAGCACAAAGACCTCAAGTCAGTATCACCATCTACCGTCAGCCTGCTTCTGTCAGGGAAATACGATGACACTATTTCCGGGTACCAGATTATTGACTGCCGGTATCCGTATGAGTACGAAGGCGGACACATTGAGGTCAGTATCAACGTGGAAGGAAAGGAAATCGGTCATTTGATGATGATGATGATGATGATTAAGATGATTATTTGGAGATGATTGTACGTGCGCTTCCCGACATGATGCGTATTTCGCACACGCAGTTGATCAGAGCTAATTGAAATATAATACTGTATTGGAATATTGTAATGCCACGATCACCATAATGATAACGTCTTCCTTCAGATGACAATTTTTATCCTTTCAGGGAGCTCTCAATCTCTTCACCGAGGCCCTTGTCACGGACTTGGTCAGTAGTCAACGTTGGAGACAGTCAACCGAAAGAACCATCCTTATTTTCCACTGTGAATTTTCCTCTGAGAGGGGACCTAAACTGTAAGTGACCCCTGCAAATACTTTGTGTTCTTTTGAATTGGGGTTGTATGAAGTGAAACTCGTTAAACCGCTACGCTTTAATCCGAAAGTTTAGTTCTCCGGGCCGCTTCTGCCAGGAACGTTTGTAATTTTTGACGATATATATGCAACCCTGATCTCTTTAACCCGAGATATTTTATCATTCCGGGCTCTCTTTCTAAAATCGATACCTTCTGGAATAACTGTGGATTCTGTAATATTGCAAATATATGTTTGATTTTCATTTAAATACGGTGTGTTACAGACTTCGCCATCTAAGAAGCCTAGACCGGAAGTTGAACAGTGACCGCTACCCGTTCCTCTTCTACCCGGAAGTGTATTTGCTAGATGGCGGTTACAAGGCGTTCTATGAACAACACCAGGTACGTTGCACATTTATACTGAAACATTTACACTTCAATATGAGCTAGGGATATAGGCACACTTATACAGGTAAGCTAAGAAATTGCTATTGTAAAACACAAATGATGACGTCTTATTTATTTTATTTGTATTTACAGAGGAACATGCATTCGAAAGAGAATTTGTTACAGATTGTAAACAGAATTTTAAAACGGAAATTACAATAACATAAAATGTTGATTGCAGGACCAATGCCAGCCTCAGACCTACCTTCCCATGCTGCACCAAGATTACAGCTCTGTATTACGTCACTTCCGGTCAACCAAGTCTCACGCAGTACGAGAAAGGAAGAGAGCATTTCAAAGGCGACAGGTTTTGGAAATGTCACCCTCTACCTTCACGCTTTGAAGAAATAACTGCGTTCACGGAAGAAGACCAATATAGCCACGCAAAACATGTGAATAACACATCATCTCAGTATTTTCAGAAGATATACCAGTACTTGGATTGAACCTGGTGTAGGAGTAGGTCAGTGAATGTACCTACGTGGGGATTCTGATTGTAGGTGGCAGTGCGTGGGATCAGCGAATATATCGATACTGGGATACCGAACTTTGTACTTGGCAGTGCGTGGAGTCAGTGAAATGTAGCGATATTGGTATAATGAACTTTGTACGTGGCAGTGCGCGTGGCAGTGCGTGGGGTCAGTGAATGTACCGATACGGGATATTGAACTTTGTGTTTGACAGTGCGGGGGGTCAGCGAATGTACCGGTATAGAGATATTGTGCGGAAGTAGCAGTGCTTGTTGAAACTGTTGTTTACTCAGATTGTTGTGAGTTGTTTGACTTGTTGAACTGTTGTAATGTATTTCGCTAGTGCAGCGTGGCCGAGTGCTGTATTGACAATGTGGACCCATTAGAATTTCGTAGCTCAACTGTAGATTACATTCTTAAAAGCATGCTGTAACTTGTTGACCATCTCTGCATGTTTCCATTGAAACCATATTTATTATATTTATTCATTGAGGTTGTAAATGTATTTATTGATGTTCTTTGTATGAAGTATCACTCGTCATTCCTTAAGATAAAAAGGGTGTCTGTCATGGTTGGGCCCGACAAGCTCTCGTCATCCCTCCAGTAATTGTGCTTTTCCAATAGTTTATCATATAAGTATATTGTTCGACCAATATATTACTTATCCAGGTTTGTATCATGTCTGTTGTTGTTTGTATTTATTGCAAGTATTACATAAGTGAAACGAAACGTATTAATGTCCATTATAGATATGATATGCTTGTATCCCTTTTTGTCAATAAAGATGTTAACCTTCCGTTGCTTTTCTGCTGTTTTTTTAAACCTTGGCATGTCATCTATCGCTGCTGCTTTGTTTTCCGTACTTCAGAATTTAGCGTTCGTCGCAACGAATTGATAAGGCCAGTAACACAGCAGCTATGGCTAGGTTAACGAGTTATCAACGACATCAAGTCATTGGACGTCTAGATGCTGGTGAACGTGCTCGAGTCATTGCTAATGACCTCAACTGCAGCGTACGAATGATAGAACCGTCTTAGACAGACCAACAGCACTGATGACCGCCCACGTAGTGGTCGACCACGTGTAACAACACGTCGCCAGGACCGTCATATCGTCCATCATCACCTCTCGTTACCCTAGCCATAGCTGCTGTGTTCAGAAAACAAGTGAAAGATTGCCATTCAAGCCGGAAATTTATGCCTGAATGCATGCATGATGCAAGTGCATCTCGATTTCAATGTTGTGTTTGTGCGAACTCTTCCCTTTCCTCAAACAAAAACATTTCAAACCTCCGTCTCAAACGATACTTTATTGGGCAATACAGGCCATACGACATCATTTTCTCAAACTTGACTTCCGGTGTGTATATAGGTTCAAATAGTCCATTGATACTTAAATGTCATTTCCAATATTATGACGTTTGTTTTGCCGTTCAGGATAGTACCCAGTGCCCTGCACATAAGAACATAGTTCTTCTACATTATTACTCGTATAGCTGATGGCCATATTTATTAAAGCATGCGTTAAACAATTACGAAACATTGAATTTCAATATAACTTCAGAACTTTGAAATATCAGTAACTCATTGAGTCAGCCTTTCCCCAGACTGACATAATGAGCATCGATCTGCACATGATCTGCATCATGTTACCCGCTGGAAATGCCGAACTGTGGGAATTCGTTTGGTACTTCGTGTTAGTAGTGTTTGACCTGTTGCCTAACCCTGGTACTCCTTATTACGATCCAATACCCGTTCTTCAAACAGTTCAAATTTAACATTAAGGTGTTCGGTACTACGTTGTCAACTGGTCCTCGGGGCCCATGGATTGATGTACCCTCTATGTTTCTTTTGGTGTCCTCCCATTACGCAGACAGGCAGTTCGGAGACGCCTTGAAACAACAACTTACGGTTCAGTGAACAGATTAGCTACTCCCTGTTACCTTATACCTACACATTACAATGGAATAGTCCAAATAAAAACACAAGATGAAAGCTGAAACTATATTATTTACTTTGAAATATGGCCGAAAAGACATTAATTTGAATTTTGATTGCTACAATATTTAAAAACAGTTGACTTTCATAAACATTTCGGTTTAACCTTCTCGTCTAATGGGAGTTGTCATCATTGTCAATAAGACATGGAGAATTATTGGAGCATTTCAGAAATTAAAGTTCCTACTAAATAGTACAACACCAGTTTTTCTTCAGGATTTACTCCTACCTGTACTAGTCAACCGGACAATCTGTGAGTTAGGAAACTCGGATAATTTTTGCCTACCATGTACAATACTGAGGTACTCAACATCATCTTTTATTCCATCAGCAGTTAAAATGTGGAAAAGTATTCCCTTAGCTATTAGAAATTGCGACTCTGTTGCATCATTACGACACCATCAGTATAGGACACCTTCAGTCATTTTGCAACGACAATAAAACGCATTATAACTTGAAATAAGAATGAAATGTACAACATATGTAAGCTGATTAGATAAGTAGCAATGTCAAGGTTAAAGTTTATGAAAGATGGAATTTCACTGATAGGATAAATAGGTTGCTGCTACTGTACGCCACATTCCTTGAAAACCACGGTGACATGTATGTAATCTAAACTGTGCAACACTCAGTAACCCAGGTCTGAATAGTGGCGACTGACAAATGCATTAAAAATGCATGTGAGGAGGTTGTATATATGGATTAACACGTTGGGCCCATACCAATGACATAGGAAGCTGGTGTTAATATGACCAATAAAATTAATATTTCAATTCAATAATCATAATGCTCGAATTGATTCCGATTAAATCATAAACATCTTTCCACGCACCCATTTGCCAAATATGGAAAAAGTAAGCCACTTGTCTATTACAAAACGTTTTGAAAGCTTGAAATTTAAGGGACCTGGTTAAACAACTTTTGATCAAGAGTTGACCAGCCGAACCCGTTCTCCTAAGATTCTAACTCAGGCGGGTAAATTAGTTGAAGAGACATTAATATCTGACAATAATTGGCAGATATCAGATCATCGAACTCCGTGGCAGCCCAGACATATCTGTATATAGTTTATGTCACCATAGCATTGGTCAGCCAAAGAGTAGCACTTCACTGAACATGTTGTGAATTCAGTAAATAAGTTGAACAATTTAGTACCCCCTTTTCTAAGACTGCACTATTGGGGACATTTGAGAAAAGTAGCCGAAACTAGATTTTGTATGAACTTGGTAGTGCCTGCTATTTGCCTCTTCACAATAATACAGGAAAAATGGATTGGTCAGCCAAAGAGTAGCACTTCACTGAACATGCTGTAAATTAAGTAAATAAGTTGAATAATTTAGTAACCATTTTCTAAATATGCGAGGCTGGGGACATTTGAAAAAACATAGTCGAAACGAGAATTGTTCTATGGAGCTGGTAGTCACTGCTATTTGCCATTTCACAATAGTACAGGTAACCGTGATATACATGACAAACAGTGGCATCGATCATTCCGGATCCTTCTCCCGTAACACATTATAGATGATATATACATATTTTAAAACAACAATACAATGTATTCACCGAACCAGAGAATAAGTCACGTCTCTGCACTGTTCTGTATCAGCCGGTGACAGACATAAAGTGGGCGGTGGAGCTTTGACTGGAACAGTTTCACAAAAGCGCATCCACTGATTGAACAAATATCAAAAGTCAGTGAATAATGGTTATAGGCCGAGACATACTCCATCGGGCGTAAATTGTATTAGTGATGCAATGTATATTAATTGATCACTGAAAGTCTGTGAGCACAGCACGTGTGAAGGTTTGTACGGTACGTTGTTTAAGAGAACATTTCTTGTGATATGTGAGCCGACCCGCCCACAAGCCATTGACTAATACCCCTACACACACAGACACAGACAGACACACACACACACACACACACACACGCACGCACGCACGCACGCACGCACGCACGCACACACACACACACACACACACACACACACACCAAAGCACCTTAACACAATGTACTACCTGTAGGTTCAAAGCACCTGACTCTTTGAAACGATTGCATTTTGATGTGGTGTTAGGTCCTGTCATAAAGATTTAGAGAATATTTTATGGAAATATATACCCTGAGCAGCCCCTATGATTTCTCCAGCTTCACCTGGACTTCCCCCTTCTATTTTTTTAGATATTTCCACCATATACTTTTAATCATGTGACTTCCTCTGGCAACACTGAAATGATACCTGTCCTTTGATTGGTCCTTTGGTTCACTTTCTTAATACTTCCTGTCTCACCGGAACTCCTGCATTCTGCATGGACTCTAATATTGTTTGTTTGTTGTTTAACGCCTCACTCAGCAATGAAATGTTCTGTGCAGTCGACGAATAACTTCAGAGTCATCCAGTTTTCTCCTGTTGGAATGTGAAGCACTTCCAGTGAGGATTTCATCATATATGTGACCATACCTGTACCGCTAAACTTAGTAGTATACATTTGTAATCGACAATACTTAGCATGGGGACAACGCTCTAAGACCAATTAACCTCCAATAGTCACACGCAAAAGTAGGCTGCCAGAACAATCTATATATCTGTAATTGAGGAAGGTTCGAGTACACTCCAGCACTCTACAAGCACAGTGTATAGCACTCCCTGATAGCAATTATTAAGCACTACCTGAATCCAAGTGCATTTAAAAAAATCTCACCCAGCACAATAAAGTAAGGAGCTTCACACATCATCTCAAAAGCACTGGGTTGCATATTTACGCTCTGCAAGGGCGCCAAGCACAATGGAGGTATACTTGGTAAAAGCAGTATATGCACATCAGCTTTGCGAACTGATTTAAATGCAATGTCAGGAAAAGTCCTAAAACTTAACTTTTCATGACATGGAAAGACGCAGACTTTCAGTATATACATAATGGCTGTCCTGTCGCAATAACGGTGCTAACTTGAATATGAAGTGTCAGGAAGCGCATGACCACGGTGAAAGGATTGTTCAAGGCCTGGACGACTGAGGAAAACAAATGATAGCGATGACAGAAACCTAATTCGTCAGGAAAGATCCAGTCCCAGGACTAATGCTGAAGAACTGCCCCGACAATGGAAAGTTGGAGTCCGACTCTCTACCCGTGCACCAGAAGGAGGCTACGGAGTCTGCTGGTCTGAAGTTACGTCGATCTCACAGATAAACACAAGCAGCAACGTCTGGCGTGGTGCAGGCTCCGAGCAAACCGCAACTTTAGGACATGGTGTAGGGTTATTGGTCTGATGAAAGTCGCTCGTACCCGTTACCGACGGTCATTGTCGAGTATGGACACGTCGTATGGAGGCTAACCACCAGGAGATGATCCATGAACCCTTTGATGATGGCTCAGTGATGCGTTTCGTATGACAGCAAATTGGATCTCTCTGGGACACTCAAATATGGATTCCATCGTCGTGCACAATTTGATAACCACCCCCTTGCGAGTCGTCTGATATTCATGGATGAATACATAACGCTTGACCTCACCGTTTTCAAGCTGCAATTGCCATCGAAACATTACCATGGCCCTATGAGAGTCTCGCCATGGACTCCATCGAAAATCTTTGGGGCATCTTGGACGCCAAGTTCGTGCTGAACATCATCCTGTTCAACAGGCCTACCAAAGAAAACTTTCCCACTGTGCAGAAAAACGCAGAAAAGCCCACATTAATCGTGGAAATAGCAACATAAACACATTACCTCGCTACTGAAACAGTAAAAACGGCAACGAAAAACTATGAAACTGCAACATTTTTATATCAGCGAACTTTGACCTCTACTGCGCATGCGCATTACGATCCGGGCTTCTTTCCAATTTCCGAGCAACCGTGAATCGCCTCGCGTAGAAAATGTATTAAATATGTTGGAATAATTGCTGTCAATCGTTTCATACGAATGGAAAGCAAACTAAACAAGTGTGCACACAAGTATCATGATGATAAATGCCAAATAACACAATTGAAATATACTAGGCACATAAAGAAACTGTGCATACAAAAATTTAAAATCTAAATTTATCAAACCTGTGTAGACACATAAGGATTCAAACTCAGAGGTTAGTGACATGTATCCAACATGCATGCACGTGCCACGTTCCGTGACGTTAGTGGGTTCGTCCTTGAGACGTGCAATACGTTGTTGCACGTGCATTCCGGGAAAGAGAAACAGTGCAATGATTGCCACACAATACTGTCACTTTGGAAAGCTCAACCCCTGCTCTTGCGATCGTTCAAAAAATTAAACGGCTATTGAAACGCATAGCATGCCAAGGCTCACGTCTGCACAACGTCATGATGCCATTGGGATGGTCCGTGGGGGAATGTCTCAACGACAAGTGGCTGCACATTTCCACTGCCACCGGAACACCATTTCTGCACTGGTGAGACGCTACCAGAACACAAATGACGTCATCGATCGGCCACGTTCTATACGTCCACGTGTAACAACGCCAAGACAGGACAGATGGATAAGGGTGACCCATCTTCGCCACAGGTTTCAGACTGCAGAGATGACTGCCCGAACCATCCCAGGACTTCGCCGTATCCACCCCAACACAGTTCGACAACGTTTACGTCATCACGGGATCAGACCACGACGTCCCGCCTATCCTGACACAACGTCATCGACAAGCTCGCCGAATGTGGTGCCGAAATCCTGTCCGCAGACCCTTGTTTTGGAGGAGAAATGTTGTTTTTACAGATGAGTCCAGGTTCAACATTTCCCATAGTGATGGACGTCAACGTGCCTATAGACGCGTGGGAGAACGTTATGCACAGGCCTGTGTCAAATTCACCTGATCTCTCCCCGATAGAGCATGTTTGGGACGAGATGAATCGACGTCTACGCCGTCTTCCTCATCCGCCAGATAACGTCCTTGACCTTGCAACAGAACTTGAGAGAATTTGGCGTGACATCCACAAGCCTTCCTTGCACGTTTGATAGGCTCAATGCGTCGTCGATGCACTGCTGTTCTCAATGCCGATGGTGGACATACCCGTTATTGAGCTTGTGACATGGTCGTTTGACCCCTGTCCCGCTTGTGGACTCGTGACGTCATTGTGATTGACTTTTCAATTGAAATTCTCCCGACTTGTTATGGTCTCATAATCCCTCCATTAAAGTTTATATGTACCTTTGACATTGTTATCGTACTTATCAACTGGGATAATATTTTGACAAGGCACAGTTTCTTTATGTGGCTAGTATAGTTAAAATGGAATCGTAACTTTTGTCCAAGCTGGAAAATGTCAACATGCGGTCGAGACTTCCTCTTCCATGTGCGCATGCGCAAAATCGAAGTTGCGGGCTCCTCGTTTTATTATGCAGTGTAAGCGATTTAAAGTTGCCGTTTTTACTGTTTCAGTAGCGAGGTATTATGTTTATGTTGCTATTTCCACAATTAATGTGGGCTTTTCTGCGATTTTCTTTTCTGCACAGTGGGAAAGTTTTCTTTGGTAGACCTGTTCAATTCTGCAGGAGTTTATGCAGGCACTCCATGAGAAATGGCAGAGGATTCGGATGATGAACATTCGACGCTTGATTATCAGCATGGTAGGGAGACTGGCAGATGTTGTAGCAAGGGATGACTACTTAACAATAACTATTTGTGACTATCATATTGATGGCGTAATCACGCTACAAACTTTCAAGCATTCGTGATATTCACATTTTGTGTATTCCTCTCAGGTCGACAGCAAATTATTACCAAATTGAAATTTTGTTTTGGCTCTAATCAGAGTGAAATGTGTTAGTTACCATTCTAATACGCTCAATTTGGTTTTCAAAACATATATACATGCCTTGCAATGTTTTCGAACTCATCATAGAAAAAGTGGTTGGTGCTTGATAAATGCTCTTGTTATAAATATTGAGATATCTGGAAACGAAACTCAATAGTTGTTTGCTATATGCTAACCACAGTGACATTGACAAGCATGGCTGAAACGGCCCAATTCAGATATACAATGAAAGGAAAACTTAATATCAGCATTGTTGACGTTACACTGGTTGTGCATTATAATGTGAGCTCGGTCCGCATTCAGGCATGCCATATAACCTAACTTTGGAAAAATTGGAAATTTATTGATATTATGGGGACTTTGCATCGGCCATCCTAGTTTGAATATCATTTGAATGATAATACACATATTTTTTGGGTGTATTCTGATATAAAGGCTAACATACACACGGCTGCTCTCAGACGTCAGTTTTGCGTGGTAAGAATCCATGGCGAAGTTGTCTTTTGGGCCTGTTGACTATGCCGTCATCTGTGGACTGTTGTCCCTGTCTGTGGGGATAGGGCTGTATTACGCCATCAGGGGGAGAAAGAGGAACACCAGGGAGGAGTATCTGATGGGGGGACGGCGTCTCAAAGTCATCCCGGTGACGTTGTCTTTGTACGTGACCTACATATCATCGACGGCCTTCATCGGGATGCCAGCAGAGACCTTCACTACTGGGTTTACATTTGCTCTGTTCGCCCTCGGCAATGTTCTGGCGATGTCCATCTCTATCTTCACAGTGGTTCCAATGATGCATGCTCTACGGGTGACCAGTGTCTATGAGGTATGTCGTGGCAGGGATACAAGGTGTGAAGTCCATATGTGCCATTGCGTTAACGACTGTTGTGCGAATGGTGTGGTGTTACATGTTTTGTTTTTTGTTCTTATTAAACGCACAGTCAGCAATATTTCAGCTGAGGTTGATATAATGAGCATGGATGTACGACAGAGGGAAACGATGACATGTATCAACGAAATCAGCGATCCTGACCACTCGATCCCGTTCGTCACCTCTATGAGGCATTAGCTGCTGCTGACCAATTCTAACACGGATCTGTTTTGATAGTTCCTATGAATATAAAAAGGGATATGTGGCTGTGGTTTACGACATATTGGTAGTCCCTGCAATCCACATTAAACAAGCTAAGAATATGTCGTTTAAATAGGTTGTAATTGTATTTTTTCTCAAGCAATATTTGAAATTCATACGCGAATGCGAAGTGAACTGTGGACACTGCACTATTACGGGTAACATACATGTGATATCAAGGTGCTCGGGACGACTTTGCCAAAGTATGGTTGTTTACACGTTTTGCCTGGATGGCAAACTACATGTATACTTAATTAACAAATAAATGAATCCTGGGCATATGAATTTGAGAAAGAAAATACTTTTTTGTCGTTTCAGTATTTCCATCTACGGTTCCGGTCGGTGGCGTTAAGACGTTGCATCAGTGTGGTTGGAATGTTGCAGAACGTAAGTTAACAGATCATTTATGAGAATATGACTTAATACATTACTTTGTTAATTAAAACTTTGAATCCAAACACCTTTCTCGGCCAACATAAGTTTCCCGACAGCGTTCATCTTGTTAGAAATGTGATTCGGGGGTTGTTGATGTGTTTTCTCGTTCCAATGATGGCGAATGGCACAAATGAGTTGTAATTAAAAAAAAATTGGACGCTTCGGTACTGGGTAGTCGAGGATGAACATATAAAAAGACGGTGACTGAGATGCCATCTTTTTGTCAGAAAGTCTACATGTCTCCTTTTCACGCGAATCTTCATCCCTATTGCAGTGAATGTACTGGCAAGTTGCCCTGGATGTGGAGAATATTGATAGTAATTACATCGTACCGATTACTTACTTGATCTTCCTTTTCAGATCTTTTACACCGCTGTGGTTTTGTTGTCACCCGCCATGGCGATAGAAACAGGTAAAGAGTACCAGTGTCCTAATACCAGTCACGATCCAGGTTAGACTTGGTCTTTGGTAACTCATGCCTCTTGCAAGAGGCGACTAACGGGATCTGGTGGTCAGGCTCGCTGACTTGGTTGACACATGTCATCGTATCTCAATTGCGTAGATGTTGATCACTAGATTGTCTGGTCCAGACTCGATTATTTACAAACCGCCGCCATATAGGTGGAATATTGCTGAGTGCGGCGTAAAACTAAACTCACACACTCCATTCTTGTACACTCCTGTACATACGCCTGATCCCTCCTCTTCTCGTTCCTCCTGCCTGGAACGTTTGATCTTAGAGTTGAAGTCGTCCTCCATATCTTCACAATCATCCTCGCTGCACTTATTGTCAAACAAGGACAACCATAATACATGAAATATAGTTTCACGTTCTTGTAATTTGACTTATAAGTTTATAAGTTGAGTAAAGACTAGAGCTCCTTTCCCTATTTTCGGGTTATATTCTTGTGCTGTATATTGGCAGTTTACCATTCTGTTTACAAAAAAACAATAGGGCTTTCTTTATTTCCTAGTATATTAGAGTTTCCTAGTTGTATCTAAACAATACCAAAACAACATGTTGCTTGTCAATATGTCCCAGTTGCGTAGATCGATGCTGATGATGTCAATCACTTGATTGTTTGATTGAGCATCTTATGTTTATAGACCGCTGGAAAATTGCTGAGTGAAGCAACAAACGATCAAACAAATCATGTTCCGAGACGTCATCTGTTGCCAAGTGGAATGAGTAGATTTGAGTTGTTAGGTGTGTAGGAAGCTCATTATGGGAGTTCAGATCCTCGATTCTCCCTGATTATGCTTATAATTTTTGTCAGTACCATTTCACAGCTTGTGGATTTCCCACACCAAGTGGACACGAAGTGACATGACAAAATATATGGTCAATGTGATCATGCTCTCGGTATTTAAGATCATAAATCAAGACGACACAGCATTCAAAATATCCTGATAAACATTACATAAGATTTCAACCTGTCTTCCAATTCATATCTGTCTCCACAGTTGCTGGTCTACCATTGTGGGTGTCGGTCCTGCTGGTTGGAGCTATTGCAACACTCTACACGGCCATTGTAAGTTGATAATACCTTAGCACTGATCTTTCGAGACTGCTCGTTTTATATATTATTCACATAAAGACGCGACAATGCGAAGTTATACCCTTTTTTCAAGAACTGGCTTACACCCAGACATATCCTTGTTAGAATTGGTTTTCAGCAAACCATGCTTGTCGTAGAAGGCATACAACGAGATCGCGTGGTCAGGCTCGCTGACGTGGTTGACACATGTCATCGTATCCCATTGCTGTAGATCAATGCTCATGCTGTTGATCACTGCATTGTTCGGTCCATACTCGTTTATTTACAGACCGCCGCCATTTAGCTCGAATATTGCTGAGTGCGACGCAAAGAAAGAACTGGTGTACTTTCCATGTGCAATATTTTCAGTCATTTTTGTTTCCCAGGGAGGACTACGAGGGGTGGTTGTAGTGGATGTGTTTCAGGCCCTTGTCATGGTGGCTGGAGTCTGTGCAACTGTCCTTAAGGTAATTCATTTCACGTCTTTAAATGTACAGGTAAATAATCACAATCTTCACGACCACGAGAGGCACAAAAGCCCCCCACTGTTAAGTACACATTCCTTGCAACGTACATGTACTCATGTTTAACTTTATTCTCAGCTCCAGCTCTTGGATTCCACTTCTGTAACTCCGGACCATGCAAAGTATGGCTATCAGAGTACCTTAATATTACTGTCGCAGCTTGGACATTTCTATAAAGAAAACCATCGTATGTCAAGATGGTGGATGATGCTATCCCATGTTATGAATGTAGATGGAGGTTTTTCATATGTATTTATTAACACCTTTATATGAAAAGTGTATTAGTGGAAATTCTTACCACTGGAACATGACATACCAGCCTTCTTATATTTATAGAGAAGCTTTAATTATTCATACACTTTTCATCAGGAGCTTGCCTTTCAGACTCTGTAAATTATGGTTTTCAAAATGTTCCAAATACTATGTAAACCCTACTCTTCAAAAGTTCAACATATTGATGTCTTATGAAAAATGAGCATGTATGAAAAATGTAATTAGAAATGATGCTGCATTCATACACTATGGAATGTGCACGAGAATGGTATTTTGCGACATAGAACTATAACACTGTAATTGTATGGAAATAATGCTACATGCACATCTATACTGCTTCGCGTATGGTTTTATGATACATCCTTGTTTGATATTGTGTGATTTATTTATCTATTCTATATGGACCAATATTGTACCATGGATCGATGGCCTATATTTGTGCAAATAAAGTGAATACATGAATGGATGGATGGATGGATGGATGGAAATGTTCCAGAAATATTATTCACTTGTGTTGATGTTATTAAATGCCATTTCAGGGAGTGTATGAAATCGGTGGGTTCGGACTTACTTGGGACCTGGCAAGGCAGGGTGGACGTCTCCCGCCTGTAGAGTAAGATTTCTACAGTACACATACATTTCAAAAAAGGATTATGATTTAATCAAGCAAGATTGTCCTCCTAGGCGAGTTCATGTCTACATGATGTTTTGTTTCGTTCTAAAGGCAAATCAACTACCAACTGGCAGTTCAAGGAAATGAGTTTGTTTGTCTGTCTGTTTGCTTAACGCCGCCTTCAACAATATTCCAGCTATATGGCGGCGGTTTATAAATAATCGAGTCTGGACCAGACAATACAGTGATCAACATCAACTAGGATACAACCAAGTCATTGAGCCTGACCACCCGATCCCGTTAGTCGACTCTCACGACAAGCATGGGTTACTGAAGACCAATTCTAACTAACCCGGATTACGTGTATCAAAGAAGTGCGTAGTACCATTTATAATCATATCCCTTATTCTTTCAGTTTCAGTCTAGATCCGCGTGTACGTCACTCCTTCTGGGCGCTGGTGGTAGGAGGAGGCAGTATGTACGTGGCGTACGTCTTCGACCAGTCAGCCATACAGAGGATATGTGCACTTCCCACTGTCAGACAGGCCAAGCTGTAAGTTGTCAACACAACCGATCCAGTCAGTAGTCGCTATGACAGTGTTATTGGTATATTATCATCCCTTAGCATGTTTACTTTATTCTTTATTCTCGAGAACAGGATTGTGCACAAGTTGTCTTAGAACGACCTCTCTAATGGATTTACATGAATGCCTTTGTATAATGAATTAAATTTACAATCTAATCACCGAAAGGAAAGAAGAGAAATACAGAAATGTGAGTATATTAATATAGATCACTCAACCCGTTTTTTCTGTATATACTACAAACAAAAAAGTATCTGAACACCCTAACATTTGTTTGCTTAATGGGCACTTTAAACGACATGTTAGACCTTGCAGTGAAGCAATTGATTCAATATTCGTTGAGTTTGAGTGAAATGAAACACAGTGAAATACAAGGGTTCTGAAACACCCCAGCCACACGTTTGATTCAAACGTTCAAACACAACAGCCTAATGCAAGTGGTCAACGAATATTGAATCAGTTGCTTCACTGCAAGGTCTAACATGTCGTTTAAAGTGCCCATTAAGCACACAAAAAGTTGCATTTAACTTAGAGTATAAATGATACTACCACATTTAAGTTTATATAACTATCAAATGTTAGGGTGTTCAGATACTGTTTTGTTTGTTGTATATATAGAAAAAAACGGGTTGAGTGATCTAAGTTAATGTACTCACATTTCTGTATTTCTCTTCTTTCCTATCGGTGTTTACATATGACTATCAAATTTTAGGTTGTTCCCATACTATTGGTGTATAGTATATATACATGTACATTCTTAAAAGTCTTTCGTTTTCCTGATAAGGTAAAACTGAATTGCCAACTAGCCAGAAGTCAGTATAACGTCACAAGCATCTTTCACAATAACAAAAGAGAGTTCATCACTTCGTTTCTAGATGATTTTAAAGCGGACATTCAGTGAATATCCACAGGGTTGCTGCATCGGTATTTTCTATCCTCGTTTAATCTTTCTTTAAAAAAATAAATTAATTCACTGTCCCCATGTCTTAATTTGTTACGTATTATATTGACGTTCTGAGGCAACATGAGAAATGTTGGGACCTTCTCACTGATATTGTACAATTCTGACATGAGCCTATATTTATGAATAGCCACCAAATAGTAATGATTATAGTTGTTGCGAAAAGATGAGCATGTCTTGCCAAACCGGCGGCACCCGTCATAAACATTTAAATGCCAAGTTTGGTCAGTGGAACATATGGTGTAAGTCCAAACTGAAAACTGCAGCGGACATCATCATTGTCAGTGATGCCTCAAACTTGGAAAAGCATTAAATTTTCATATATATACATCAAAGGACTTTTCGCTAACTTGTGAGTCGAAACTTCGAACAAGTATATTTTTAAGCTACCAGGTGGTCATCTGGTTGCGAAAGTGTGGAAACTCTCAAAGGTACTCATTCTGCAATACGCTTGTTGTGTCTGTTCACAGGCAAACTGTAGCGCATATAGGACGACTGGTCATTTTTCTCTCTGTTGCACAACCCTATTTGCGTTACAATTTGCCTGTGATCTGTAATATTGCTATATGCTGCTTGCACTAACTCGCTGTTACAGCACCTTCGCCATCACCACAGTCGTCACAGGCATATCCTTTGTGACCCTGAGTTTCCTCGGACTCGTGGCCTACAGCTACTACACAGTTCAAGGATGCGACCCGTTCAAGGCAGGGTACCTCCAGAACAGAAACCAGGTGATACTTATTACATGGCGCCATCTGTTTGACAAGATTCGTGAAATATCTCTAACATCACCCAGGCTGGTTTATTTGACTCTTTAATTATATACAGTTTTATGGTTTAGTAAACGGTATATAATTTTCTTAAAATTTTGATTCATACACTGATAAATAAAATCTTTTCGGTACTGTTTTAAGTATTTCGTTCCAAACCGTGACTGTCTCATGTGAACAACCAATACTTACCTTCGCAGCTCGTCCCCTACTTTGTGATGGAAATATTCAATGGTTTCCCAGGCATGTCGGGACTTTTCCTAGCAACAATATTCAGTGCTGCGCTCAGGTGACTTTTAAGGGTATTTTTACTTTTTCAGTGAGATATATTTTTAGTCAGTTATCAGGTTTATCGTTATCAGATTACTTTTAATGATGAAGAGTTTAGGAATTGGGGGCAAATTGTCTATTCCCGATTGGATTCTGTCATATTACCAACAGTAAATAACAAAATTGGCTAATTCATTGTCTGTCACCCATGAAGATCCGAGCTGAAATTGTTCACCAGGACCCTACTTATGTTGTTATATACGAAGGGCGGTGGGGTAGCGTAATGGTTAAAGCGTCCGCTCCTCACGATAATGACCCGTGTTCAATTCCCTACATGGGTATAATGTGTGAAGTCCATGCCCCCGCCTTGGTATTGCTGGAATATTTCTCTGAAAGCGGCGTAAAACCAACTCACTCACTCACTGTAAGGTACGTACTAACTGTGTTGATGTATGTCATTATATCATATCATATATCATATCAGACGATTACATGGTATACACTAAATTATTTAAACAGATCTCCGGCATATAGCTGGAATATTGCTAAATTAATTTTTTAACCAAATATTCAAACACTAACCATCGTACGCAATAGAGGAGCATTTAACATTTAAACCAGTGAAGTTTTAAACAGCTTTAACATCATTTTTACTACGTGTATAGTATTTTGTCATAAAAGAATAGGAATTCTATGGCGTCACTTATATCAAGTCTTTTCCACTTCAAATAAATAACATCAAAGTTTTTATCTCTTAAAGTTCGGTGTCTTCCGTCATCAACGGCCTTGCCGCCAACACCATCGAGGATCTGCTACGGCCTGTGTTTGACCGGTACAATACAAGCGAGAAAGGGAAAATATTGACTGCCAAGATTTCAGGTGAATGTTGAAACTGATTGGCTGGTTGATTGTTGTTTTACGCCGCACTCAGCAATATTCAAGCTATATGGCGGCGGTCTGGACCAGACAATTCAGTGATCAACAGAATGAAAACATCGATCTACGCAATTGGGATACCATGACATGTGTCAACCACGTCAGCGAGCCTGACCTCCTTAAACTTGAAGCATGGGTAGTTGCAACCCTGATCTTAATTGTTACGACACAGAAACAAACCTGACAAACACACACAAACAGCGAGCCTGACCACCGACCCCGTTAGTCACCTCTTACGACAAGAATGGGTTGCTAAAGACCAGTTCTAACCCGGACCTTCACGGATCGTTGAAACTGAAATTGTATGATGACATGATAGTATGTGGCACAAGAACGCCAATTTCTATACATTACATAGCCAAATAATGGTGAAACCCGTTCCATGATACGCCTTCTCTGTTTTTCCACATTACAGTCGTAATTCCAAATGATCTAGATTTTCCAGTCCATTGATCACTTGATTGTCTGGTTTGTTTACAGACCGAAGTCGCATTGGAAGGGTACTGCTGTGCAGCGTCACTCAAAAATACCTCATTTTAAAACGCATCTTGTAATAGCGGGTGCTACCGGTAGGGCTATATTCAACAACAGTGCGAACGTTAAGATGAGGTTGTTTAAGTCTTCCCCCATTTCAGTGTTCATCTACGGAGGGCTTTGTGTGGGCTTGTCTTTCGTTGCGAGGACATTGCCAGGAACCATTGTCACGGTCAGTGCCATTTCTCCTTATATAATCATAGTTCCTGCGATAAAGAATGATGTCAGTTCCTCGGTAATCGTATTTCTTGTCAAACATGAAAATCAAGGAACTTCGTTTTTGTGGCCTCAGAGTCATATTTCAGCATGTCTTAAAGATTACTTTGCAACTGCTATATATTAAGAGATATAAATCAATATACACATTTATTCTGTGCTGTAACAGGCCGCAATCGGATTCGTTGGAGCTTGTGCGGGACCTGTTTTCGGGATTTTTCTGTTGGGAGCTTTAACTCCCTGGGGAAACATATCGGTGAGCATATCATTACACTATAGAAAGGACTAGAATGATAATATACAACACGGGGCACTGAAGGGACATTATACTATAGTAAGGCCTAGAATGATAATATACAACACGGGGCACTGAAGGGACATTATACTATAGTAAGGACTGATTGGATACTAAACTATGTGGAGTATGAAGGGATAATACTCTGAAGTGAATACTTGAGGAATAACATACCGCAATTAGTACTGTTGGGATAGTATACAACAACGAGCGATGTTGATGATGTACTATTGGTAGTACTGTTGGGACATTATAAGTTGTTCACTGGTCATGAGGGGGACATGGGCTGATGTACCCTCGATGTTTGTTTATGTTCCCATAGCCCGAAGGGCGAGGGACCAGTGAACAACGTATTTATCTTACCGAACACCTCAATGGTAATTTTGAACTGTTTGAAGCACGGGTATCTGATCATAGTATGGAGTACCAGCCGACAAGACAAGAAACACAAATTTAGAGTTATCTCCCTTCCATCGATCTGCATTCGCAAAACATCGGTAATTTCCGTACATCATTTGCGATTTAATGTTATTCGAGATAAAGAATTACTACTACGAAGTACCAAATGAGTTCGGCATTCCCAGCGGGATACATAGAAAATGTTACTCGCTTGTAAGCAGGGTACATTGAAAATAATAGAAGAGCGCTCAGCCAATCGGAAAACGACATTTATGTGAGAGGCAAGATAATATACTAGGGGTGGGTATTGCAGCGAATTTTCATCTCCCGATATATTGCGATGCGAAAGCATATATTGCTATATGTATTACAATATATTGCAAGAAGTTTTTATAACCAAAAACTATGTATAATCGAGTTAATGCTTGATTTTTAAAGCAAAAGAAACAAAAACAGAACAAAATTACTATGTTTGATTTAGCTTAAATAAAAACTTTTAATCGTCCCGCCTGAGAATTTCACTTTACCATTGAATATTTTACATACCGCTTTACTCTTATCATTAGTTCCATCTACCGTGAACTTTTCCAACCCAAAATACTGCCATACTGAAGGTTTGCCCTAGTATTTGGCACCATAATAAATTGTTCATTGTTGGGGGTCGCTAATTTACAACAAACGCTTGACTTCCGGTGTGAAAAACGGAAATATCCGAAGATTTCCGAAAGTACGAAGTTTCCGAATGCATGTCAAAATACCGGTTTTCGATAAGCGTAACGCAATAAGTATCGTTTTCATGTCTGAACCGGCAAATGCCGGTAAACCGGTTATATTGCGCAGCCCTGCATTATACTATAGGGAATACTTACGGGATAATATATTATAGAGAGCATTGAGGGGACATTAAACTATAAGGCGCACTGAATGAATAATAGACTGTATATAGCACATATGGGATAATATACTATAGGTAGTGCTGAAGGGATAGCATATTATTGGGAGTACAGAAGAAACAATATATCGTCGGATTTATGCTTTCGGACGTCATGTGTCAGTGTTTTAAGTAATTTCTGCCGAATATTGCTACATTTAAGTATGTTTGCGTGTGTACTTTAAAACAGTGTTTACCATATTCTGTACCCATATACATGGCAAGCTAACAACATGTTCAGTGGTCAAAACATGCTGAATTGGTAACTGTGGAGATAATGTATTTTATGTTCCCGTCCACCAGGGGGCGGTGTCCGGCTTGGTTGTATCACTGGTCCTGAATGTGTGGATCACTCTCGGCGGCATCATGTACGGACGTAGGCCTGTGCCACTACCACCAGCGCCTGGCAACTCCTGTGTGGTCCCGGATGTAGCCAACATGACAGGGTTGCCCGTCCTTGACCCATTAAACAACATGGCGGGTCTGTACATCCCGTCCAATAACAGTACAGGACATGCAGATATCAGCCCAACTAGGTTAGGCTTGGATTGAGGAAATCATTTATCAGATATCAAATCTGACATACTCTCCATCAGTCATTACCCATGAAATAAGTTTTGCATTTGCATTGATAATCTCTTTATTTGTATGTATGCTCTGTTCACGTGATCATAATATTCTATCAGTGGCGTAGTTTTATATGATGATAAAAACACTTTATCGTGATTTTTTTCAGTTAAAATAGTCGTATATTAGGAAACACTTTATCGTGATCTTTCTCAATTAATATAGTGTTAGATTAGGATAGAAATACTTGATCGGGATCTTTCCCAATTAACACAAACTTAGTTTTATATGATGATAAAACACTGAATTGTGATTGTTATCAGTTGACCTGGTATCATATGAATGCCGACATAACATGGCAACATCCAACCACTATATTGCTGATAGCGACATATCAGAGTAGATTGTTACACAGCTTCAGCTCGATAACAGTTTTGGAATCTACATCGAAACAGTGTGCGAAATAGCCACTGGCCCGCTAGCCCGTGGTTGGTAAAAATCATGTCAGGCCAGTAAATAGTGGATTTTCATGGGGTCACTTTGTAAATATATCACTCTGTTCGACTTGTTAAGTTATGATACACGTTTAAGTCATGCAAGATTATAGCCATGTTAATCATATTAGCAGCTTAATGATGAAACCCGTGTCATGCCGGACTGGATTTTGTGGACTGGAAACTTTCAGGCATAGTTTATTGGAAACTATTTCGCACACTGCATCGAAACGTCGCTTCATGCAATAAAAAAGAACTTCGTATCCAACAAAACCACGTGTTGCCTTATTTCATCTTTAGTGATGATACTATACTGATGTATATAAACTATAGCTGTAACAGAGTAACGCGCTTTATCAAACAATAGTAACACTGAAATATATCATGCTGTAGTGCCCCCATCCCGGATGTCAGCTCTGGAGGAAACCCCCTCTACGACATCTCATACATGAACTATGCAGTGACAGGATGGGTGATCGCCTTACTTGTTGGGTTGGTTGTCAGTCTAGCAACAAGTGAGTATATTAGCATGACCATGAATGAAATATATTAATATTCTATATAAATGTTAATGTATGATCAATCTTTGAACCATGCTCTAGTTGGATGATTGATTTGTTCTGTGTAGAGGTGATGGTCCGTATGGAAGGTAATCAGTCCCCAATTCATAACAGTTATAATACCTTACGTCAGTGCAAGGAATAACCATTCTTGATTACCCCCCAGTGACAGATTCCATTTGATGTAAAGGGCAGAATGGCGGTGGAATCGTTAGGAATGAATATCAATGATGACAAAGGGTGTTTCATAGCACATTTAGACCAGTCGAGACAGATGATACATAGAGGATATTATATGAGTGTTCATATCATACTATGTTTACGACAGGAGTGCCTAGATGTTGGTATGATATGGGCACGAATATAATATTCTGTTTATTACCGAAGTCGTCAAATATGGGAAAAAAACCAAATCTACTTTCAATCACAGGTTGGCTACCCGCTGTCGCCGCATGTAGAACGCAACGTCACAGAAGAAACGTGGCGTCATAGCCTTGTTCATGACGTCACGTCACCATGACAAAGTGATATTTTGCTCTAGGGAATCGCATGAAAAATATGAACCCCGATATGTTCGCCCTCGTAGGTAATAAAAACCATTATAAAACTGACAAGATTCTGGTACAAGACCTAAGGAATTTTATGGTTTTCATCTTAGAATTATCAATGTAAACAAGGGATAACATGTTGATGCATTCATTTTAATTTGTCAATGTTCATATAATTGTATGTTGAAAATTAAAGAAAATATAAAGTAAAAATATATGTATCTGATTGTGTTATCAGAACGCTGGCATGAACCAGTGAGAGATGAGAAGCTGCTTATACCCTTTGTGAGGCGGTTCTGGAGACTGAACCAGGGTGATGTAAAACAGGCGAGTATTCATAACTGTTACGTACATAATGATTTTAGCACTAGTTGGGATACTGTCCATTTCAGAAATACGAAAATGGATTTCTTTAGTTCATGACAGATGGCCGAGCTCGTGTTTGGCGCTGCAGAAACACTGCACGTCTACAACGGAATACATCAGAGCAAGTACCGTTTGGCGTGGGTACCTCTCACTGACTGTAAACTTGACCTTGTAACGAAAGGACAAAATCTGAATGGACAACGGTTCATTACTGAGTTCAGAGTTGTTGTACCACATTTCGATGACCATCCTCTGAACACGAGAACAGTCTTCGTGGACGACAATGCCAGGCCACATCATGCACGTGCCGTTGGTACTTTCTTACGTCAAGAGGCGGTAACACCTCCACCTTGCCAGGAGTCCAGCCCTTAATCCCGCAGAGCATGCTTATAACATGATGGGAAAAAGACGCCTCAGTAATTTTGGTCATGTGTGCTCTGAACAAAATATTTATTTTTTTTCTATGGCATTGTGTATTTATATTTTTTTCGTTCTTTCTACGTTTACATTTACCATGTCATTTGGGGTTAATTTATCCAGATAGTGAGTTAAATGTAGGTTTGGATAAGTTCCTTTGCTATGATTAATGGCTACATATTGATGTAAAGGTGTTGCGATACTTATTTCCATGTGTATATTTTCCATATATCCACATTGTTTCAGACGGTGGAACTGAAGCATCTTGATGAGGGTTCTGTGGAAGAGCCACATACCAAAAACCTGTTGAAAGATTTTGGAATTATAACTACGGATATGCTGTGATCCCCTTTAATAAAAATATGACATATTTCTGTTCACATCATTTTACCACCCTCACTTCCAATACCATGTTTCGTATTGTAATTCAAAATTGATAATATATATTTTACAAAATGAGGAAGAATTTATGCTACCATCTTTGATAATCCACTTTGAGGACAGCTTCGTGTTGACACTCGGTGCGTAACAGAACTTGATGTAAAAGCAACAAACAATAAAGGATGTTATATAATTAACAAATGTGTTCAAAAATTAAGTAAGATCACAAATTAATACAAAATTAAGTGACAGTACAAATTCAAAGAGTATGATACAAAAGCCGTGATTACAGCAATAAAGACAATGGTGTTAATATTCACCTCACCGCAACAATGGACACGTTTCCAAAATAGGCCCAGTACACAGGGTAAGAATGGTGTCCACACAATCACTGGTCTTCTTGTGACTTGAGATGCAGTATGAGGTGAGAGGCAAGAGTTATCTCACCGTGTATACCTAATGAAAAGACTCCAGAAGACCCCTTGGTCAGAATATAGCGGAAAAACCCATATGGTTGTAGTACCCTGTAGCCCATCACGGACTCTCCGTATATGCAAAAGTGCTACATTCTGGTCTGTATCCTGAAGCCAATTTCTCGGCTGGGTTTGGATGTTCAGTCTTAGTAATAAAGTAAAACGATAATTCTGTAGCATAATGTATTTATTAATGCAATGCTTAGACGTACTATTTCTTTTCAAATATCTTTGTGTGGCATTTAGAAGCTGGTGTGATGAAGAGGAACACTTATTAATGGATAGACAACGTCTTTATTACAATAGATGTGAACACAGTTATCAAGCAAATAATCATTTGCAATCTATTCCAATAAAAAAGTTTTCTATCCTTACAAAGGTTCCTCCTCAACTTAATACCTGTCCAGTAAGAAACTGTAACGTTATTAAAAAACCCGTCTTGACCATGACTATGGGGGCGAAAATGAACTGTGTAGGGTGGGATCATAAATGACACACAAGTGAGGGTGTGGAGGCGTGGTTGGGTGTGAGTGTTTGTCTTTCTGTGTGTAGATATTGTGTAAACTAAGGTGTGTAAGGGGATTTTGTTTCGGTTCGGTTTTATGAATGTGTTCTTAGGAAAGAACGTTTGTAACTGTTGAATGTAATGTTAAGCCAGGTGTTTTTTCGGCCAATAATAGCCCGGTGTTTTAACATAAATATGTATGTATTCTATATGTTTGTACACGTGACACCATAATATACTATATATTATTAATATTATCTTGCCTATCCTGTGCATTTACATTCATTGTTACAGAATTAATGGCCAGGGTATTACATAGTACTTTATTTACTTTTCGGGATTCAAATTACTCTTTCAATTGAGTGTCTTTCTTAATCAATGTGCGGATAGATACTCCGTAGTCCCAGTGGGTAGTTTGGGGGGAATTTAGAATCTCTTTAGCCAGTCAAAGTGTCTGAGTCACCAGTTTGTAGACTACCTTGCTATTCAGGTCTATTCGTCTATTTTAAGAGGACTGTTTTAGGGATAGACCCACAGTGTTTTTTAAAGGTTATTCAGCCAAGGTTTTTTAGGGTGTTGGGTTAATCAACTCGCAGGAATTAATTGGTCGCAGCCGACTTAAATGGCTATATGTACATGTCATTGCGTTGATTTAATTACTCTATTTCTGTCATGCAATGGCTGAGCCAATCGGCTTTTACTGTGACTTAATTATTTAGTGGTGTTTGGAAGGGTAAATGAGTTAATGATATTTCATGCTGTCAGCCTTTTGATACTATTGCCTGTTGGAAATAAAACAATAACCATTATGTCTTTATTCTTGTTCACTGACACTCTTGCGCAACAATGTGACATGCATCAGTCACAAAATTGGTGACCAGAACCATACTTTCGTTTGTTTCTTCAGGTGAACAATTGACCTGACTTTGTATGTGTTTGTCATGGCCGCCATCGGTGGTCCTAGATCATATTACAATTTGCTTCAGAAATTCATTTTATAATGAAGAACAAAATTAAAAGCACTGTTTTTTTCACATTTCGCCTCACAGAAATATAATAATAGTTACAATCTCAAATCCGTAGTCGTTTTCAATAGAAGAACATTATCTAAAAAACTGTGAGCAAAACCTGTCGTTGATTTATCCTATAAACTTTAAAACACTAAAATACTAATCAGAAAAATTGCCCTCGTTCTTGATGTGGAAATACAAACATTACACCTCTTACCAGGCAAATACTGTTTTGCTATTCGTTATCGTCCCAATAACAAGTCCGCTATTGAATGTTAAAACATAATTCATAAGTATCGCCGGTGTAATAATGAATTTCCGCATCTCATAAGGTGTTTTACGTCGTACAGCCATCGTCGGTGACGTCACAATAGATGATGACATTACTTCTTGGTGGGTGTGTTGCAGGAATAGGTCTAAGTACCCCAATCGCTAGTCGGACATTATCGAAGCTCAGAAGGGCCATCCATCATTTCTACAGCAGGAATAGGTCTAAGTATCCCAATCGCTAGTGGGGCACTATCGAAGCTCAGAAGGGCTATCCATCATTTCTACAGCAGAAATAGGTCTAAGTACCCCACTTGCTGGTCGGACACTATCGAAGCTCAGAAGGGCTATCCATCTTTTCTACAGCAGGAATAGGTCCAAGTACCCCACTTGCTGGTCGGACACTATCGAAGCTCAGAAGGGCTATCCATCTTTTCTACATCAGGAATAGGTCTAAGTACCCCACTTGCTGGTCGGACACTATCGAAGCTCAGAAGGGCCATCCATCATTTCTACAGCAGGGGTAGGTCTAAGTACCCCATTTGCTGGTCGGACACTATCGAAGCTCAGAAGGGCCATCCATCTTTTCTTCTACAGCAGGGATGGGTCTAAGTACCCCACTTGCTGGTCGGGCACTATCGAAGCTCAGAAGGGCCATCCATATTTTCCTCTACAGCAGGGATGGGTCTAAGTACCCCATTTGCTGGACAGACACCATCGAAGCTCAGAAGGGCCATCCATCTTTTCTTCTACAGCAGGGATAGGTCTAAGTACCCCATTTGCTGGTCGGACACTATCGAAGCTCAGAAGGGCCATCCATCTTTTCTTCTACAGCAGGGATGGGTCTAAGTACCCCATTTGCTGGTCAGACACCATCGAAGCTCAGAAGGGCCATCCATCTTTTCTTCTACAGCAGGGATGGGTCTAAGTACCCCATTTGCTGGTCAGACACCATCGAAGCTCAGAAGGGCCATCCATCTTTTCTTCTACTGCAGGGATGGGTCTAAGTACCCCACTTGCTGGTCGGACACTATCGAAGCTCAGAAGGGCCATCAATCTTTTCTTCTACAGCAGGGATAGGTCTAAGTACCCCATTTGCTGGTCAGACACCATCGAAGCTCAGAAGGGCCATCCATCTTTTCTTCTACAGCAGGGATGGGTCTAAGTACCCCATTTGCTGGTCAGACACCATCGAAGCTCAGAAGGGCCATCCATCTTTTCTTCTACAGCAGGGATGGGTCTAAGTACCCCATTTGCTGGTCGGATACTATCGAAGCTCAGAAGGGCTATCCTCTTTTCTTCTGTATGAATGGGTCTTTATCATCTTAATAATTTTAGAACACAATCAACTGGAGGAAAATTCATTTATTCACACCAAGTGCAGAATTTAATTTTATATGCAATATGATTGATAAGCATATAACTTGAATTCAGTTTGCAGTCAGAAGGCAGTTTTCGATGACGGCACCTACATAACCACCATCAACAGAAGTTCACTAAAGGGTTGGACATGTAGACGTGCATCGTTGAAAGACGTCCCATCTCACCGAGAAAGTCCGGTACAGGATCCATAAATTTCTGAAAGACATGGTGTTATCATGTGTTATCAGTGATACCACTCAACCCATAAATTTCTGAAAGACATGGTGTTATCATGTGTTATCAGTGATACCCCTTAACCCATAAATTTCTGAAAGACAAGGTGTTATCATGTGTTATCAGTGATACCCCTCAACCCATAAATTTCTGAAAGACAAGGTGTTATCATGTGTTATCAATGATACCACTCAACCCATAAATTTCTGAAAGACATGGTGTTATCATGTGTTATCAGTGATACCACTCAACCCATAAATTTCTGAAAGACATGGTGTTATCATGTGTTATCAGTGATACCACTCAACCCATAAATTTTTGAAAGACAAGGTGTTATCATGTGTTATCAGTGATACCACTCAACCCATAAATTTCTGAAAGACAAGGTGTTATCATGTGTTATCAGTGATACCACTCAACCCATAAATTTCTGAAAGACAAGGTGTTATCATGTGTTATCAGTGATACCCCTCAACCCATAAATTTCTGAAAGACAAGGTGTTATCATGTGTTATCAGTGATACCACTCAACCCATAAATTTCTGTTATGCTCATTACCAGTATTCCTTTTGGATACACTTACGGTTATATTTTTCACATATTTAAACATTTACAAGGATTGTTATTTGTCTTTATTGTTTCCTGTCCCGCTGGTTCTCATTCGAAATCCTACATTTTAGAGTCTTTACTAGCTCATTGTTTTCGCAAGGGTAGCAAACTTCTATCTTCGTCATTTTGGACGGCAGTTGAGATAGGTGGGGAAGCCTCGCCATAAAGCGTTGGATGTCGTGCCAATTTGGATTCTAATTCATTCTTAGATCTTTCTTGATGATTGCCAAAAGTGGAGCAGACACCAACTCGTTTACAAACAGCATCCGTTGTCTCCAACCTTTCATGGTGGCGAGTCCTGTCGTACGGCGTTACACAAACACTCCCCTTTTTATTAACGCCACCTTCCTAGTTAGCAATATTTACATCATTGATTGATTGATTAATTGATTGACTGTTTTACGCCGCACTCAGCAATATTCCAGCTATATAGCGACGGTCTGTAAATAATCGAGTCTGGACCAGGCAATCCAGTGATCAACAGCAAGATCATCGATCTTCTCAATTGGGAACCGATGACATGTGTCAACCAAATCAGCGAGCTTGACCACCCGATCCCGTTAGTCGCCTCTTACGACAAGCATGGGTTGCTGAAGACCAATTCTACCCTGGATCTTCGCGGGTCAGTACTTACATCAAAGGTGGACGGGCCTGGATGTTCATAGTGAGGAGAAGGCAGGTCTGTACCGAACGCCCAGCCAAAACCGTCGAGTTTCTCATTGTTGTACAGCAGGAACATGGGGAAGAAGTCGTCACGACTCATATCCTTCTGTATGTTATACCAATAGTGCTTACCTTCAACACGTCAGAGAAGAAAGGTGTTGGCAGTATGTGATACATGGTGAAGTAATTACGTCTTCGAAGTCCTGCTAATCATGATTTAAAACAACGAATTACCATTAATATCTAAATTATTTTGGAAAATACCGGGGGAAGGGACAAACTGATGATATGCAGGATGGGGGGTGGGGGCGGATTTGGAGGTGTGTGTGTTGAGAAATACTATGATCTGATTGACGTGTTGAGTCACACAAACACGCGTATGCACTCAAGCACGCACACACACACACAGTCACCTCATACGTTTTAACATACAAACAGGATATACATAACTCATAACATCCGTACATTTAAGATAAATCTCTAACAGACATCAAAGTGGATGTTTCAATATGGTTGATGTATTGGATATGTAACACTTAAACCGAGCGTATGATGAACGAAAATAATACATTGTTCACTTTCCACTGGTCAACTTTCTACTTACCCATTCCGTAGAAACATTTCCCATTACCCCACCCAGTTCCTGCCGTGTCAGCCTCTATCATTGGAATGTTGATGAGGTTCTTCAGCGAGGAGCCATTCTGAATCAACAGCTGTGTGCCAGTTCCTTCCTCTGAGAACATTTCAGCCGTCCGGCCAACGCTGCAAATTTCACCTGTTGAAATAATCAATATCATCCACAACGCATCTTTGTATGTGCTAATTGATCCTGCAAATATTACCTACCTAAATAATCCGTATTTCCAACGACTAATATTTGCATGTGCTAATCAATGCTGCAAGTATTATCTGTGTTAATAATCCACATTTCCCATGACTTCTTTGTATGTGCCAAATAATGCGATATTCCATCAAGGTTAATCACTATGTCAAGATTATGAAGTATTGGGTTACATTACTCTATCAAGATAATAATGTTATACCGCATCATGTTTATCAGTATGAAAGATGCATAGCGAACAAGGGTATTGATTGTTCGGATTTTCGAGTGTAAAACTCTCCTCTTTGAATATGAATTTGGGTCGGTGTGGACCGATCAACGGGTTAACAGCATCCCTTCCTTCCTTCAATCGTTCAAACAGAGTTGTGTTGATATTGATAACCAGCGCTGGTTCGAAAGTTTAACTCAGTGCTCTAAATTATCTTTATATCGGTTAGTTAAAACTGCTGTGGAATTTTAAAGAGAGAGGAACGCCTATGTCCGCTATGTATTGTTCCAGCTGTAGAAACAGAATTACATTTTGTTCTACAGTGCCCATTTTATAATGAATTAAGACAATCATTATTACCAAGATACTATTGGCGATTTCCATCAGAACATAACCCTATATATTTACTTTTAACATCAGATAATGTATATACCATTGAATGTCTAGGAATGGACGTATTCCCTGCAATGAAAAAACGTAAACCGTTTCTGTAACCAACTTAACCATGATTATTATTTTACCACCTGTCAACTGTGCGGCGCTCCATCAACATTTTTATCTACTGTACAATGTACTGTATAATTGGCCTGTGGCCCCTCTACTGCAATAAAGTCATTCATTCATCCATTAGTGCTGCAAGTTTTACCTGTCTTAATAAGCCATATTTCACGTGACTAATATTTGTATGTTCTAATTAATGCAGTAGATATTTCCTGTCTTAACAATCCACATTTCCCGTGACTTCTTTGTACGTGCCAATTAATGCTGCAAGTATTACCTGTCTTAATAAGCCATATTTCCCGTGACTAATATTTGTATGTGCTAATTAATGCAGTAGATATTTCCTGTCTTAACAATCCACATTTCCCGTGACTTCTTTGTACGTGCCAATTAATGCTGCAAGTATTACCTGTCTTAATAAGCCATATTTCCCGTGACTAATATTTGTATGTGCTAATTAATGCAGTAGATATTTCCTGTCTTAACAATCCACATTTCCCGTGACTTCTTTGTACGTGCCAATTAATGCTGCAAGTATTACCTGTCTTAATAAGCCATATTTCCCGTGACTAATATTTGTATGTGCTAATTAATGCAGCAGATATTTCCTGTCTTAACAATCCACATTTCCCGTGACTTCTTTGTACGTGCCAATTAATGCTGCAAGTATTACCTGTCTTAATAAGCCATTTTTCCCGTGACTAATATTTGTATGTGCTAATTAATGCAGTAGATCCACATTTCCCGTGACGGTGTCCTCCATTACGCAGACAGGCAGTTCGCAGACGCCTTAAAACAACAACATTTACTGTTCAATGAACAGATCAGCTACTACCCGTTACCTGCACATTATAATTGAATAGTCCAAATAAAAACGCAAAAAGAAAACTGAAGCTACATTATTTACTTTAAAGGTGGCCGAAAAGACATTAATTTGATTTTCATAAACATTTCGGTTTAACCTTCTAGTCTAACGGGAGTTGGCGTCATCATATTGAAAACATTGTCAAAATGACATCTAAAATGATTGGATCATTTAAGAAATTAAAGTTCCTAATAAACAGAACAACACCAGTTTTTCTTCAGGATTTACTCCCACCTGTAGTAGGCAACCGGACAAGCTATGAGTTAAGAAACTCCGATAAGTTTAGCTAACCATGTACAAGACTGAGGCACTCAACATCATCTTTTATTGCATCAGTAGTTAAAATATGGAATAATATTCCCTTAGCTATTAGAAATTGCGACTCTGTTGCATCATTTATATCTTATCTCCACGTGAAAGAAAAGTGTGCACCTAAATATTATTCATATGGAATAAGGAAATTAAATGTTTTGCACACAAGATTAAGATATACATGTATATGACGAGTACACTTACTTATGATGTATTTAGAATAAATACAAAAAAATGACGCATCATGTCAATGTGGCAATGGATGTGAGAATGTTTTGTCATTACTTCCTTGAATGCCCATTGTATACTAATCAAAGTAAACTGTTACAATCTTTTGAAAGTATTGTTAAAATTAAAACATTGACTGGTGAATATTTTCAAATCTGTACATAACTATGTCTATGATTACACAATGCCATTTATCTATATCTCTCAAACAAAACGTCTTCTCAGTTAACTTCAGTTGTACATATCCTATTATTGGGAGAGGGCTTTTCTAAGTTGGATAAGTTGTGCCCAATCCTTTTCTTTAATGCATAAAATGTTTCAATCAATAAACGCAAACAAACCTCTCAGTCACAAACCTGTTTTTATATTCGATAAAAATTGATAGTAAAAATAGTCTTGAGAAGAAAAGACAGATTATCATGTAATCACAACAAAGTTCTATTTACACACAATCAAACTTCTCAGTAACGAACATGTTTCAGGCTCACCCTACTCTACTCACTAGGTGTTACCCGAATTAATCTTCTATTTCAGTGTCTGTCAATTGACTGTCTGTCAAATGGGTGTCTGTCAATTGGGAGATACCCCCACCCTCCGTGACTTCTTTGTACGTGCCAGTTAATGCTGCAAGTATTACCTGTCTTAATAAGCCATATATACCGTGACTAATATTTGCATGTGCTAATTAATGCTACAGCTATTATCTGTCTAAATTATCCATGTTTCCCATGAGTCAACTTTGAATGTCCTAATTAATCCTGCAATTCACACCTGCATTAATACCAGTCAATAATTTCCAGGTGGTACTTTACTTATTGTAATAAACGCGGTATAAAGCAGCTGTTGAAATAACCCACGTTGACCACGAGTCACCCATATTTGAGATCTATTTGCTCGAAGAGAACAAATGCTGGATTAATACTCAACAAAAAGAAAAACTAAACCAAAGTAGAAAAATGGAAATATCGGAAGGAGTTCTTGTGATATTCATATAACATGAACACCATCTATGAATTTTCCATACCTGTGTGCACTGGGAGTGAGTTGTGCAGGTAGAATAATGTACGGCCAAACATACCGAAAAGGTTTGAGAAACGCAAAAACGCAACCACGTGGGGACGTGGCGACCAAACACAACAACATGAAATGAACCAGTGATCTGAATTGTTGGGCTATGTAAACGATGGGCCTTCATGCGAAAGAGTAATGATGTGGGCCGTCATCTCCCATACCGATAGAACAACACTAGACAGATGAAATTCTTCGGTCACACGTCCTTTGCGTTATACAGCCAGCAAACGTAATTTACCAACATGAAAACGCCCGACCTTTTTGGGGAACACAACATCAATGTACTACTATGGCCCCCAGGGATGGGATGCTCTTGATCAATAGGGCGGTGGGGTAGCCTAGTGGTTAAAGCGTTCGCTCGTCGCGCTGAAGACCCGGGTTCGATTCCCCTCATGGGTACAATGTGTGAAGCCCATTTCTGGTGTCCCCCGCCTTGATATTACTAGAATATTGCTAAAAGCGGCGTAAAACGCAACTCACTCACTCTTCGATTACGTCAGCAACAGACAGAGAACTCCCAAACAGTTTGCATAAGCACTGCATTGGGTGAACATTCTCAAGGCCACAATTAGTAATCGGATTGGTTCCATGGGGTGACGATGCCAGGGTGGATTGGATATTCATGGAGGTTATACAAGATATGTCGATCTTCACCTTGATATTCCATTGTTTCATGTGTGTCAGTGACAATGACAAAATTTGAACAATTTATTATGATCTGCTGATTATTTACATAATACTTAAAGTATGCGTCTAAAAGCCACTCTTGCGTTTCTTTTTTTTGTAGAGTATATGGCAACAGATCACTTCAGTACGACTCAACTCATATGCCTTTATGAGTGAGTGAGTGAGTGAGAGAGTGAGTGTGTTTGGTTTTACGCCGCTTTTAGCAATATTCCAGCAATATCCTGCGGGGGACACCAGAAATAGGCTTCACACATTGTACCCATGCGGGAAATCGAACATGGGTCTTCAGCGTGACGAGCAAACGATTTAACCACTAGGCTACCCCACCGCCCCTGTGCCTCTCAGAACTCATATCAGGTCCTACATCACATCATGTAGTTCCCGTAGGGATTCTGGGTTCGTTCCTGGCAACGTATCCTGGTTGCGAGAGACAATTTAATGCATCTGCCAGTGACCAATAAGCGAAAGCTTAATGCTGCCTCTTTTGTAGCAGAATTATATTTCTCTCGTTTCGATTCTTTTCTATTTTGATTAAATTTAGGTAAAGAGCAAATAATCGAAATTTCGAGTAAATGTTTAAAATAACGAGAAAATAATCCAAACCACGAGAAAATAATCAAAGGAAGGAGAAAACACTCTAAATTTCAAGTATTTTTTAATATTGAGGGATACTTATGATGTTTACGCAATTTTTGTTATGCTGATATTTTATTTCAACGTCATTTCATAAAAAAATCGTGGTCGTACATTTGAAGGGGATAACTTACTGAAACACTAACTGGTTACAGTCTTTGATAGTCACTCGGATTAAATCTAAACATTAGTTCAATGGACGTATTCTTTGACGTATGGTGAACATATTTCATTTACATAGTGGCGTGCTTTTTACATGTTTTATGCATGTGTGTTGCGTGTGTGATTGTTTGTCGCTGTGGCTGTTTGTGCGTGCGCGAGCGTGTGTATGTGTGTGCGTTGTTGAAGGGCTCCTTAAAGACTTTCCTGATGTATGTGTGTGTCTGTCTCTCCCTGTCTCCCTCTCTGTATTTACTCTCTCTCTCTCTCTCTCTCTCTCTCTCTCTCTCTCTCTCTCTCTCTCTCTCTCTCTCTCTCCTCTCTCTCTCTCTCTCTCTCTCTCTCTCTCTCTCTCTCTCTCTCTCTCTCTCTCTCTCTACTTGCTTGGGTCAGTGAAGTAAGCTGTAATGTAGTAGTAGTCGTCGTCCACAACGAAGGGGTTGTTCACCATGCGGGCATATGGGTACCCGTTTTCTTGACCAGTTGGAATCTGCCATTAAAACATAAAAAGTCCGTGTCATTCTGTTGCAGTGTTTCAATGTTTTATGTATGTCAATAGTCTAGTTATATTGGAGCCACCTCTGAACATTCAAATCGGGCCAAACCAGTGATATATTGCATTATGAGAAATGCACACAGTCAACCAGGTCACCGAACTCCGCTATCAAATCCCCCAGTACGAGCTGGAGGCCCATTCTAAGCCGGCATCATCAGCAATGTTGCAGGCATATGGCGGCGGTCTGTAAATAATCGAGTCTGCACCAGACAATCCAGTGATCACCAGCTTGAGCATCGATCTACACTTCTGTAATCCGATGACATGTGTAAATCATGTCAACGATCCAGTTAGTCGCCTCTTTTGACAAGCATGGGTTGCTTGAGGCCAATTCTAACTCAGATGTATTGAGCTATTTATTATGTTTCTATGCATAAGCCCGCATCCAGTCATATGATATCATTACCTACCCCTGCCTGTAGGCCGGCGATGTAGCCTTTCACGTCGAAGATGAGGATGACAGAGGTGTCTCCGTCCTTAGCATAACGCTTACCGGCAAACTTAGAGTTTTCTGAAACACAACATATTTTACAGGAAATGTGTGAAATCAAAATACACATAAATGATTTAAAAAATAAAGTTCTGATCCTTATGTTGGTATTGACATAGAGGGTATACCGTGGCCATTATATGAATAATACTTCTTTCTCAGGGTTTTATTGGTACATATGCTCCTTCAATTATTTTAGATATGTCATATCAAGCTGTCCAACTGTTCAACTGCCAATTTTCTTGACCTTTTAGGCACAGATTTGGTGCAACTTCATCATGTAGACAAATAAAATGAAATTCCTTGATTAGTTTGTTTGTTGTTTAGCGCCGCAATATCCCAACTGAATGACGGACGTCTGTAAATATTCGATTTTGGGCCACATAATCAAGTGATCAACAGCATCAACATCTATCTACGCAATTGGGATACGATGACATGTGTCAACCAAGTCAGCGAGCCTGACCACCCTGTCCCGTTTGTCGTCTCTTACGCCAAACATGGGTTGCTATAGACCAATTCAAACCCGGATCTTCACGTGTTAGCGGGATGATGTTTGTGTCCGTCACGACATGTCTAAAGTACGCTATCTTGAAAGTATAACGAATTATATGTAACCGAACGCATTATAACATGAACAATAAAGATGACTGTAAAGAGAAATAATAGACGAGTTTACATTTCGAAAAGGATAACTCTGTGTATACTGAAAACTAAGACTGCGATTGAGGGCAAACCTGAGATTAAAAGCCATGATCATATCGATGATGATGATGATGATGATGATGATGATGATGATGATGATGAAATCAAAAGAACATTCTACATATATTTAGTCAAGATCAGATAAAGACCTCCACAGCCTGGGGAGAGGAGAGTGTATCCGTCCTTTGTGGCATCAGATTCCGTTCTTGGAAGTTTGGTGAAGACATTCGGGCTGAATAAATTCAATCCAAATGTAACTGAAATGAAAAGAAAAACAAGGTATGGTCATCACTAAGAAAACAAAGCATTACATAGTCGAAATTCTTCAAAGGCATTTAGATTTAGGCATTTTCATTACATAGTTCTCTGAAACGAGACCTGGATGTCGAATACAATTTCAATGGTGATTTTGTTGAGTTTGCTGATGCCTCTGCACTGCTGGATGGTAGAGGAATGAGGGTCAACCAGTGAAGTGCCATATTAGATTGGCACAGACTCTCTAAATGACAAGTGCATCACGTTTATGTGCAATGAGTTGAGTTCTTCAGGCTGGCCTAAAAGTAAAACAGAAGGCTCTCTATTTCAGACTCGAGCAAGGTAAAAGGTGATTGTGCATCAAAATGTAAATATAAAATTATGACTGTTCAATGAATTTAATGAGACTGTCCAATAGTTGAGTCTCAACTTTGGCACAAACCCAGTACGCTAAGCGACTTGATGGCTTGATCCTTCTATTACCGCACTTGTCATGCTTGTGCTTTTAGATCAGATGTCCATCCATGAACATGCAGAGATCGTCATGGAAATGACAAATATATAATTCTTTGGAATAGGCCTATATACAGACTGAGACGGATCTAAATCAACAAACCTGACCATATCGGATTATTTTTACAAATTTCATAAAACCAGTGAAATCAGATGTATAATTAACTATTCCGTTCCCTTTGACAGTAATGTGAATGGTAGGATTCCGAAAATATGGCAAATATTCGGATGTTGCTTTCGAAGGATTACAAATATTCTTTCAAACGTTTATTATGTTTAATCTGAAAATTATTCAAACCTTGACATTTTCGTAAGAAAAATCTCAAAGTAAAATACCAAACAAGCGTTTTCATTGCTGAATAATATGTTAGGAATGTATAAACAGTTAGGATGATCAGTACCTTGGAGCTTGTCCCAATCTGGAGCTGAAATAAAAATAGGATAGGGGTTAGGTCTAAATGGAGGTAATCTGTTACAACATCTGTCGTTCTTTTCATCATTACATTAAATATCTTGCCATCACTGATGTCTCTTTGCCCTGAGGTTTTGTAATTATATTCCGCTTGTCTCCGGCGGGATGGGGTTAATAATCCCTCATTAAAGATAACAGCCAAACAGAATAAAAATACTTACATTTTCCCTAAAAAGTAAAGCAAAACTTAATTTCTGATCAATCAAGAATAACTGTACCTACATTTTCCCCAGAAGAAAGCATTACATAAAGTAAATGCTGTGAAGAGAACGGCCAAACGCAGCATAACGCGGGGAACTTGTTCACGCTGACACACGAAGTCTGCAGTATACCTCAATCTCTTTGATTGACTGTACTTATAGACTATCGCTGTGAGTACCATATATGGGAATGTGCAACCTAAAACGTTTACGTTATTTGAAAAGTAGTGCATATCAATGTTTCACCCACATTTGTTTATACAAATGCCGAACAGCCCAGCTGAATGTACCTCTCAACATATGTTTACAAACATGGATATCTTATCCAAGAGCATAAACCGATGTCCTCCCTTTTAAGAAAAATGCTGAGTAATCTAAGCGTGGGCAGGCAAGTTTTTCCAGGTGAACACATGTTTTTCAGATATGCCATACGGGCGTTGAACGTCAGACCATTTGTTCAGCGATTGATCGATCCTGGAATACTGCGTTTAGTGTCCAGTGTATACTCGCTAACATTGTTAACTGCACTCAAAAACATAGGGGTCACTTGTAGTACAGAAGTCCTGAGAAGCGATGAAATAATCACACAGAAACATGAGACCCATACGATTTTCAGCAATATATTCATGTTGTTAATATAAAGGTATCTACTGAAGCTATCCAGCTACTAGTATCAAGTGTTCCCTGACGTTGGCTCAAAAGCGGACCGATGAATTGCAATCTTACTCGAAAACTAATAAACATAAAATACTCAATGAAACACTGATCATAATAAAAACGTCAGACCAACTCTGTGAGCTTTTTGCAGAATTTATGTCCTAAAAATAAAAAAGTTGTTTAACAAACTATCATTAAAATATTGACACAGTTCACTATTTGTTACGAGGGAGGAGTGCAGAGAAAGGGACAGCCGGGTGTGCGAGAAAGGCTGGAGACGGCACAGCACAGGTTAATGAATCAATAACTTTGTCGGCACTTGTGCACGTGCTTCTCTAACACCTGGCAGTTTTTGAGTTAGATTGCAATTCATCGGTCCGTTTTTGAGCCAAACCCACTATACCTCCAAACAATATTCTCATTAATATTCTGAACTACCGAGGAATAAACAGCCGAAGCTGCATTAGAAGGTTTTACATTCACGTCACTTATAGTGCAGCGCACTACAGTAGAGCGCAATAGTGCAGTGGTAAGGCGTCTGCCTATCACGCTAAAGGCCCGGGTTCTATCCCCGGTGGAGGCACCTTGGTTCGGGTCCCGAGGTTGGCACGAGTTTCCTTGGACAAGATACTTAGATCCACATTGTCTCAGTTCACTCGGCTGTAAAATGGGTACTCGTGAGGATGTGCTGGCAATGTGGGTGTTTAGTTCATTGCGACTAACAGGCAGCATGGGTGTATGATCCCCAGGGAGTTGAAAAAGTATCGGAAAGTACGACAGTGTCCTATGACCGGGGATAGTAATGTACGTAGCGCCGTGAACAGGCAATATGCCTGGATATGAGCGCCATATAAGTGGACTATTACCTATCGGGTACCCATTTCCTGCCAGGTGAATATTAGCACATTTGCCCAAGGTTGTCGCTAGTGTTTCGGTATATATATTCGTGTTCAATAAGTCTGGTCATATATCAATGGCAGAGTGGAGTGTGAATGTGCATCCTCCAATGGGCCTGCAGCAACCGGTGTATGGAGGAATCCTCAGGCGATACAGGCAATGGAGAACTGTTCTGTTCACAGATTATTATTATAGCGCTATGAGCATACCTGTGTGGAGTTTGGCGCTATATAAATGGACACATTATTATTATTATTATTAGATCGGGGAATCCTCACTACAAAACCAACAGTGCCAGAAAACCCTACTCGTAACGTTAACATGACGATACCATCATGACAAGAGATCATGCTTCCATTAAAACTATAACTCGAGCGGCCTCTCCAGATGTAATGCGTTTCATGTATAAGAACCGGAAAAGGACCAGTTGGTGACAAGTTAAGAAAGAAGCTACGCTTCCATGTATTTGCCCAACATTTCAGTAAAGGCAGGAGATTTGCGAATGCGACCTGTAGCCCAACCAGCTGTTTTGTCATAGGCTACCAATACCTGTTCACTAAAGGTAACATTGATCTGGCTCATAACTTGACTGTCTGGCGTCTTTGCTGGCCGCGCTCGTATTATTATAGGATATTTATATAGTGCACATATCCAGGCAACTAGTGCATGCTCAAGGCGCTGGTATTTTCCCCTCGATCATTGGATGTCAATTTCAAAGGCACATCGTATTATCAATCTCAACTGGGGAGTATACAACTCTTGCAGCCACTAGGCGCACCGAGTTATTTTGGCTTTCTCATCCTAACGAGGTACCCATTCACAGCTGGGTGGACTGGGACACATAGTCACAGTACTTTGTCCAAGTTCACTGCACGTTGCTGTACCCGCAACTGGGTGTTTGCACGTATTCATGTGGCCACCATCTAGTCATATACCAACGGATTCGTGGGTTCTTTTAAGTGCACAGGGTTGTGTACTGTATACTAGGAGTTGTGACAACACTGAAAGAGTCTGCACACAAAGTTGACTCCAAGGTTTTTACACCCGGTCACAGGTGGGCTCGATCCCGACACCTCAACCTTGCTGGATTACTAGCCTGGCGCCTCAGCCAGCTCGCCCACCGCGCCCCACGCAGGAGTGCTGATGCGCGGCGTCACAGGCAACAAACAACTACTTCGGTATGAGACGTGGGCGTTACAGGTGCCAACACCCGTCGTCATCACTGACTTACAATGACTCAGCTATATCATTTCATCCCTGTATCGCTTTTTTACACTCAGTTGAAGTTTAATCGAACCCGGGGGCTTATTGGCGTGTTATATATCAATGTCTCCAAAAGCCTATATTAGTTGTGTTGGGCGATCAACGTATCAGGTGGTATCAGTATCTGGTCACCTGGTTCATTTTCTTGTCAAAAGCGTTGACAATAATTACAGTCACTGGATTGTCTGATCCAGACTCGAATATTTACATGTAATATTTCGTGTACATTTGCTGAGGGAAGCGTTAAACAATGAAAATAAATGTTAAATGATTGCACTACAGACCAGACACCGGCCCATCCCTGCCCATACAGTAGAACAGTTGAGCGTACGTAATCTGATATCGAGTGTCATATTTATGTTCCACGACCGCCGCCAAATTGATTTGTGTAACGTAATAGTGAGTTAACTAGGATTTCTATAGGATGATGAGGATTTCTTCCCTCAGTGCTGGTCGTCAGTGAGTTGAGTCCAGTAATGCAGTCGAATCCAACCCAAAGTCACTTCAAGACAGAGTGGTTGATAACTATGCGTAGAATACAGGTGAGAGTGTAATTCGTGAAACAATTATGGATAAGCCAAAACTGATTCTATTTTTCACTACTGGAGAGTATCGGGGAACCTTTTACATCTATAGTAGAACGGCGTTTAAGGATATGGATAGATATAAAGAATTTACTATCACAAGCACAAGCTGGATTCCGGCCGAATTATGCTACAGTTGATAACATTTTTATTTTGCAGGCTTAATGTACCAAATATTTGTCTAAACCGAAAGGTCGTTTTTCCTGTGCTTTCGTAGATTTCTAGAAGGCATCTAATTATGCAGACAGGGAAAAGTTATTGTATTTGTCGTTATTAAGTAAAGGTTGCCGTGGCAGGTTGTTCTGGATTTTGGAAAATATGTATTCATCTGTTAAAGATGCTGTTAAGATTGGAACTTTTCTTCCTCCTTGATGTTTGTCAAGGCTGTATTCTCAGCCCCATTCTTTTCATTTTCTTTATAAATGAATTAGTACATGGATTGTTTGACAATGTTCTTAAGGTATATTTGCATCTCAGGATATAATTTATAGTAAATGCTGCTTTCTGTTTGCCGCTGATATCTAATATACTGTTATAAATTTGGAAAGTTTTGTTTAAAGTGGGGACTTCAATTAAATTTGCACAAGACATATATAGTCGTATTCAGACACGGTTGAAAAGTTTCCAAAAATGTACAATGGACATTTGGTAGTGTAAAATTGAAAATTATATTGTATTATAAATACTAGTATTTAGGTATCATGTTCTCATCCAGGCTGATTTGGTCAACAGCGTAGTACTCTTGCATTGCAGGCTTCTAAAGCCGTTTTTCCTGTATATAGTCTGTTTCATAACAACAAGTTTTTGTCGTTTTCGACAGCATGTAATATCTTCCATGGTAAAAATTGCCCCTATTTTGTTGTATGCATCATGACTGTATTGAAAAGGTGCAAACATCCTATTTCAAACGTTTCCTGTGTGTTGGGATATTGCATCGCATTTTGCGATATTGGTCATACCAATATGTTTGTTTTAAGTAGACACAGAGCTGTTAAATATTGGATTTAATTGGCCAGAATGAGTGTTAACAGATATCCACATCAATGTTACAACATGTTGAAAGAACTGGATGACAGAGGTAAAATGAACTGGGTTTCAGATATCCGTCTTTTACTGTTTGCCTGTGGGTATTCACACGTATAGTTATACCAAAATGTTTGCGATGAAATATTGTTCTTGTATGTGTTTAAGCAAAGATTAGTGGATATTTATGCCCCAATTGGCAAGGCTATGTACAAGCTTCACATTGTTTGAGTAGCCATAGTCTTGTAGAATTAGAATTTTACCCTGAAGCGTATATTGCATACCTGTTTCATGATAAGACATTAATGAAGGTATTTTGTAAGTTTGAATGTGAATGCAACCAGACGAAACAAGGATGCTGAAACACAGCACACTTTATGTAACCAATGTAACAGCGGACACGTTCAGGATGAATTTCATAGTTTACTACAATGCCCAGAATATAATGATTTGAGAACATAATATTTAATCTCAATGGTAAATTTGTATGTAAACCAAAATGATAGATTTGTTGAACAACTTTTATCCTAAGTTGAATTAAATTCTGAGATTTGAATGTTCAATTGGCAAGGTAAAATTATGAGGATTCGTAATCTTAATTTCGCTTTAATCGATTTACTTTTTTGTTTAGAGTGAAAACATCGGTACGTTTTCACTGCAAACAGACTATAGTGCACGTGCATTACATGGCAAGCGCCAGTGGGCGGCACTCGTACATGCTAATACGGGTCAATTGTCAGGTCGGTGATCAACATATTCTTGTTTGCAAGTACGTTCTTTAACGTCCGATACATTCAGTTACAAATGGCACATTTTTTATTCAAATTGTCAATATGGAAATCCACATGCCACTTAATGTCAATGATTAGCACGTGTAAGCCGCTCTATCCATGGAAAGTGGAGGACAATACAAATGCATTGATGCTTATTCACTGTCGTTCACTGTTCCTTTTTGTTCCTAAAATGAGACGTTTTTTGACACTTGCTGGAAGGGGTCAGGCTATAGGCCTTTTGAAATCTGGAAACTCAGCGGCAGGTTGTTGTCTTTAATGTGAGTCAGAGTGTTATTCATGTTATTGGTAGACTGTGGGATTTCAAGCCAATGGGTCCGTGGAATATGCACGTCGACCAGGTCGCCCCAGATTCACAACAGTTCGAGATGATAGGCACATGATTAACACTGCCTTACGTGACAGATTTGTTAAGGCAGCAGATCTTCAGGCAGAACACTTCAATGTTAATCTAAGGATATCCAGGAGCGCCGTTCGTCGTCGTTTAAGGGCAGCCGGACTCCGCTGTAGGCGACCTGCATTTCGATCACGACTAACACCACAGGCAGGCGTGTTTGAGATGGAGTAGACATCGTGGCCGCTGGAATCAACGTCAGTGGTCTCGTTTCCTCTTCATAGATGAAAACAGATTCAATTTGTCCTTCCATTATGGTCGGGAGAGGATGTATTGTCGCAATGGAGAGCGGATATGCAACTGTGACTAAGCATATAAACCGATTTGGCGGGGATCGGTCATGATTTGGGCAGGGATAAATCCTACTGGACGTACTCCACTGCATGTGGTCGACGGTAATCTTACTGGACAGAGTTATCGGGACGAGATTCTGGTTCCTATACCAGTACCATTCATGCGAGCTATGCATGGCTTTATGGACGACCCTCTTTACTGCAAGGGGACAACGCTGGGGGCCTCTTAGAGCCAGGATTGTTACGGAATTTATTAGGCAGCAGGGTGTAGAGCTGATGGAGTGGCCAGCATGCTCGCCTGACCTCAACCCAATTGAACATGCCTGGGATGCACTTGGTCGACGTGTGTCACCCAGCACCAATGGATCTCCCAGGACTCCACAGAGTTCTAGTAGAAGAAAGGAATGCGATCCCGCAAGCTTTCTTTATGAACTTGATAAAGTGCATTAAAGGTTAACCTGTGTCTTGGACGCGCGTGGAGGGTACACAAGATTTTGAATGACTGCGTAGTTCATGTTTGTCATTTTCATTTTGGGGTTTGTTCTATACAACTGATGTTTGCTTGTGCTGTTTGAACTTTTGTCTGTATGTCACGATGTGTCACGTTTGTCAACACATTAAACATTATGCGCCCTGAATGTTGTGATACCAAATGAAGAACAAAGGAAATCAAAACGTATAATACATGAAGTGTTTAATTACATCACTTCCGTGTCTTGCACAAGGAGACGACAGCAACCTTCATGAGAACATTAAGGCACTTTCTGGTTTGACATCATATCCGGTTTGGTAAAACACATGCGCAATTCAAGGCATCTTTAAAACATCAGGTTGAATACCAGTTACCCTCAGTTCCTGTCTAAAATGTGAACGCTAGCTCCCAGAGACAATTTAGTACATAAAATTGCAAAACTTTGTAATGTTAGAAACATTTCAGCAACATCCTACCTTTTAACCACCTGATTACCCCACCATTTGTATGGCCATGAAATCGTTATTCACTTTCTTGTATTTCAAGAACATTTCAACGCGGACATGTGACACCAAAGAAATATCAAGGCGTTGGTAGAACTTAAATGTGACAACCCAAATACAGAATATACCGCTCCTTGAAAGTAGGTCATGGTGACGTTCGACTGTTAAGATAAAATTAAGATCTGGTATTCCGTTTATACACATGGTATAATAGTGTCGCAACGCCTCTGATTTCTAACCCATCCGGAAAGGTTTTCGTCTTAGAGACATGCCCTTTGCGGACTGTCCCCATTTGCAAAATATTAAATTGGAAAATTGTTTTTTATACATTCCAATATTTTGTTCCAGGCCGCCATTCTTGTCTGTATTCTATTGCCGAAGAGGTATATTTTGGGGATAAGCCCTCTGTGTTTATTTCCCGCTGTTTAACCCAGTCGAGGCTATTTACAGATGAATTAGGGTTTGGGCTTATCAACTCGGGAGTTAATTGTCGCAGCCGACTTAATTGGTTGTCAGTATCTTGTCAAACTATTGATTTCATGAGTTTCTTTTTTTACTGTTATACAATTGCTTAGCCAATCGGATTGTAGTCTGGTTTGATTGATTTATGATCTATGTCAGGGTAAATTGGGCATATGATCTTTTTATGCTGTCAGCCTTTTAGCACGTTTACTGACAGTAATAGAACTGTTTTTCTTGTTTAATAGCATCCTGTTTTCAGTTATCACAGGCTCTTGTTTAATAACATCCTGGTTTCAAGACAGGCTCCGTGACAGGCATTAACTACAGACATGGTGCCCAGTGTCATTACCGAAACGCCAAAAGCCCACCATCAATCGAGATCTAGCATACTTCATTCCATCCGCTTGTGATGCTCTCCTTCACCAAGCCCTGTCAATTGTATAAACTCCTCACCCTTTTTAAACCATCCCTTTGATTTGTATATTTCTGGTTTCCACGCCGTTGCCTCTGGCAACTGACTTTCTCAGCTTACTGCTTAACCAATTATGTTAATTGTGTTCCCATCAAGTTACATTTCTGGGGCCCGATCCACAAAGCGTTCGTAGCGCTAAGAACATCGTAAAACCTATCGTAACTTTAAGACACAAATCTTAAGCGATCCACAAAGCTATCTTAGTGAAAACATCTCGTAAAGTTAAGAGAAAATTTAAGAACGGCCAGCGCCTATCGTAAATCAAACATTTCTGTCGTAACTTGAGAATTAAGATGGCTGCATATTTTCTGCTCGGCTTAGTTGAAGAAGAGTCAAAACCATCACGACCAAGGGTATTTCGGGACCGAACTCGGGTTCTCGATACGTTGGATGATGACAGCATAGTCCGGCGATATCGTCTACCACGTCATGCCATTTTTGAGCTTGTAAACTCACTATCGCCATATCTTGCTTACCAAACCGAGCGTTCTCATGCATTGTCATCCCATGCCTTTTTCTTCATGATGTTTGTTACATTGTTCGTGAATGACGAAAATAGTAAGGTTTTTTTTGCCTCGACAAATTCCACGAGAAGACTCAACTCTGTGTGGGTCCAGTTTTTGTCATGCTTGACACAAAAAAAAACTTCGGTACATGAATCTGTATCTAAACGTCGCATGCTCACGAAATAAAAGAACGATCGTAAACTTGAATCACATAAAGTTTGTCTCTATTGTCTACCGGTTATGACTCGAAACATATGTTCTCGTGCTTTGTTTGTATGTGTTTGTGATTGCCGTCATCTGTGTTCCCATGCTTGTCGTAATAGGCGACTAACGGGATCGGGTGGTAAGGCTCGCTGACTTGGTTGACACATATCATCGTATTCCAACTGCATAGATCGATGTTGATCACTGGATTGTCTGGCCCAGACTAGATTATTTACAGACGGCCGCCATAAAGCTGGAATATTGCTGAGAGCGGGCGTAAAACTACTCTCACTCACTCACTCACTACTACTACTACCACTACTACTACTTTTACATCCTCACAAGAAAAATCACGTAGATTAATCACGTAAGATAATCACGTGAGATAATCACGTAAGATAATCACGTTAGATAATCACGTAAGATAATCACGTAAGATAATCACGTTAGATAATCACGTTAGATAATCACGTAAGATAATCACGTTAGATAATCACGTAAGATAATCACGTTAGATAATCACGTTAGATAATCACGTAAGATAATCCCCTTGCCCTTCCTTCAATCGATTATATTTTCGGGCGAGATTTGATTAACCTGAAGGCTTCTCATGACAGAATGTTATTGTGCACTTTTGAAAAGTAGTCACACAACATTTATCCAAGTAGTCTCTTGTAAAGCATGTCAAGGCTCATGATGAAAACAAGGCTTCACACAGTTTCCTGAAACAAGACCAGGATGTTGGACAAAATCTTATTGCCAATGTTGATTTTGTTGACTCTCTGTTGACTTGACTATATAAATGGCCAGTGCATCAAGTTACTATGCAGTGTGTTGAGGCCTTCAGTTGGAAGAAGTAGGCCGGCCTAAAACGTGAAACAGAAGGCTTTCTGTTCATTGCTCGGGACCAGTCACTTCATAATCGAAACACGAAAAACAATTTTTGCATTAAAATGTAAATATAAAATGTATGATTAAACAATGAATTTGATGAGACTGTTCAATAGTTGGTTCTCAGCTTTGGCACCAACACAGTACTTTAGGCGACTTCATGGCTTGGGTCGATCCTTTTATTACCTCTTTCGCCATGCTCATGGCTTTTACTGTAGTGTTATTTGAAACAGGCCCAGACTTTGACAGATACAAATCAACAAACCTGACCATGACGTTTTTTAAAACCAATAAAATCATATTTATCATTCAATATTCCGTCCCTATTGACATAAATGCGATTGGTAAGATTCAGAAACAATGGCAAATATTCAGATCATGCTTTCGAAATGTCATGTTTGCATCCCAGGTACCATTCGTGTTCTCTGTTCTTATTGTCTTAGATTTGGTAAATCCCAGTCTCTTGGCTGACATTAGGAGAGGTGCCGGGTTTGCTGCCAAAAGCACAACCCCCCTGACACTCTGGGTAATGCAGATGGCTGCAGTGTTGGGAAGCCTACACACTCATGGAAAAGTTCTTGATAAGAACAATCAGAGGAAAGTCCCATTCACCGAACCCTCTCTGGTGCATTTATTCAGTTTAATCTGAAAATGATATTAATTCAAATCTGCAAAAACATATCAAACTAAACTGACGTTTGGATTGTTGAACAATCTGTTAGGTACGTATGAAACAGGTAGGGTGAACAGGAGGCCGACCTTGGAGCTTGTCCCAATTTGGAGCTGAAATAGAAATAGGATTTGGGTTTGGTCTAACTGGAGGTCATCTGTTACAACATCTGTTGTTCTTTTCATCATTAGGTTACATTTACAGGTTACATCGGTTAAACTGCATTTGAGGAACAGATGAAGACCCCACTAGGTACTAACATAGCCCTTGTCTGTAAGAACCGTACTGTTGTAGTTGCTACTCCCCATCTGTTACCATGATTACAATGTGAAATGAACGATTTCATGTAATCACAAAATTTATGAAAACCCGAAAAAAGGTATCACGAACGAAAAATAATTCCAATCTGCTTGTCTCTGGTGGGTATCGCGTTAAATAATCCCCCATTAAAGATAACAGCCAAACAGAATAAAAATACTTACACCCCCACCCAAAAAAAAAAAAAAAAAAGAGAGAGAGAGAAAAAAGGTAAAGCAGAACTTAATTTTTGATCAACCAATCAAGAACAACTGAACCTACATTTTCCCTAGAAGAAAGGATTACATAAAGTAATTGCTGTGAAGAGAACGGCCAAACGCAGCATGCTGTGAGGAGCTTGTTCACGCTGACACACCAAGTCTGCAGTATACCTCAATCTCTTTGATTGACTGTACTTATAGACTATCACTGTGAGTACCATATATGGGAATGTGCAACCTGAAACGTTTACGTTATTTGAAAAGTAGTGCATATTAATATTTCACCGACATTTGTTTATACAAGTGCCGAGCCGCCCAGCTGAATGTATCTAAGGACATGTGTTGACAAACATGGATATCTTATCCAAGAGCATAAACCAATGTCCTCCCTTTTAAGAAGAAAAGCTGAGGAACATAAGTGCAGTTCACGCAAGTGGTTCCACGTGGACACATGTTTTTTAGATATGCCATATGGGCGTTGAACGTCAGACCATTTGTTCAGCGAGCGATCAATCGAGGAATACTGCGTTTAGTGTGCTCGTGGCACACTGGCAAACATTAACTGCACGCCAAAACATAGGGGTGGCTTGTATTACAGAAGTACTGAGAGGTGAGGAGATAATCACACAGAATAAAGAGTCCCGTGCGACTTTCAGTATTGAACGCTAGCCCACACCGCTGTTTGGCCTATTACTTGCAGTGGAATCCCTCTTGGATACAATGTGTGAGGCCCATTTCTGGTGTCCCCCGTGACATTGCTGGAATATTGCTGAAAGCGGCGTGAAACTAAACTCACTCAATTGCAGTGGAACCTGTTATATCGGGTTACCCAGAATGGTTGACTATATCGCTGACTTTTAATATTCATAAAACACATGCGCACATGCTCATAACAGCAAGTTCATCACTATGGGTATTGCCCTGATCAGAAAGTTTAATTATATATGTTTTAGGGCAGTTCCTTATTGAAGGTAAAACAGTCACAATGCCTTGGAATTGTTTTGTAGCCATTGCAATCACAGCTCAATACCAGGTGGTATACGTGAGTGAGAATTACTCGCCTGAACTATATACTGAGGGAGAAAAATAAGGGATCACATGAAAGGACAAGTGTTCCTTTATTTTTTTCAAAGGTTTCTTCACAAGCTTTGTATCCATATCGCTTGTTTTTTCATGTGATTCCTTATTTTTTCCCCTCAGTATATGACCAACGTTATCCAGCATCGTCGGAACGCTGCCATAGCGACTACTTCTACATCACCACTGTGTCACGTGTAACATCCTCCAACGTGGATGCAGCAACCGGTGCATGAGGACATCTTCACTACAAAACCACCAGTGCCAGAAAACCCTACTCGTGGATTCAACAGAAAACTATGATGTCGGGTCAAATTGGATATACATATCTAAGCATATTGTAAGCATGGATCCTAGATTTCAGTGTGTCATTTCATCTTGTGGATCCCATACCTGCTATTGACAGGTGTTTTGTACTTGTCAATGACTCATTCAATGATTTGCAAAATGGTTGATTGGTGCCATGAAAACCATTTTTATGGTTACTCATGTATCAAGTGCACAAGGTTAGATTAAAGTGACTGTTTGCCTAAAGAGGGGTTACCATTTTATTATTTATCCAGTTTTAAATGGACACAATTTCAAATTATGAATCTACGTTTAAGTAAAGTTGTGAATTTTTGTGATCCTTAGCAAAGTGTAGGAGTAGTATATATCAATGTCTCCAAAAGCCTATATAAGTTGTGTTGGGCGATGGACGGATCAGGTCGTCACTTTCTGGTCACCTGGTTCATTTGCTTGTCAAAAGCGTTGACAATAATTACAGTCACTGGATTGTCTGATCCAGACTCGAATATTTACATGTAATATTTCGTGTACATTTGCTAAGGAAGCATTAAACAATGAAAATATATGTTAAATGATTGCACTATAGACCAGACACCGGCCCATCCCTGCCCATACAGTAGAACAGTAGAGCGTACTTGGCGAGTTGGTATTATTATATCTAATAGAAATAAAGTACGTAATCTGATATCGAGTGTCATATTTAAGTTCCACGATAGCCACAGAATTTTTGTGTGTAAAGTAACAGTGACCTTAACTAGTGAAACTATATGTACTTAATCCTCTTCTGTTGTGGATTTCTTCTCTCAGTGCTGGCTGTCAGTGAGTTGAGTCGAATTTTGGTAGAGTCCAACCCAAAATCACTTCAAGACAGAGTGGTTGGTAACTATGCATAGAATACAGGTGGGAGTGTAACAATTGAAAACAATTATTGATAACCCAAAGCTGATTCTATTTTTCCTGAGTTTATTATAAATCAAGATCCTCACAGCACATTATATAAACACCTTTATTGCTGAACGGGTACAATGTGCGCCTGAAGAAAGGTTAAGATCGTTCTCATCACAAGCATCCCATGTGGTTCCTTTGTCCATCAGCACGTTGTTTACCATTCAACACGTGTCGAGCTCCGGTTGGCTGGTAAGATAGATGTGCATGGTTGAGAGCCGCCCTTGCTTGCTGAGACAGTCGGGTACTGGGTTCAGAAAGGCCTGGAGGACAAAGTCTGACATCAGATATCGCAATCGTGGATATGTCAACATTAGAAGTTGACAGAAACATTCTTGGTAAATATAAACAACTACGCACCTGTCTAACTGAGATTAAGAGAAATATATGTGGGCGACCGGTCTCGAGAGGGTCACTCGTAGATCAGCCAAGGGACCCAACCCACAACCACGAAGGGACCGGTGGTTAAGGAATCTTATGGATCACCTAATTATAGTGCAGGTTATATCTTATACTTATCTTGCCTCAAACATAAATGTCGTTTTCCGATTGGCTGAGCGCTCGTCTATTATTTTCAATGTATCCCGCTTACAAGCAAGTAACATTTTCTATGTACCCCGCTGGCAATGCCGAACTCATTTGGTACTTCGTAGTAGTAATTCTTTATCTCGAATAACATTGAATAACGTATGATGTACAGAAATTACCGATGTTTTGCAAATGCACATCGATGGAAGGGAAATAACTCTTAATTGTTTTTCTTGGCATTGTGTCGTCTGGTACTCCACACTATGATCTGATCCATGTTCGGTAAGATAAAACACGTTGTTCACTGGTCCCTCGGGGCCCAGGGGTTGATGTACCCTCGATGTTTCGGGCTCAGGGAACATAAACAAACATCGAGGGTACATCAGCCCATGTCCCATTCGTGACCAGTGAACAACTTATAATGTACGCTTTGGTCCCAATCAGAATACCACAGTTAGGCACTTTCTACGTTAATACGTCAACAGTGTTTTCTGCTTAGTGTGAAAATTGACAGACTATGACGTTATTATACTCTTAGACGTCCTTTTATCCCCCTACAACAACCGTCTTGATATAACGTTAACAATGTTTTCAGCCTAGAAGCATATCGAGTCAACAATGCTACACTATGACGTCACCTTCCACCGGGGGTCATATAACGTTACGTCATGTTGATACAACGTTAACAATGTATTTGCATAAAGCATAAATAGCATCAACATAATGCACTATGACGTCAACGTCCACCTGACGTTAACAATGATATTGATATAACGCTATCAATTTGTTTCTGCATAAATCAGACTTAGAGTCAGCAATGATAACCTTTGACGTCAACGTCCAAACGCTTGCGTCAACCGCAATATTATACAACGTCAACAATGGCCCCTGCGTTGCCTCAACAATACCGTGGAAAAACAAGGTCATATTTTGAGTGGAAATTTTCTCTTCGCTCTGTTTGAACCACGCAGATAATAACACTGTTAAATTGAATATTGTATAAAATACAGCACGAAGGACAATCATTATATATGCATGAAACATACCCCAATTACACTTTGTGGTGGATGTTCAAAACGAGAAGAAGAAAGGTCAGCGTTGAAAGCCCATCCGAAAGCGTTCAGTTTCCCGCCATTGTAGAGTAAGAATACGGGGTAGAAGTCATCACAACTCATGTCTTTCCGTATGTTGTACCAATAGTGCATTCCTTCAACACGTCAGAAAACGCTGTGTTACAACTCATGTTGACAAGTTCATAATTACAGTGATTACGTCTTGAAACAGATGCCTTTCAGTGAGGTGTATATTTGCACGGATATTGCTCTACAATAGAAATGCTCTATTTCGTCAGGAACAGTTACGCCTTCACTGGATTCGATGATGAAATGTAAAGGCTTGAACGATATTAGATTGTTTGTTTGTTGTTTAACGCCGCACTAAGCAATATTACAGATATATGGCGGCGGTCTGTAAATAATCGAGTCTGGACCAGACAATCCATTGATCGACAGCATGAACATCGATCTTCGCAACTGGGACACGATGACATGTGTCGACCAAGCTTGAACACCAGATCCCGTTAGTCGCCTTTTACGACAAGCATGGGTTACTGAACCGATTCTAACCCGTACTTTACGGGTTTCATACGATATTAAGAAAAATAGACCCGAGTATTTTAACACCACAGTGTACACAGTAATCTGATGCCACAACATTGAATGAAACGAAGTCCATTATAAACGCATGGTTCCGAAATTCGGGTGAAACAAAAATATTTCCTCTCACACGATTTACTAATTTCATGTTCTTCTACTAGTTATATATATGTGTGTTCCGAAATGCAACACGTCGTATGTCATTTGCATACCCTTGTTTCATAACAGTGCAACATGGGTAAGATTTCAGTGTTGTCCACTCACCCATAGAAGGGAAGCAGTGTCCCTTGACCCACTTTGTGTTTTGCACGCCGGTCTCCTGGCTGGGTATCTTCAGCACTTGGGATGGACTGGTACCATTCTGGATAAAGAGGTCAGTTCCGGTACCCTGGGAGCTAAACATACTGCTGGTTCTACCCTTGCTGCAGATTGTACCTGAAACCATAGCAACCATAAACATAGCAACAAGAAAAACAGTGGACGATTTTGCAATCAAAGGTTAACATAGAATTGCAATTGCCATGCGCCATATTTCTATTGCAGACAAATGGCCATACGATTATGTTGTACAAATATGATCCAAACCTCTAGGACACATCAGGTATCGTCGTTTGAAGGATTAGCATATTGAGTTGTTAAGTTAAGCTTCATTTGTTAAGTGTGAATAGGTGTTTGCGATGGATCACTCATGCATTTGTGTATTTCCAATATGGTCGAGGCGGTGGGGTAGCCTAGTGGTTAAAGCGTTTGCTCGTCACGCTGAAGACCCCGGTCCGACTCCCCACATGGGCACAACATGTGAAGCCCATTTCTTGTCGCCTCGATATTGCTGGAATATTGCTAAAAACGGCGTAAAAACAACTCACTCACTCTAATATGGCCACAGGCAATCTTGTGTGATTTGCATTGAACAAACTTGGTCCTACGAGTTAAAAGTCACCATGACATCCAACATGTTTCAAGCTTGGCTGACTGGGATTCAGACCCACGGTACCCAAATCCGTCACCCGAATTCGGTACCCGAGCCTGGTCTGGTATGGTATGGATGTCTGCATCACTTCTATTGTATCATCATCATTACATACTTGCTTCGTATGGAGAATCAGCAACCGTTTTACTATAAAACATGAATAAAACACATTGGCTGTTGGTATAAATACTACCCGGGTGTATACTGACTTGGATCAACAAAGTAGGCTGTGATGAACTGTTTCCCGTCGGCCATGACAAATGGGTGGCCCTTCATAGGAGCATGGGGGTATCCATTTTGAAGCGTTGAGGAGATCTGCAACAGCAGGTGCTTGGCGTCAAGAGTGTAACACGTTCAATGTTTCAGTGAGTGAGTGAGTGAGTTTGGTTTTACGCCGCTTTTAGCAATATTCCAGCAATATCACGGCGGGGGATACCAGAAATGGGCTTAACACTTTGTACCCATGTGGGGAATCGAACCCGGGTCTTCGGCGTGACGAGCGAACGCCTTAACCACTAGGCTACCCCACCGCCCCTTGTTTCAGTACTCTAAAGTGAAGGAATATGGTTATCTAACAGATGATGCATGTTGTGAGCTCGGACGTGTTCCCTGAAAGAAAAAAAGTGAACATCCACCTTAAAATTCAATTCTTTGAATGGTTTGTTTGTATATATTCCATAACAAATAATTAGTGCAGTTTTTGAAAAACAGATCAAACGATGTGACTCGGTCAAGGCATCAAACATCAAGACATGGATACTGTGATATAAGATAGTACCATGACAGGATCATGTTATCTAAACAGGGTTTACTGCACGAGTATCTGGCAACATTACGAGTTTACGAGTTTTTGCAAGGCATTTAGAAGTTGGACGAACGTGAATACATGTCACGTTTTATGGAGAGCAACTTCTATTTATTCTTTATGCGAAGTTTTTAGATCTATTTCTTGCTCCTTCACCAGATGAATGCTGAGTCAGTGCACAGAGTGAATAAATATAGATGTTATATATTGTTATCTTTGAACATTAACCCACCCATCCATCCCCTCCTTCTTATTATATTGTTATCATTGAACATTAACCCACCCATCCATCCCCTCCTTCTTATTATATTGTTATCTTTGTACATTAACCCACCCATCCATCCCCTCCTTCTTATTATATTGTTATCTTTGAACATTAACCCACCCATCCATCCCTCCTTCTTATTATATTGTTATCTTTGAACATTAACCCACCCATCCATCCCCTCCTTCTTATTATATTGTTATCTCTTTGAACATTAACCCACCCATCCATCCCTCCTTCTTTCATATTATATTGTTATCCTTTTGAACATTAACCCACTTCCATCCATCCTTCTTCTTATTATATTGTTATCTTTGAACATTTATATATTGTTATCTTTGAACATTAACCCACCCATCCATCCATCCTCCTTCTTATTATATTGTTATCTTTGAACATTAACCCACCCATCCATCCCTCCTTCTTATTATATTGTTATCTTTGAACATTAACCCACCCATCCATCCCTCCTTCTTATTATATTGTTATCTTTGAACATTAACCCACCCATCCATCCATCCTTATTATATTATATTGTTATCTTTGAACATTAACCCACCCATCCATCCCTCCTTCTTATTATATTGTTATCTTTGAACATTAACCCACCCATCCATCCCTCCTTCTTATTATATTGTTATCTTTGAACATTAACCCACCCATCCATCCCTCCTTCTTATTATATTGTTATCTTTGTACATCCAAAAACGCCGCATGAATTATTGTTTATGAGTTTTATCAGAAGGTATCTAACAGGCGAAATGAATGGGTACAGTCATTGTTTCTTACGCACTCCAAAATTACACCATTTGAGCCTCGAATCCCTGCATATTTTGTCTTTTCTCATGAACACACAAGCACAATAACACACAACACAGTAGTCACTAACTACTCATTTTTAATGTGACCCTCCTCGAGAGGTTCCTCCATATCTGTGGATTATCAAGGCAATGGTGACAATGAAAACAAGATAAGACCTAAGAACATTTATAATCCCTAAAAACATAAAACTTCGACACAGACGTAAAAGAATTTGACTAAAGCACGATTAACTTTAACAAAAAGGATAACAATCAGGAAAGCAGTCCGACATACTTTGACCTTAGGTCATCACCATGGAGTAGCCAATCACAGGCCTAGGAGTCTAGGTTATCTTAAAAGATTTTCTCGCCCACCGATATGTAAGAAAAGAGATATTCGTGTCAGATTTCAGATTTAATCTTCATTACGATATTGTCCGAAACAAGTTAAATGATAAAATGAGTTTTCTGAAACTAATGTTAAAAATCTTGGACTAAATACAGAATACCAAGAGGTATGAAGACTCTGTACTTCTAGGGTTGTACAGTATATCAGTAGGGCTGTATACTGTACATACTCATAGAGCTGTATACTGTACACTCGTACAGCAATGATATATGAAAACTCACCCCGGCCTGTATCCCGGCTATGTAGCCGTTGACATCGTACAACAGCACGACGGCGGTGTCACCGGACAACGCATAACGCTTGCCGGCGAAGCTGGAATGAGCTGTTGAGGAGATACCGAGTCTATTTCATGTATGTCTTAGTGTCACAGTAATATAGTAACAATGCATAAGTAATACGAGCAGCTGTGAAATTTCGCAGATTTTGTTTTAAATACTCTCCACACAATCAAAAGAGCATATTACGCCTTTGGGGATAAAGGAACGCCTATGTATAATACTTGGCCACTAATAATTATAATAATTACAGAAACGTGATATCTAATAATAAACTCAAATCTGGGCATCTTCCGTTTGCATTTTAGCAAACATTTGGAACCTTTCAACAATCTTGTTAAAGACCTAGCATGTACCAGGTTGCGTAAATTTACAGAGAATTGTTTGTGGGCGATACACCAATAATGAGTCTCTTGTTATCTTTGTACATTAACCCACCCATCCATCCCTCCTTCTTATTATATTGTTATCTTTGTACATTAACCCACCCATCCATCCCCTTCTCCTTCTTGTTATATTGTTATCTTTGAACATTAACCCACCCATCCATCCCCTCCTTCTTATTATATTGTTATCTTTGTACATTAACCCACCCATCCATCCCCTCCTTCTTATTATATTGTTATCTTTGAACATTAACCCACCCATCCATCCCCTCCTTCTTATTATATTGTTATCTTTGAACATTAACCCACCCATCCATCCCCTCCTTCTTATTATATTGTTATCTTTGAACATTAACCCACCCATCCATCCCCTCCTTCTTATTATATTGTTATCTTTGAACATTAACCCACCCATCCATCCCCTCCTTCTTATTATATTGTTATCTTTGAACATTAACCCACCCATCCATCCCCTCCTTCTTATTATATTGTTATCTTTGTACATTAACCCACCCATCCATCCCCTCCTTCTTATTATATTGTTATCTTTGAACATTAACCCACCCATCCATCCCTCCTTCTTATTATATTGTTATCTTTGAACATTAACCCACCCATCCATCCCTCCTTCTTATTATATTGTTATCTTTGTACATTAACCCACCCATCCATCCCTCCTTCTTATTATATTGTTATCTTTGAACATTAACCCACCCATCCATCCCTCCTTCTTATTATATTGTTATCTTTGAACATTAAACCCACCCATCCATCCCTCCTCCTTCTTATTATATTGTTATCTTTGAACATTAACCCACCCATCCATCCCCTCCTTCTTATTATATTGTTATCTTTGTACATTAACCCACCCATCCATCCCCTCCTTCTTATTATATTGTTATTTTTGAACATTAACCCACCCATCCATCTTGTTATATTGTTATCTTTGAACATTAACCCACCCATCCATCCCCTCCTTCTTATTATATTGTTATCTTTGAACATTAACCCACCCATCCATCCCCTCTTTCTTGTTATATTGTTATCTTTGTACATTCTCGCCCCTTGCATTGTGTAAACATGTTCTATCTCGTATAAAGAATAAATAAAAGTTGTTATCAAAAACGCCGCATGAATTACTGTTTACGAGTTTTATCAGAAGGTATCTAACGAGCGAAATGAATGGGTACAGTCACTGTTTCTTACGCACTCCAAAATTACACCATTTGAGTCTCGAATCCCTGCATATTTTGTCTTTTCTCATGAACACACAAGCACATTAACACACAACACAGTAGACACTAACTACTCATTTCTAATGTGACCCTCCTAGAGGTTCCTCCATATCTGGGGCACAGCCTAGTGGTCAAAGCTGGCTCGTCACGCCGAAGACCCGGGTTCGATTTAACAATGTGTTGACCATTTCTGGTGTCCCCGCCGTGATATTGCTGGAATATTGCTAAAAGCGGCGTAAAACTAAACTCAGTCAGTCAGTCAGTCCTCCATATCTGCGGATTATCAAGGCAATGGTGACAATGAAAACAAGATAAGATTTAATAATCACTTATAATTATCTAAAACATGAAAACAAGACACAGACGTAAAGAACATTTATAATCACTAGAAAACATAAAACTTCGACATAACAACAGAATTTGACTCACGATTAACTTTAACAAAAAGGATTACAACCATGGAAAGCAGTCCAGGCATAGGAGTCTAGGACCTTAAAAGGTCATCTCGCCATGGAGTAGCCAATCACACAGAGAGAATTTCGTGTAGGATTTATCTCAAAAGATTTTCTCGCCGACCGATATGTTAAATGATAAAATGAGTTTTCTGAAACTAATCTTAAAAATCTTGGGCTAAATACAGAATACCAAGAGCTATGAAGACTCTGTACTTCTAGAGTTATACAGTATATCTGTACGGCTGTATACTGTACATGCTCATAGAGCTCTATACTGTACACACGTACAGCAATGATATATGAAAACTCACCCCGGCCTGTATCCCGGCTATGTAGCCGTTGACATCGTACAACAGCACGACGGCGGTGTCACCGGACAACGCATAACGCTTGCCGGCGAAGCTGGAATGAGCTGTTGAGGAGATACCGAGTCTATTTCATGTATGTCTTAGTGTCACATTAATATAGTAACAATGCATAAGTAATACGAGCAGCTGTGAAATTACGCAGATTTTGTTTTTTAAATACTCTCACACACTCAAAAGACATATTACGCCTTTGGGGATAAGGGAACGCCTATGTATAATACTTGGCCACTAATAATTATAATAATTACAGAAACGTGATATCTAATAATAAACTCAAATCTGGGCATCTTCCTTTTGCATTTTAGCAAACATTTGGAGCCTTTCAACAATCTTGTTAAAAGACCTAGCATGTACCAGGTTACGTAAATTTACAGAGAATTGTTTGTGGGCGATACACCAATAATGAGTCTGTTATATATATACCGGAACAAAGAATGCATGTCGGTCTGATGATGACATGTTATAAGACAAGGAACGAAATGTGAAAAGATATCTGAGACTGCATGTACAAAACTTCTTAATCTGTTTTCAATGTATCAGTAAACTTTGTACTCTGTACCGACAGGATCTCAAGTAATTCTTCTGGTGATGAATTACAACTCAAAGTATTGATCGTGTATGGCCTAGATAAAGTGCATCATATTGTGTATCGTATTTTATATTGAATGGTATGGTGTAGGTAACTACATATTGTATCACACATTATGTCTCTCAAAGTGTATGGCATCATGTAGGACGTCTTTCATGGTGTAGTGTACGTATTACTGTTGGGAATTGGTTGAAATCTCACAATTGATGATTGTTTCATTACCAACGAACAATCATCGAAAAAAATTGGTTAGCGTCATTTTTCAGATTTTCCTATCCAGGTTGTTATTGCAGATATGTATAACATGATGCAACTTGCTACTTCAAAGTGATGACTAATATATCATGAACATAAACTTCCCGGAGTCTTCAAGAAATATTCAGTCATGGCTTTTCAGTTAGTGAAGTGAGTTTTCTAAGAATTAAACACGTTTTCATGCCCTGACAACTTCAACGATATGTTCCATTGTCAAGTATTTCAAAGACTAAAACAGTAGTTCCAAAATCGTTTATGTTCGATTATGAGAAAATGTGATCGAATGCTTGGTCGTTTGGTCACTGCGATCAATCTTCGATTATTTCAATTAATCGGAACACCACTATTTTTTTTTATACGTATCGTGAATCGCGCCCCGACGAAGGTGTAATGATTGGTGGTCAGCAGGTTGTACCTCCACAGTCCGAGATCATGGTCCACCCAGCAGACTTAGCGGCAGACTCCGTCCTCGGGAGGCTGCTGAAGGCATTGGCACTGAAGATGTTGACGTCCCACGTCACTGAGGAAGACGATAATAACATAGGAACCAGATACAGTCATTCTTAAACAACAATCATTTACAGTTTTACAACAAAACCCTGGCAACACTGCCTTAACTTCTGGAACCCCATTTAAGTTAACATTCCTTTTCCTCAAATAAATTTCAAAAATGCATCTATCTGATTGAACATACGTTTTTGTTTATGAACGGCACGAGCAATGTTGAAGATTAATCGGGGCATGCGTTTTGTAAATAATCGGATCTAGACAAGCCAGTTATTGATGTTGTGAAGATCAACCCTCGAACATCAAAATAACCAGGCACGACAACCCGTTTTCACATTGTCGCCTCTTACAGCAACCACAGGATGCAAGGGAACATCAAGTTCTCAACCAGGACCCGCATCGTTAATGTGTTGGGTTGTTTTCTTGTTTTTCAAAATGGCGAATCACCGATAATGACAGTTTCGTCATCTACATGATCACTTGCATTGGAGTGATAGCTCCATATCAAAACAATAATGAAATACAGTGCCTCCCATCTCAAGAATTTCGATTAAAATGTAATGCTTTTCTCCACAGTGAGCCAAATTTCTGTTTATGAAGCCCATTTCTGGTGACACCTCCGTGACATTGCTGGAATATTGCTATAAAGCGACGTAAACCAAACTCACGCACTCTCGTTCTGTTTACAACAAAGATTTAAAAGAATAAAATCTAACCTTTAAGACCATTCCAGGTGGTCGCTGCAAAGAAATAAGATAGTAATGGAGATTTAGCACAAGTCAGTTTGTTCCTTACAGTCAAGCATAAGTATTGTCGCCCTATTCTGACACAGAATCCCCAAAGGGAGATAACCACAGGATATGATATTAACCATAAGTCAACCATCTAGACTTAAAAACCATGTCAATATTGATCTTTTATACACGCCTATGTTAAGTAAGACCCAAATTTCAGTTAATGTAAGATTGGAATTGACTGAATTGCTTTATGCTGACACTTGAGAATTAATATGTCGGAAAACAACGCCAGTTGGGTTCGAACCCGCCTGGTATTAGCCATCATCTCACCCCTGTGGGGGTCACGGCGGTTCTACTCCACGAAACCAACAGTAAAACTATGTTCTTCTGAACAGAACCATTTGTAACATTAATATATACTAATTAACAAAATATTCATGTATTATTTGAACTTTTTAAGAAGAATAACAAGTCACACAGAATACAACAAGGGAACAGCGCAATAAACTCTTGTGTACATGTTCATATTTTCCATTTAAAGAAATGTTAGGAATAACTTTCAAATAAAGGGGACAATTTATGGATGTCAGTTTCCTCGTTTTAGGTGTGTTCTCTGAAATAAGGATGTTGAAATCAATAAATTTCCCCCTTATTATTAAGAAGTTGAGATTGTTCCCCTTATAATAAAAAGGTTAACATCAATAATTCCCCACCCTTATGATTAAGAATTTGAGATTGTTCCCCTTAAAATAAAGAAGGTGACATCAATAACGTTTCCCCTTATAATAAAAAGTTGACATCTATAAATTGTCCCCTTATAATAAAGAAGTTGAGATTGTTCCCCTTATAATAAAAAGGTTAACACCAATGAATTCATCATCAATACATTTCCCCTTATAATAAAGAAGTTGAGATTTTTCCCCTCCATGTGTGTCACTTCTAAACGCCATTCAAAACCAGCATTGAAAAAACTTACGTCCGAGGTTAAACAGGAATGCCTGTGAACATCCAATAAGGACTCCGATAATGCACGCCTGCAACATGATGGCTGAACGCAGTGGGACTGAATTCAACAGCTGGTCAACGTTCCTAAATAGCCAAACATGCCCTACAATCTTATCTATTTCATAAGAGGTGGGGAGATGTTATTTACTACCATTAACCAGAGGGCACTAAGGGCAAGAGGAGATATTTCATTCCTGTTTTTGCTTTGTAATGGCAGGTACATTAGACAACATTGACCTCTCATGAGTTCAGAACGTGTCTGGGGACGATGAGGTAGCCCAGTGGTTAATGCGTTCGCTCATCACGCCAAAGAACCGGGTTCAATTTCCCTACAATGTGTGAAAGTCCATTTTTGGTGTCTCGTGTCGTGATATTGGTGGAATATTGCTAAAAACGACGTAAAACTAAACTCACTCACTCAGAACGTGTCTGACCAATACAAGCTGACAGGAATGGCGAGTGATAGAAGTCTTACACGTTTTGTAGCCTTACACAATCTGTTGAATCTAAACACGAAATTCCCATACCATTGAAATAATGTCACAATCTACACAATTATTGCATTGGCTTATTTGGATTTCCTTGCAAGTGCTGGTTCATAACAGGTTTCAGAAAATGTAGGATGTATTTTAAAACTCAAGGTATATTTGATCTAAGATTGCATTCATTCATTGATTCATTGAATTAATGATCATGGTGTTAACAAGGCTGGACATATGTAACAACTGCAGCCATGCGCCTTCACTACCAGTTTCACAAAGCCTTAGAAATGAAGACATACCACGTGGTTTCTGATGGGTTCATGTTCTAGGGCGTCACACAAAATGCTCCACAGATAAGCAGACTGACTGAGTTATGGTGTTTATATAATGTTTGTCTACTGAGATACCGAGTGACTGTTAAACATGGAAACCCCAGCCAGAACACACAATACTGTCTCCAAGTACGATATATGAAAATCTTTTGGGTCGAACCGTTGACCTCCGCTTATGAAACCCTATCAGGGAGTGAGAAAGCAATTTGTTGGGATCTCAACACTGAGGCTTCATGTCTTCCTAGCACATATACCAAACACTGAATTGTCACAGTGAGTGAGTTTAGTTTTACGCCACACTCAGCAATATTCCAGCTATGTGGCGGCGGTCTGTAAATAATCGAGTCTGGACCAGACAATCCAGTGATCAACAGCATGAGCATCGATCTGCGCAATTGGGAACCGATGACATGTGTCAACCAAAGTCAGCGAGCCTGACCACCCGATCCCGAATTGTCAGACAGAAAAATGAAATGCATGAATTTCATATACAATCACCACAACCTGTGTGGAACATAATCAAAAACAAGTGTAATACATGAAGCGTTTCATGACATCACTTCCAGCAAGGGTGAACATGTGAACATAACGTTATGGCTCTTTAGACATCTTCAAAACATGAGTTATACGGACATTCGGTTGAATACCAGTTACCCTCAGTTCCTGTCTGAAATGTGAACGCTAGCCCCCAGAAATAAATTAGTACATACAATTGCAAAACCTTGTAATGTTAGAAACATGTCAGCAACATCATGGCTTTAACCATCGGACTACCCCACCAATAGACTAAGGCTTAGTCTCTGAATATATATAATTTTGATAGTAACAAACAAGCCCATTTAAATTGAAAAGGAGCCCTAGGGAGACCAGAGATCCTGAACCTTGGGAAATCTAGACTTGCTTCGTTTAGGGCTTTAGCACTACAGGGAAGGCTAGGCTGTAGGGAAAATAATGTGGTTCAGGGACTGTGAGACAGACTACCCCACCCACTGTATGGCCTTGGAATTGTAATTCACTATCAGACTTGTGTTTCAAGAACATTTTAGCGCGGACACGTGATACCAAAGAAATATCTAGGCCTTGGAAGAACTTAATGTGGCAACGCAAACACAGAATATGCCACTCCTTGAAAGTAGGTTATGGTGACGTTCGACTGTAATCGTAAGATTAAGCTCAAGTACTCCGTTAATACACATGGAAAACAAGTATCGAAACATCTATGATTTGTACCCCCAAATAACCATTTATATTCATAATTATGTTTGTTTGAATGTGTTATTATTTTTACCCTTCGGTCGCACCATACATGGATTTTGTATATGCACATTACATGCCTCGATCAAAAGCGAGCATCACGTATACCCGTCATTAAGCAAATACAAAGTTCGAGTAAACTGTTCTCACAGTTCGATTAATTGGAAAATCAATTGATTTCGTTTCTTGTTACTGGTGTTAGAACCTACACCTAAACGTCACACTGCAATAAAGAAGTTGTTCATCCACATATTGTTATCCTCCTTTACTACTCAAACTTCTAAATGCCTCTCAAAGAAGTTAATTGGGTTTCGTTGTTGATAAGCAAATATGGGACCTCTCAACTGACAACTGCTCAAATATGACAAGTAATTGGAATGCAGAATGCTGACGTGTCTTGATTTTTTACGTCAAGAGGCGGTTGCACCTCCACCCTGGCCCGCCAAGAGTCCAGATCTCAGCCCCAAAGAGCATGGCCGGAACATTATGGGTCGCAGAGGACGCCAGAGAGATCCTCCAGTGCAAAATCTTGACGTACAAGTCTACCATCAAGAATGGAACACAATATCTCAACGTCAAGTTCAAAGTCTGATACAGGGAGGAAAAAGGTCAGGGGTGTTGTTGCAGTTGGCGGAGGTTACAACAGATATTGACATCTGTGCTCAGTTGTTGATTGTTGATTTCTAGAGGATTGTATGCCAGAATCTTGAATGGCCGCACTTGTTAACGTCATACGACCATAGTTATTAGCACTACAAAATGAGTCATTTGTTTTGCCATGTTTGCTACTCTAAATAACCTAGTTTTACGTCCTTTTTAACTTTATATTTGCCATTTAATTAGGGGGTCAATGCATCCGGATAGAAAGATAAATTGAGGTTTGGATAGTTCCTTTGCAATGGTAATGGTAACATATTGATACTATGAAACAGATGTTGCAATACTTTTTGTATGAGTATATTTTACCACTGCTCGCATTGGACAAGTCTGAAAGGAAACATGGCCATACTGAAATCACCAAGGGTGATATGTACCAAGTTCCACCTTCTTTGTGTTGATGATTTACGAATTATTGTTAAAACAAATGTTTCTGAAGGCTATGACTGTAACACTAGACTTGATTAAGGTGTCCAAAGGTTATCACTGTCAGATATGCAGCCATACTTAATGATACACACAATATATTGCGTACCTTTCCATACCAAATCCTTTCAGATCACCTTCTTGCTCATGCAACTGGTTTTGTCTCAACCAGAAAGGACTGAGCCTCTGAGCAATTTTAATTTTGCTGTGCTGCAAAAAAATTCCTCTTGAATGTTCAACAACACTTTGGATGATATCTTGAGATTGGAGTACTTTCTCAATGCACACCAACTTCATACAATGAAACAGCAGAGGTCTGGACACAGATGTCCATGAACTTCAACTTCAGACAGTGAGATGGAGAAATACAGTGTTCATGTACTCCCAATTCTGTGAGATGGAAAGGCTTTGCATCCAAGCACTCCCAGCATCAGACACAGAGAATGCCTCTAGTGACGTAAAATGAAAGCAATTTCTGTATGTCCAGAGTGTTAAAGTGTTTCAACATCTTTAATTGAGTCCACATTTTCAAAAACAAAAACAAACAAACAAAAGGGTCAAACTTAGGTTTATTTGACCTTTGGTACAGGAAATATCAATTCTCAATCAACATAAAATTATGAACAATATAACTTTATTACATTAACATTCTCTGTGATTGTTGGAGTAATTCTGTGAAGGATAATGCCATTCATTGGACACAACTGGGTGCTGCACTATCGCATATTGCAAAACTGAGGGTCATGATAGGGGAACCTACAATCAGTAAATATCTGTTTACACATATAGAGAATGCAAATCTACTGTCATAAACAGATGCAAACATAATATCACAGATTCCAATAAAGTTATATTTCTAATGCAATGCCCACACCACTACTTACCCTTGCAAACAAGTCAAAATCAAACCAGTCATTCAACCATTTCATTTTGTGTCCTATTCAACCAATTTTGAAGAGCTGTGAGACCTATTTCCATTTTGACATGCTTATGTCTGATGAAACAAAGGATAACGAATACAGCATGCAGTTGACCCTCCTACTGTCACTGATGTTTAGCACTCTGGTTACGGGTTGCATCATCCAGGCAGTGAGTAAACAAGTTGCCCCAATGGTATGGCACCTACTACCAACTTAACCCAAGACTGACTACTGGTAACACTGTACATGAATGAAAGGTCGCACTCCTGGCACACAGTTACAGCCATTCATTCCAGCAGCAGTTATCTCCCTGCCTTCTGCATAGCCTGAAATGGGAGATTGAAAGCAATATTTTCAGAGTGTTTTATGCTGAATCAATTGATATTTGTCAGTCTTGAAAGGAACCTTACAGGGGTGGAAATAACCCATTGCCCTATGTCCGAGTCCAGTGTTTTTTTCTGTCGGGCAAGCAAATTTGTATATCTCAGTGTACCGGTGTCCAGTTGACTTTCCAATGTTAATTATGTTGTTTATTTCAAAAATCAGCAAGAAAACGGTCGGTATAGTGGAAAAATTATCAGGGCAAGTGACATTACATGTGCCACTGTACCGGAGTACACTATCAATTTTAAAGTTATTTCCACCCCTGCCTTAAAGCAAAGCAAAAAGTTTCATGAAGGAACTTTTAAAACAAATAGGAAACTTTGTATCTTAAGTTCCAGTTCCACAAATCGATCTTAGTCCTAAGGTGATCATAATGTACATACTTCAACACAGGCTAATGATAACCTAAGGGCTGAGTTTGCTTTGTGGAGAGAGTGAGTGAGTTTGATTTTACGCCGCTTTTAGCAATATTCTAGCAATATCATGGCGGGGGACACCAGAAGTGGGCTTCACACATTGTACTCATGTGGGGATTCGAACCCTGGCCTTCAGGGTGACCACCAGGCTACTCCACCGCCCCTTACTTTGTGGAACGGGTCCCAGAGCTAAAAAGGGAACTTAAGAAGCTGCTACAGCTGATAGAGGGAACAGAATCTAAGAGGGATGAGAATCTAATAGGGTGAACATTTCATTTAATATATGGTCTGGGATCTTTAAGAAAGACACAGTGTTACATACCTTGGCCATTGCGACTCCTAGTTGAGCTGGGGACATGGTTACATCAACACCTGCTGCTCTCAGAGACTCGATCTTCTCCTCGGCACCCCCCTTACCACCAGCAATGATGGCACCAGCATGTCCCATACGACGCCCAAGGGGAGCAGTCAAACCTGCGATGAACGAAACCACTGGTTTGGCATTTGGTCCCTGGAAACAAGCAGTACAATGTGAATAACAGACCTCTACTGAAGAACTAAAAGTTAACAAACATATTGTATCTGCAACATCATGAAGAAAACATCTTGAATATATTGTTGATGTTCAACATTTTTCTCACCATCATGTTCATTCTTTTGATGAACAACATTTAAGACAAGACAAATCAAGGGTATGCAAAATTACGGAGCCATGTTCTTAAAAGATATTCACTGAAAATAAAAGGATCTAAAATATTCCAAGAAGTGTCTCGAAAATGTTGATAATGTCCTGATACTGCTAACATACTCACCCTGTTGTGTTCTTTCAGAAACTCAGCAGCTTTCTCTTCAGCTCCACCACCAATTTCTCCAATCAGGACAATACCTACAATAATAAGAGTGCGACACTGAGTGGCTATGGTTTGTGAGTTTCCTGGAGCATCACGATGGGGACACCAGACAGATGCAGACATGTTTATCATCTCGTTTACACTGCCACAAAAGTAAGCAGGGTGAGTATGGTTTATGAAATACAATTTGACCATTGGCAGCGGTTTGAAAAGTTGGTGTGAGTGGCAGCGGCAATTATTATTTCTTTGTCTGATTGCTCATTGTTAATTACAAGCAGTATACATGAAACTATCTAGTGGAGGATGTTTTATTGAACCAGGTCATTTTGTGTGTTTATCGTGCTTATCAGTCATGTGGAATGTTTACTGAAGCACCATTTTTGCATGTTTTACTGTAGCAACAAGTTTTACTGACAAATTGCTCCACAGGTTTATTTATGTCTTGGCTCAAAATAACAGCCTCTACATACTGCATGAGGTGTCATATCTTGCTAATTTGCACGAGTTGTAGAATATTGCATGCACTTGAGTTCTGGATAAAGGCAAAGTCCATACAATAATCACAATCTCAACAGAAACATCCCTACCTTCTGTGTGGGGGTCTTGTAAGAAGCACTCAAGGGTGTCCACGAAGTTTGTGCCATTGAAGGGATCCCCACCGATTCCAACACACAAGGACTGCCCAAGACCTGTCTCGGTAGTCTGGTGTACGGCTTCATATGTCAAAGTGCCAGATCGAGATACAATTCCTGAAACAAGTGATTTTGTACATATACTAAATAAACACTGACTTTGGGATCAGAATGTCTCAGGATATTTTTGACAGTGAAGACTAAGACTCCATCTCCAAAGAAATTCTTGTTCACTATAAATACATTAGTGCTGCACTGACTAACACAAGTAATGGTAAGAAAATTAGGCCAAAACCCTGGAAAAGTTATAAATCAGTAAGAAATGTAAAAAAATTGAGGATCTAGTCCCAGCATTTCAAGTTATTCTGTTAACAAGGGAGATAACTATGAAAGAGAAACCATTTCAAAGGGAAACAATTTATGAATGAATTTTGGTGTACCGGTATATTCCAGGTTATACCATACAAAATCTAACAATGCAATGCATCATTTGCAAAACATATTTTGGTATACTGGTAACAGTATGCAGTCTTACTTATCACAAAGTACAGAAACAATGACAAACTGTTGTGAAGTCAGTAGCATGAATTTCCTGCCCCCTGTGAAGACACAGTTTTGAACAGTGCTTCCAGTTGAGCAGTTCGATCCAAATTTCATCCTACAGTACATGAAATGTTTTAACCACATTCCATCACATCACTTGAGCAAGTCGAGGGCTTCATCTTGCACTGATGAATATTTACCCCCAAAATATGTTCAGGGGGCATGGTGGACGAGCTGGCTAAGGCGCCAGGCTAGTGATCCAGCGAACATGAGGTGTCGGGATTGAGCCCACCTGTGACTGGGTGTAAAAACCTTGGAGTCAACTTTATGTGCAGACTCTTTCAGTGTTGTCACAACCCCTAGTGTACAGTACACAACCCTGTGCTCTTAAAAGAACCCATGAATTCGTTGGTATATGACTAGATGGTGGCCACATGAAATATGTACAAACACCTAGTGTGTACCTCGTAAGGATGGGAAAGCCGCAAGTTGTATGATCCCCAGGGATCTGAGATTAATAATAAGACATGCCGTTGAGATTGACATCCAATGTTCTAGGGAAAAAATATGAGCACCTTGAGCATGCACTAGTGCGTGGATATGTGCGCTATATAAATATCCAATAATAAATAATAATAATGTAAGCATGACTACACCTGTCATAAGACTCTGTAAATAAACAATAAAATCTCAGTAAGTTCTATCTTTGACATAACTCGAGCTCTTTCTTTACACTGTAAAGCATCTCACCTATTCTCCCTTTCAAATGTATGTGTCCCGGCATGATTCCAATCTTAATTTCTCCGGGCTGCAAACAGGACAGTGAGGAGTCAGTTGTCACTTACATAGAATTTCAGACAAAGTAATCACTAGTGTGAGGGGAGAGAGTTTGGTGACCACTTAAAACACTATTTCAACCATATCAGAGTGTGCTAGACAAGGTGAAAGGATAAACGGGCAAGGGTGAAAATTAGACCTTGGCAAATGCTAATAAACTCCCTTATTCTGGAAGATAACTGGGTGCCAGGCTGGGTAATAACAAGTGCCATCATTAAATGCCTTTTGACATGACATGACCTGGGGATCAAATCCCTGGTATTAGTTCCTTCGCATAAGTAAAACACATCTAGACAGAGAAATACTGAAACACAGCTGACAGATCCACTTTCTTGTGGACAAGACATTTCTACCTTGATGATCCCAGGACAGTTTGGTCCGATGAGCCTGGTCTTGTTCTGTCTGACCAGCTTGTGTTTGACTCGGACCATGTCCTGTTGGGGGATGCCCTCGGTGATACACACGCATAGTGGGATCTCTGCATCGATGGCTTCAATGATGGCTGTTGCAGCATAAGGTGGGGGTACGAAAACCACTGTAGCATCTGCACCCGTCTTTTCTTGAGCCTGGTAGACCAGATGTGTGGTGTATTAAAATTACATTTGTTTGAAAACATTACAAACATAAGGGACCATTCATAATTTATGGCTTGGGGTGGAGGCTGATGATGATTTTTATGAAGAAGCATGTACAATAAGAATGACCACCCCCCACCCCATATCTTGTACAAAATCAGTGACAACCTCCACCCTACCATAATTTTTAAGCATTATTCTAAAATATTTTATGTACAAAATTGCTGACCCCCTACATCCCCAGGACCCCTTAAAATCATAATCACCTCCCCAAGCCATAAATTATGAATGGACCCTAACTTTACAGTTCTTGCATTAACAAGCTGCTGGTACAACATGGAACTAATGACATAGACAATTGATATCAAAATATGTCACCAATATGTCAAACAGTTACCATAACAATCAATGCATTCCTTATATAAATATCCTTGGTGTACAGTATCCATGGCAACACTCCCTAACCATACTGACAGGGAAGTCCGTTACTTCCCTACAAGGTTCTGGCAGAAGAAAGAAGTTCACAGAACCATTTACTTATATTTCAAAAATCAACTCATTCACATACATACACTGAGACATGGTGTTGAGCACCGACTTACCTCCTTGACACTGGCAAAGACTGGGAGTCCGAGATGGGTCTGTCCAGCCTTGGCTGGAGACACTCCACCAACCATCTGTGAGCCATACTCAATAGCCTGTTGGCTGTGGAACGTGCCCTAGAACAGGTGAAATTCTCAATCAAAGTTCATGCAAAAATATCTTTGAGACTATGCTAATTATGCTGCAAAACGTTTTTTCACCTGAACATAATACAAGGTATGATGTGAGCAAGACGATAACAACATACTAGTGTTTATCTTATACTTCTTAGCTGTTATTAGCCTTGACTTATGTTTTCATAAAGATGCTGATTCAGATACTGGAAACTGCAAAGTGAAGTATCGTCCATTGGCAGAGAAGTGACTGAAACCTTTCAAATGGGTGAGCTAGCTGGGTGTGTCACAGCTTTGATGAGTAACTCAGTTATGTCAGCAAATCATGTGGATGAAGTGATACAGAATGCTGACTGCTACCATAGTACCAACAAAGGTATAATGCTGACACATGCACATTTAAGACTATCATAGAATCCAAATAGAAGCAGATACTGACGCAAGTGACAGAACTCGGCTCAATGCATTCACCATGTTCATGAGCCTCACACTACAAAGGCATCTATGCCTGCTAATCTGACCATTATAACAGAGATCAAACTGATGCAAGCGACTATTAAACATTCAAAGAGCATCATATTGTTGTGTTTGTTTTACATAGCATTTGTGAAAATGCCAGTTACATGATGATAACAGTCAAGCATTTTGTAACAGTGCCCTGAGCTAGTAGTGAGTGAGTATGGTTTTATGCCACATTTAACAATATTCTACAGGGTTTTACGGGACATGTGATTCCTGCGTATTGGACGCAGAAATTTGATGACGTACCCCTAAATTAAAATCCAGTGAGTCCTTTGGATGCAATATAATTTTTTTCTAGGAAAGAACTTTCTGAGTTTGTAACGATATCCCATATTAACATATAAACATTCTGTTTACAATCATTATTCTAATGACATTGAAAATAACACATATTATAACATAATCATTATCAAATGGGAAGCATCCATGATCATTGATTTCATGCAAATTGATAGACTCCCAATTTTGGAAATGGACTCTTAGAATACATATGCCCTGAGTCCCCAGGACTCCAAGTTTCAAAGAGCTATGTAAAACCCTGATTCTAGCAATACCAGTGTTGGGAACACCTGAACTGGTCTTCACACACTATATCCATATGGGGACTGGAACACAGGTCTTCAGAGTGACATGTGAATGTTCATTGACAAGTCTAATATATGGATGTAGGAGTACTCCAGTGTTCAAAGTGTTTGCTCATCATGCAGAAACCCCAATTTCCCACATGGGTACAATGTATGAAGCCCATTTCTGGTGTTCCCTGTAATGATATTGCAAGAACATTGCTAAGAGCAGTGAAAAGCCCAACTCATTCACTGCCACTACGAGCTAGATATAATGCTACATATACAACTAAACAGACCCATGAGAAAAAGTTACCTGTTTGCCTGTAAAGCCCTGGCAGATAAGCTTTGTGTGGGAACCTATCAACAGGTTTTTCCGTGTTTCTGTGTACATGTGACGAACATGGCCAGGTCGTCTGAGGCCTGCAACACATACACTTACATGACAACAATGGTTTAACCAACATTCACAGAAGTCATAGCGCATGAAAAGTAACTGTTGCCTGAACTGGAAATTTAATTGCTTAGCACACATTTTAAATCAGTGTTTTTATTTTGTGATGTGTGAGACTATTGAGGTGGATTATATCAACGACAACCTTATCATGATCATATGCATGTCATACATTCTAATGAAAAGGGGGTGGGAGAGAGAGAGGGAGATTCTAAATTGTTTTGTTTGTTTTTTATCCACAAAGCATTCCAAATGTTTCAGATGTTCACAAAAACTTATCCAGACATCATGGACATGAATTAAATTAACAATAAAACTTTGTGACCAGAAGAGCAAGGTTTTCAAATGCATGCCATTATCATAATTATCTCAACGGAATGGCCCCTGACTACCTCGCAGAGTTACTGCCCCGGTATCAGCCCTCACGCTCACTGAGATCACAAAACCAAATGCTAGTGACAGTGCAAAACATCAAAACCAACTTTGGCAAAAGGTTGTTCGCTTTCAATGCAGCAATGAAGTGGAATGCACAACCGCTTGAACTCAAAACCAGCGAGTCACTAACATCTTTTAAGACTGGCCTCAAAACATTTCTTTTCAAGTGTCAATTTCCATCTTAAGAGCACAGAGCATTTACTTGTGAATGATGCGCTATATAAATGCAATTATTATTATAATTACAATACTGATAATAAAAAGATAAAAAAGAACTGCACAAAAACACTACCTTGTATTATCTCATAGCATACTTTTCACAAGCAACTATGATCATAATAATGACTAAAAATATAAGAAAGAATAGCAACATAACAACCATCTTTCATTACCTCAGGGCGTAGTTTTCACTTAACATTTATTATTTCACTGTGTGTTTTTCAAACATACCATTATCATAATACTGATATTAGTGATAAATAAATGTAAGAGAAAATCTAAAATCACCAACCTTTATTACCTCATGCACTACTTGCCATACTGCAATATTTCATTGGATTCTATCTAAAAACAATGATCTTCATTCTTCTTCGATGTTTTAGATTAAGGGACATCAAGATATGTTAAAAATAGCATTGTCAATCCTCTCGTGTTTTGCCCAGGTCATTGTGTGCCATGTTCAAGTACAAAGTCCAAAGTGCAGTGTTCACAGTAAGTAAACATTACAGAGAGTATAAAAATATAGGTGCTTCCAAAAATTGTAACTGATAACTGATGTCTGTCCTGAGAAATTGTGTGACTAATAAATTGAAAGGTGATCAAAATCTGAATAAACTGAAGTACATCTCATGACATACAGTGCAGCCAAATGTGTGTTACAAAGAAAGTAACCATTCTAAAAATCAGGCTGATGAATTTCACCAGTGAAAGAAATGCAGTCATTATCAATGATTAAACCAAATAGAAAGACCATAGTCTACAGTAGTTATAAAACACTGTGGTGCATCAATGATATACCACTCATTCCACACATGGTAATCGTTAAGGGTATGAACTATATGTTCAAAACAACTACTGTGGCTGCTAAGCCAGATATTGTCATCAGAAGTCAGAACAGCCAAGACAACATGTCAAAGCCATGAATCTTATATATTGATTGAAACTTAAAATGGGCATGTTGTGATATAATTAGACTATGCTGATAATGTAATGATAAAAAAGAACAGCATTTGTGTGATTTCCAATTCCCATTATTGTAATGATGGATATTCAAACTCTGTGACTTAAGCCACTTGTCCTTAGCACAGGATAGTAATATTTTAGCAAGTTTACCTATATATATTTATTAATTCTAAATTAAATGGAAATGCCATTTGGCGAGTAGAGTAAAAATATTTGGGCATGGATTGTTGTTCCATCACGTCCAAACTGGGGTTTATCAGCCACAAGATGATATGTTTTCGGATGTTGTACATGTTTGTACGGCAGAGTTTGCACTCACTAGAACGAGGTGAGTTGCACCTCAGACATTTTAAATACTGGGATGAATGCCATAAAGTTGTCTTTAATCAGTCAGTTTTACACATCCTACATGTGATAATCAAGAAAAAAGGGATTTTCTAAGTGTCTGAAAACCTGAGGATATATGGGCATGTTTAACATCAGTGTGTCAAATATCACAATAAATAGCAAATCACACCATCTTTTGTATGGAGCACATATTTATTGTATATGCCATTTTAATAGGATGAGAAAATGTCTTGAGCAATAAATGGGCAAAAATGACATTTATAATATTGTTTCTATGGTCACCATGTTTTGATACAGCCCAAGTATCTTACCCCTCCCAAAAATAATCCTATTTTATTCCACAATTTTATACCTACACCAAAAAACAATGATAAAATTGAGGTCGAGCCCCTACCATCTTTTTGTGTGGAAGATATTCAAGAATGGAGGTCGAAAGTCATACATAGGATGGTAAATAAAAAGCAAAGATGAAACGCGTTGAAAGAAGTTATGCATGCATACACGCCCATGAGACTACATGACGGGCTAAGATAGAAAAGGGAAGATAATTACAGCGACAATGTGGGGTTTCGCCCGGCCAGCCACACGAAATGAATATTGACGCCAATGTTCAGATTATGTTGACTGTCATAGGATAAACAACTGCATAGATTAATTTGAGCCTGTGGTTGATTATCTCCACTCTTTGACTGACTAACGGAATCTTTTCTTATTGAACCATATACGGATTCAGTAAATATTTGCATTTTTCACAGATACAGTACCGGACAACCTTGTCAGAACCTTGCATGCTGACGCCATCTTGAAAACTCCGGTCAAGGTCAACTAAATTATTCACAGCCAATCCAGAGAGATGTAACAAACGGCCTTAACTACTCGTATCCAATAGCTTTGTAGATAACGATATTTTTCAGCAAATGTGACCAATCAATACCGCGATAACACTTCGTCAATGAGAAAAGTAACATGGCCGCCGACGAAGTGAGTAAACCGAGACAGGTTTGGATTAATATTTTTGTCTAGACAATTGTTGTTTGACATATTCACACACATAGTTGAATCTGATTGTTTTCGTATATGTAAGTGAAAAGATACCACAAGCTTGATAAGATTTTTGGCCACATCTCGAAATAAACGCGACTCAAATCGACCATTTGCCAAAATTGAAAAGCCTAATGTAAATTCATTCAGTCATCTTGGGTGAAAATGTCATGATTCATCGAAACATGTGAACTTGTCAAATCTTTTATTCAGCATTTTGATATTAATGGTCTTAATGCTAAATATTATCAGATGTATCATCTTCCATGAAGAGGATCTTAAAATGCCGGTAATGGTCTGAATGAATGATCATTACAACAGGACGATTTTATAGGTATAATAAAATTATGTGAGGTAAAAGCGTGGGCATGTCTTCACCACGCAGTGTGCACATTGGATATAATGATCCATCAACACGATTATTTTCAACTTGTTTTACAGTTCTATACCGTGTGCGTGGTCTGTGTCAATATCAGCCACCAGTGATAGGTGGACACATCCAACTTGTTGGCAGTTCAGTTTGAAATAGTGTTGTGGGCAAAACAAATTGAAGTCTGTTAAGATGCACCCGCTAAGTGTGCTACTGGCTGATTCTATGTAGAAAATGGAACATTTTTCTTCATTAGAACTCACCATAAAGATGATCTCTGTCAAAGGCCACTTGTTTCTGAGGCTAGGAACCATTTTATGTGAGAATCTGTTGGATTGTTAGTTTAATAAGGTCACTGAATAGGCAATGATCACGATATAATTAATGATATTCTTTGTCATGCTTTGCTGTTCAGTTGCCAGAAACCTATGGAAACTGGTTGGAATCCTGGTTCAGACATTTCCTGGTTTCTCAGCACTGTACTCATTTATGGGTTTAACCCAAGTGGTATAAATATTTGGGTTTCCTCCCACACCAAGCAGACACGTCATTGGTGGATCCAGGGAGGGGTTCAGGGGGTTTGACATTATCTGAAAATGACTTAAGACCACACTGAAGATATTTTTTTTGCGTTGGCAGAGTCAATGGGGGGTTCAAGGGGTACCCCTGAAATTTTCATCACACCCAAATCATGCAGAGACTTTCGTTATATTGTAATATATAGGAAATGCTCAACCAAATATAGTTCTACAAAACATTTATCTTGTTAATGATAACATCTGTTAACATTTAGTGATCACGGATTTCTGTGATGGAGTAGTATATACAATGGGGGTACAAAATCATGATGGAGAGTTTGTTAAAAAACCCAGTAAACTATGGTTAACACGAGGGATCACTAATTTTAGTTTATGATAACCCTAGTTTGTTATAAGCATTTGAACTAAACCATACAGCAAGATCGAAACAACTGTTCATTCTATGGGTTAGTTCATCATGTTGATTATCATGATTATAGTGTGTCCGTCATAAGCTCTGTTTTCAGTTTGTAGTTTTTAAAGTGCTTCCTGTCATTCATGTGTAAAATAATGGATGGAAGTCTTACAAAACATTTATTTGTGCTTATTATGTTTTTATTATTAATTATTTTACTCCATATTGTTTCAAGTGGATGCATAATGCTTCCTGAGAAATGAGAAACGTAATTGATGCAGTTTGGATCTGGACACAGAGCAAACAATTCTATTTTAAAGCATTATATGTACCCTGAGTTTGATGTTTTTCTATATACATGTATCAGTAATGGTACAACAGTTACAGTGAATCTTAGATTTGTATGATACATATTTCAGGGTCACAAGATGGATAACTTGTCACGTATTCCATCAGCATCTTGTACAAAGGTGTTTGTTCAGCGGGACTACCTGGATGGCACTGGGGTCAAGTTCCAGAACAAGTTTCCTCTGGAACTGGAGGGAAAGGTGAACTGTCAAGATTCATTCCTGCAATTTAGCAGATAAATATGTACCACAAATTAGTACCTGTGAAGACCTGGGTCTTCTGCAACCTATGCTTGTAGTTAGAGGTGACTAATGGGATTGGATGACACATTGATTGATGCTCATGATGTTGATCACTGGATAGTCTAGTCCAGATTCAATTATTTACAGACCACCATCACATAGCTGGAATATTGCTGAGTGCAGCATTAAACAACAAACAAACTACTAGTTAGTGATTGAATATGTGAACATGTATAAAGTCATGACTAGACTCACAGACCTTGTTGAAGCATGTCATCTCAACCCAATTGCATGGATCAATGCTCATGATATCACTCACTGGATGATGTGGTCTAGACCTGATTATTTACAGGCTTCCATCATATAGCCAGAACATAGCTGGGAGCGGCAATAAACTGGAAATACAAACAACGTGCAGGCAAACACACTTTTACTTGTTAAATGACCGAAAGAAATCATTCCAGAATATATGGTAACAAATATGTTACCATTTGATGTTGCAGTGAGGTATATCATATATGTTTTGCTGCTTCCTTCTTTTGTCTGACATTATCTGTTCTGACCATTGTCTGTTTTGAAACTGACCCATAAGTTACGTCTTATGAAATTCATTGTCCAGGTTGACCGTGGCAGCTTTGAGCAGACCATCAACAGTTTGAACACAATGTACGCTGAGGCTGAAAGCCTGGGAGGGAGAACCTATTGTGAAAGCTGCTTTGCCTGTCTGACAGCGTATCTTGCATATCTCTGTATCGATACATATTACGAGAAGGTATTTACCATCTGTTTTTCCCAACCTCTCATTTCATAGTTGGCAGTTATTTATCTTGATGTTGAATTGTGTTGAATGTGATCAATATCATGACAGGAATATAAAGTTTGAACCCAGCTATTGATGTATCGGTGCCAAATAAACAAAATATATTGAGCTAACAAAACATTTAGATTGAATCATGTCCTAATCGTTACTCTTACCAAGGGCAATTATGTGTCATGATGTCCTGGTAGCAGTTTGGAACACCAATCACAGCAGAGTTCACATCCACAATGTAGAAGCAGTCTGTGCCTGATAAGTTTAAGTCTACCAGCCCTATTTGGCTCACAGCATTTTTTACACATTTGGTTATGTCATATGGTCAACTATTTGCCTAGCTTGTTGTACTGCCGTTTTAATGTTACAGACTCAGGATTTTGTCAAGCGTCTAAAGTTGTAGGCTAGAGACATGATAGAAGAACTGGTGAATGTTGATCATGTTGACATGTATTTTATCAATACAAATCATGTTATAATGATTGTACAAATAGAAGCTCTTCTTTGTGTGAAGGTAAAGGGAAGTAACTCCAAGAAAAGAATGTTGTTATGACTTGGCAAACGGTTGTATTTTTCAGCAGCTTATTCATAGAAGCTCCCTTAAGAAATTACCTTGTACGCCATTCCCACAGATGGAATGATTCTCAAATTTCCGTACTGTTTATGGTAATTCAGAAATTAAGGGCTACAGAAAACTCTGATATTGAGGATGCTGAGTTCTCAATCTCAATACAGATGTTTATGATATATGTTGAATAAGCTGTCAACTTTTAGGAATAAAACAGAATTTATTAATTAGTATTGTTTTTCACAAATACCTCCATGTATAATGATGGTTACTGCTCCTGGGGATTACAGTTGGTTTTATGATTACAATACACAGCATTTTTCATAACCAGATTATGTGATCTGGAGTATGAGTTGTTGTCAGGCTTCCACTTTTGTGGAAGACATGGCTGAGTGGGTTAGATAGCTGATCTTGTGTGCTGGCAATTGCATGCCTGACTCTGAAAGTGTTGGTTCAAATTTCCAAAAGTACTAGTACAGTCAAATCCAGATGAGTCGAATCTCTGGGGACCAAGTAATAAATTCGACTTATCGATGTATTCGAGGCATAGGTATGTCTATGAGGGTAGAAAAAAAGATGATCCAGTCCTAATTCCTCCGCCTAAGCATTTGTTTATCTAATGATTTCCCTATCACTAATAGGGGCACCTGATCAGTTCCAGTCTGATTAGCACAGACAGTGATTTCCGTAAAATCACTTATCTGCCTTTCGAACTCACCCGTCAAAGGTGGGAAGGTGTGAGCCGCACTGGTTTGTTAATTGGATCAGTTTGCTACACCAATCAACTTCTCATTGACTGACTTCAGCTTATGTATACAAGATTGCTGTTGTTTGAATCTCATGGGACCAAATTTTCTTCTCGAGTCATCGTGTGTATTTATGAGTCGAATTCGTGTAACCGGTATTCAAATGATGACAACTATAACAGGGAATGGTCGGGACCGACAGGTACTTCGAGTTATGCATAATGTTCGAGACACCGGCATTTGACTCATCAGGATTTGACTGTATGTGGTTTTGACTAAGAAAGTGTAATCCCAAACAAAGCATGTTATATTTACTGTGTAACGTGTGTTCATTCATAACCAATTTCAACAGCTCATTCCTATTAACTTAAAGATAATGACAGTTTTTCTTCTGTTTCAGTGTCTGAAGAAAATCAAACGTTATATTGAGACTCAGAACGAGTCTGTGTACGTCCCAAGAGGGCTGATGCTGGTGGACCCTGTGGAGAGGGGACTGAGAGTTGTATCCTTGTAGTGAATGGCTGTAGCAAGTTGATGTAGTGCTGTAGCATGCTGATGCCCCAGTGTCTGGGGACACGGGTTGCTCAGTTGTCTAATACACTAATACATCACAGTTTGGCTGGAGCTCCCTGAAATCTGTGTTCAAATTCCGTTTCACCCAGTTATGTTTCTGGGCTTGTCATTTCCATGCACATGATCAGGAGTTTCCCAAAGTGGAAAAGAAATGAGACACATGAGGATTTCCACCTGTATCAAGCTGACTCGCTGTGATATAATGGGGATGTTGTTCAAAATAGTGTTAATCCCCACTCACTCACTCACTCACTCACTCACTCACTCACTCACTCACTCACCTCACTCACTCACTCTCTCACTCTCTCTCTCTCTCTCTCTCTCACTCACTCACTCACTCTCTCACTCTCTCTCTCTCTCACTCTCTCTCGCTCTCTCTCTCTCTCTCTCTCTCTCTCACTCACTCACTCACTCACACTCTCTCTCACTCACTCACTCACTCACTATGGTTCCAGCCTCTCTCATCAACTTTCTAATCATTAACAGACTTTCTCTGTAAGTTAAAGAGAACAAATATAGATTCATGTCTCTTTTTATGTCATGTTTTTCTTTAAAGAATTCCTCTCAGTTTCATAGCCCGTGTCTGATGTGTAATCTGCTACAAATGTCCTTAACTCAACCACAGCTGGAGATCTGTGTCCTGAGTGAAAACAACCACCGATGATCTGACAGCTGCAGGCATATCGTTCATCTTTGACTTCATCCTCTGCGTCATCACCTTCATCAGTCTTCAGGTCCTGCTGTAACACTGCTGTCTGTTCTCTGCCTGGATCAGACATCAACTACAGACTCACTGGAAATCCACCTGCATGTCATAAGGGGGATCACTGTAACCCACAGTGCCACAACTTGGGCAGAGTTATGTCCCTTAGGTGCCCGAATGTGTTGGCTCTAGGTTGGAATCCTAACTTCACCATGACTTACCATTTGTTACCTCATGCCTGTGTTTATGGTTTCATCATAGTGATAAACATTTAAGACCTGCTTAAAAGCTGTCTAACTCAATAAACTGACACACTTTTCTATGACTGAGTGGAGGTAACTTGCCATTTCACTCATTTCGTTTTAACATGTAATTAAGTTGAAATATTACTGCTTAAAGACCTGCTATCAAGGAGATCAGTCTAAGCAATAGATTTTAATCAAGGATCAAATTATGAAGAAATATCTTGTGAATTGAATTGAATATAAAAGATATATGAAAAAGACTATTTGTATGTATTTGAAATAGTGAATGTCTAGCAGTGTATGAAATTAACCAGTTCTTGAATACATGCAGGATTGGAGCTACAGAGAACATGTTGAAAAATATGATGAAATATTTTACGCAAAAAATCTCGGGTAATGATAAAAGAAATCCATCACCTTATTTCCAGCCATCCTGATATATCAGTTTAGTCAAGAAAGCCTTCTTCACAATCACAAGTAAGGACTTAAGGTGTGGTTCTTTGACTTGGTTTATATATTTTCTATATATAAAACATAGGCATGATTTGGTCAGTGATGAAAAATGTTGGGGTTTTTAATTTTAAATATGTTTACTTTTAGTGGTCACAAAATAGAATACTTGGTAGGGTTGGAACAAATAGGGAGGAAACCGTGGTAACTGTTATTAAAGGATACTCTCTTTTATCAGCTTTTATGCCATACCAGTGATACTGTATTTGTTTCATTGGATGGTCTTGGCAGGAAAATAAAAAGGACTGCTCATCATTTTGATTTTATTCCACATTTGTAAAATGTAGTGTCATAAACTGTTAACTGTGGACCATAAATCAATTTCTTTTAAGAAAACCTGTTTCAACTAAACTGTTAATGCATATTTCTTTTAATGCATTCTCAAACAAGGGAAGGCATCTTGGCTGTGTAATAGCACCTGTTGACTTGATTCAAATAAGCTTAGATTGTTAGTGCTGTAGCCTAGTTCCCCCTTACATGTATGATGGAGATTTGCAGTATCTTGTATGAAAGTCATTTGTCTTTGTTGACCCATGTTTGGCGAATGAGCGACCAAAATGACTTGTTCATACATGTTCATCCCAACTACACAGAACAATGGTCATTATGTCAATCACTCCAATGTGTGGCCCAGGCTTAATAACTTATGGACTGATATCATTGAACTGATATATTGCTGAGTACGGTTTTAGACAACAGACAAACAATCAACTGCAGTAAGCTTGGATAGACAGGTATGTTTCTGACCAAACACAGATATAACAAAGCTGAACAACACTGGATGTTTTTTTGTTTTTTTATGCACAGGTGCCTGAGAATCAAGTCTCGTGTTTCTTCTTGTGCAAAATTTTTGCCATGGTCACTTTGGATTCAGTTTTGTTTACGTAGAGCAATAGATATAATTGCGACTGTATTCACTAGTTACTCTGCATCATCAACCATCTCCATCACCTGCTACTTAGATGCAGTTGTATTGCTCACTGTCCATACATTTCACATACACATGAATCATGGGTCATCTGGAAGTGCCATTGATTGGAAAAGTCACCATTGATACATCAACTTAAAAGTATAACAATGCATCAATTGATATGATAATAGGTTTGTGTTCCATTAAAAATGAGTAACTTAGTATATAGACCTACAATGAATAGGGGCGGTGGGGTAGCTCAGTGGTTAAAGCGTTCGCTCGTCAGTCCGAAGACCCGGGTTCGATTCCCCACATGGGTACAACGTGTGAAGCCCATTTCTGGTGTCCCCCGCTGTGATATTGCTGGAATATTGCTAAAAGCAGCGTAAAACCATACTCACTCACTCACTCACTACAATTAATAAAGTTAATGCTCAATATGAACTAGGCTGATCTTTAATTGTTTCATATTGAATTATGTTTTTTCATTGTTTATTTTGTTCAGGGAAATCATATATATATATAATAGGGATGCCACAATACATTGATATATTTTCTAAGACGATACAATGATCGATACATTCAAAACTGTATCAATATTTACTTTTGAAAGTATCGGTTTAAATATGTTTATGTATCGTTTACATTTTGCAATTGTATCATGTTTTTTTATGTTATGAGAGTTATAAATGAAAATTTTAACAATGATGGGAAATTAGAAATTTTTAATCTCTCAGAATACAAAATATTGATCTTTTCATGGACAGTTAGAAAATATAAATTATTAATGTTCAAAATATAACTAAATTTATGCATTAATGCCGCGAAAATAGGTATCGGGATACATATCGAATCGTGACATGGGTATTGTGATACGTATCGATTCATGAAACTTATGTATCGTGACATCCCTAATATATAATGCTTCTGTGTCCATGAATATTTAAAATCTGTTATAAAGTGGTATCCATACAACAACAATATTACAAATCTGTTGATGTCATGATTACCAATGAAATCTCTGAGGTGAATCAGTCTTGTATGTATGATGCTTTAGATCACATATGTTAGTGCATTATTTTTAGTCTCAAGTGGGGGCGATGGGGTAGCCTAGTGGTTAAAGCGTTGGCTCGTCACGGCGAAGACCCGGGTTTGAATCCCCACATGGGTACATTGTGTGAAGCCCATTTCTGGTGTCCCCCGCCGTGATGTTGCTGGAATATTGCTAAAAAGCGGCGTAAAACTAAACTCACTCAGTCAGTCAGTCTCAAGTGACTCATTTCACTGAGGGGCGGTGGGGTAGCCTCGTGGTTAAAGCGTTCTTTTTCGTCACGCCAAAGACCCGGGTTCGATTCCCACATGGATACAATGTGTGAAGCCCATTTCTGGTATCCCCTGCCGTGATATTGTTGGAATATTGCTAAAAGCGACATAAAACCATACTCACTCCTCACCCACTCTCTCATTTCACTGAATTTTTGTATTATCACAAGAAACCTCCTTTGAGATAGAAAGTTTTTCTTCTTCTTTTTCACTTTTATGCTTATTTCTGAAAAGGGATTGTACTTTGAGATACTGTTTGGTTTAAGACTGATAGTCAGTTGCAGAGTTTTCATTAAGGTTAAATTGAAGTAAACCTGCACTTGAGAAAACTGAGCGGAACTACCACATCTAGCCAAGCTTCTAGTCATGCTGACCCCACACTGTTGTTCCAGGAAGATGTATTAGGATAACAATGAAAGGGAGGTAATCTCCGTGCCAACTGTATTTTAAACCAGTTATGTCATTGTATCATATGCTGAGTCAACTATAGACACAATGAAATGAGTAAAATATCTACCCCGGTACATATACTGTTGAAATTATTAAATGGGATGGTAGTCAGTGAACATTCACATTAATTCATTTCTAATATATGGATACTGATGTCCAATCCATCAGTTCACAGTACAAGGTATGTTGTTTATCAAATATGGCTGTATTTCAAGCTTATATTATTGTCTTGCAGTGCTTGTGTTGTTAAAGTCGCCATCCCTATCACAATATTCATATCTACATATTGAATGTAACATACCAATGTATTATGCCATATGTTAATGTTTATTGTATATGATATACATAACATAACAATGTATTATGCCATATGTTAATGTTTATTGTATATGATATACATATATATACAGTGTTAACCCTTAATGTTGTGGTTATTGGTACATGATTTGAAAAGGTTTGACAACAGTGTATTCAAAGTCGTATCTGGTGCAAGATCTTGTCTTTGTGACACCATCCTTGATTGTCTTGCAGTTATATATGTCTCCATTCTGTAAAGAAATATACCCTTGTCACCATATTTTTTAAGTCAAATTGTAATCACTGTTTTAGAAAGCTGTCCACTGAAATGGCACTTATGAGTAGAGACATCCTGGCAATAATGTAACTTCCTGAACCAATACCTGGTCAAGGGTTTGGGGTGGGATGATGATGATGATGATTGTCATGAGAAGCATCTACAATGTGATTGGGTCCCCCCCCCCCCCTAAAATTAAAAAAATTATGGACAAAGTAAGTGACCCCCCTGCATGTCATGTTCAAAAGCAATGGCCCTCCCTCCCCTTCCCATAATTTTTAAGCATAATTTTTAAACATTTTTATGTACAAAATTGCTGACCCCTCTTAGTGCATGTGTACAGAATTGATGACCTCCCCAGAACAAAATGGGTGAAAATCATTTCCTTTCTTTCCACCACCCCCAACTACCCCCCCCAACTACCCCCACCCCAGCCATAAATTATGAACGGCCCCTAATGGCCACTGGTTCCAAGATATGACAGTGAAGCTCATTTCTGGTGTCCCCCGCCGTAATATTGCTGGAATATTGCTAAAAGCGGCATAAAACCATATTGACTCACCCCAAGATATGACATGTCAGAATGTAGATATTATACGCTTGATAATTAAGGATGTTGAGTCTGATACTATTGTCATCGAAAGTGAATGTTGAAGCTTTACTTTATGCATATATAATCACTAACAATCAGGGTACAAATATGAAGATCTCTTATCAGAGGATGCTTAGATATGACAACAGATACTGCTTAACTGAAAGATGAATGGATTTCTGAGAATTCTAAATCAATGTAAGAGTCTGTATCCAGAGACTGGATCAGTAGACTGGATTCAATCAGTAGATTGGTAAAGCAATTTAATCTCACTTCTTTGTCATGAATATACCCCTCAGAACAGCACCCTGTAATCCAACTTTTGTACATGTAATTTAATGATTGTCAGGCTGGATGCCTTGGTTGATGGATCATTTTGCCTGTCAGTTATGTCTGATGGAGGCTAAATAATGTACAGGACACAGTTATACGACTGTAATAGCACTGATTGTTGCTTTAAACCACCAACAAGAAATCATTTTCCCCTCAAAGAAGTGAAGGACCACCTTTAATTATATCACTCCAGCTATTTTGTATTGTCATGAAAAATAAACAGTTGTAACTGATGGTCCTGTTTAGATGAATATAATGATATTTCTCCTGTACATTTTGACAAAGATGACACAGATTTCAATTAGCCTTTATGAGAATATTAACTTATCATATCACATCCTTCATTTACAATGTTCAGAATGTTAACAATCGTAACATCAGTGTGAAACATTCATGTGTATATGATTTGTAATTTAGTGATGTCTTAAACTGTCATATACACTTTTCAAACTGTTTTCAAAATGTTTAGTTTTTCATGTTATATTTATTTTCATTTGAGAACTGGAAGTATGTTCTGTAATTAGTTCAAGATTATGTACAAAGGTTAGCATTCCAGTAGATATAAGTGTTGTTATTTTGTATATCAATTTTGTCAGTATTTTGAAATGGATTTTGTGTATATATCTTTGTAATCATAAGTGCTTTGACGAACTTGACAGTCCCATTGTAAATATTTTTTGCACTACTGTTGTCTGTTGAAGGTGGCAGCATCTCCTCTCTTCTCACTCAGTACTTGATGGATAATGATTTGATATAAACACCAGTCTTAGACTGACAAGTGTAGATTATGCATGTTGGTCATTTTAGCATATTTTTTATTGAATATAGTATGTTTATCTACAATTCTTTCCTAATTCTGCCAACATTTACATCATTGAGAAATATATTCTTTGATGTCTTCCCACCAGTCAGGCTTGTTCTGATGTTACTGAAACACTGTTAAAGAGTGTTGATTCCATCTTTCATGAATTTGAAAGTCCTTAAAATGGTGGCATGATCTTTTGATAAGTGCTATTTCAAACCACATATAGTCTTATTTTTAAAAAACCTATAACCATTAGGTGTTATGTTTTTTTAATGTTTGCTTATCAACATGGTTATTCTTCAAGATCACATTTTGGCAATTTTCATAAAGTGGCACCTGATCAAATGCTTGCTGAATGCTGGATGTAGGTGTTTGCAGGTCAAGGACAAGTTATTTTTATCAGTGCCATAAATTGATATGCTAGGAAGTAATACAGTACGTTATAATAATAATAATAATAATAATAATAATAATAAGTCCATTTATATAGCGCCCTATATCCAATCACCAAGTGGTTGCTCATGGCGATGTTATATGGTCAGTGCTGTCCTGACTGACCAATTTTAAAAGGAAAATATTCTCTCAGGTGATAAAAGAGCTACTTTCATTTTGATGAAATCAAAAGGTAACTGATTTTGCAATTACGAAGTGTAAACTGAATCCAGGAGGAAGGTTTAAAAATTGTATACTAGTACATGATACTTCAAAGGAAGCAATGGAACAATGTATTTTAGTGTAATCCTTTCCTTCATCTATCCCGAAACATGATGAACAGGACCATCATGGTGTGGCTGTTGCAGAACCTTTACCTTAACATAGAACTACAGTAAGCTTGGGACATCAGATCAATGACAAATTGTTACCATGAAAATTAGTGTTGGGAATTGGTTAAAATCTCATAATTGATGATTGGTTCATTACTACCGATCAATCATCGAAAAAAATTGGTTAGCGTCATTTATGAAATTTGTTAATGCACATAAAAATAAGAAAAAAAACAAGTAGTACTTTTGGGGGTTTGGTGGCAAAATTTCATATCTTTAAAGGATGACCAGTATGGTAGGAACATAAATTTCTTGCAATCTTTAAGATAAATTCAATCGTGACTTGAAACGAGCTTGTAGTGCTTACGAAATGTAACAGACAAAACCAACCATGTGAAAAATAATTGTTTGTGTTCGATTATGAGAAATTGTGATCGATTGCTTGGTCATTGTCACTACGACCAATCTTCAATTATTTCAATTAATCGGACCACCACTAATGAAAATCCTGCTGAGTAGATTTTGTAACACACACATACTTGTCTAGAATATAGATGAATACAGCCTTCGGAATTCATGCTAGTTTGCTAGTCCAAGACAGCAAGTGCTCAGTACAAGCAGTGGTGGTAGTACTCCCTGACTTGTAGCATTTGAGGCTGTAATTCAGAACCAGTTCTCTCTTCTTTGATCTGAATAAAAGTGACCGAAAATGTAAATATAGAACCATTTATGTTTAGCTGTGAACTCGGACTAGTGAAAAATGATCGACAGTCCTCGGGACTAGTCTTAAGATAATCAAATTTCTAAGGCTGTGAATGATATGAAGAATATAGTGTTTGTAGTTGAGCATTGCTGTATTTACTGTGAGTAGTATAGTTCTCCTGGGTTGTGTTTAGCCTCTGGGGATCTGTCTATCTGTGTATGATATCTCTATATCACCAGTCCTTGCTTTTATATTGTATATCACATTAAAAAACTAATTCAGTTAACACTATTGTGTATGTTTCTGTTCTTGAGTCCAGTTACTGGTAGTGATTTTATTTAGGTAAGGTCAGTGGAACTAGATACCAAATCTGTTTTTCAATTAGGTATAATAGCTTTTGATTAAATAGTTCTACTGGTAATATTCAGGTAACTTGAAAGAGGGTTATTTAAGATTTTGTTTTGAGTTATAGTTGTAAAACGAAGGGACCACAATTTCTTTGCAGATAATTTTCTGTACAATTAAGGCCACAGTCACTTCACTGAAATCTAAAAGAACAAAATCTGCATTGGATTGTGACATTTCTGTGTTGAGGCTGTGTCAGCTATACCAACAATTGCACCTTTAATGCAAATATTGGAGCATTCGTGGATCATCAGTGATTGGCTTTACAGAGTTGGATCCTTTGGTGTGCCAGAAACATGATACTGGGTTCGAATCTCTTCGAGGTTTGTCAGCACCAATGTCAGAAATGTCTGAGACCTGCATCGCTTCACTGACACCATTCATTCATGTCAAGGGGCAGTGGGGTAGCCTAATGGTTAAAGCGTTGGCTCGTCACGCCGAAGACCCGGGTTCGAATCCCCACATGGGTACAATGTGTGAAGCCCATTTCTGGTGTCCCCCGCCGTGATGTTGCTGGAATATTGCTTAAAGCGGCGTAAAACCAAAATCAGTCAGTCAGTCAGTCATTCATGTCAAAGTATTCGAATGCCCCAAAGCCTTGATTACTCCAACTAACAAACTGCTTTGATTCCATGAGGTGAATGGGAAGAGAACCATTACCTGTAACCTATATTAGTCGCTGTCAAGGAAGGAACTTTTGATCATTTGGATAAAATTTATGAAATTTCTCTTGAGACGTTACCACATTTAATATGCTGCATTTTAATGCATACTGATTTGGAAGAGATGTTCAAGCTGCCTGTAGTATACATGTGGCCTCAGGAACAAAGTTGTTTCCATAGAGAAACCAATTAACTTTAACAATTTGTAATCCACCCTGCACTAAAATTGTCTGCTTTTTGAATAACTGTGCTGATTTTGATTTCTGTATTTATGTCAATAAAATATGAAGTATTTATTTCTTGATTATTTGGCTAACCAAATCTCGCTTATTTTTTATTAATGTGTTTGTCCAAATAGCTTGTAAATACGCTGAAACAGTGCTGTATTGGCTCATACCTTTGTGGTCAACTAGTGAGTGTCTACCAAGAGAGACAGTTTGATTTCCTGGTTGAGTTTGTTCAAAATTGCCTCTATTCACCCAGGAGAAAATGGGTACCTGGTGGGATAAGTCATGTGACTATTACCTTCTGGCACCTGACTGGCAGCTTGGGTGAATCTTGTATGTAAAGTTACGCTCTGAGCATATGAGACAGTGGGTCTTGTATTTAAAGTTACGCTCTGAGCATATGAGACAGTGGGTCTTGTATTTAAAGTTTCACTCTGAGCATATGAGACCGTGGGTCTTGTATTTAGAGTTTCACTCTGAGCATATGAGACCGTGGGTCTTGTATGTAAAGGAATGCTCTGAACATATCATACAGTGGGTCTTGTATATAAAGGTATAATCTGAGCATATAAGCCCAACCTCAACTTACATTGACCGTCAAGGAATAATTAGTGGTAAATGTAAACGCAAAAAGAAGAAAAACTAGTTTCTTCTGAGAAGCAAATATGGCAAAAAGTTAACTCATTTTGTAGTGCTGACAACTATGGTTTTATGACATTACCATGCGCAATCATTTTCAAAATTCTGGGTCAATACCATCATAAATAAGTACCAATAACAAGCACCGCCTCCCTGGTGTAGTGATTAGAGCGTCCGCCCGGAGAGCGGAAGGTCGTGGTTTCCAACCCCGACCGCGTCATACCAAAAGACGTTAAAATATGGTACTTGTTGGTCCCTGCCTGGCGCTCGGCATTAATGGGTACAACAAGGACTGGTCGGCTCGGAGTCAGTATAATGTGTCTGAGGGGTATTCATGCTTCACTGCGGCATGGTATCTCAGTGGGCTAGCACTATAAAACCACTTAAGTCTGGGCTAGTGCAAGCAGCCGCACATACACATACACACGCATGTACGTCGTCATATGAGCAAAATATTCTCAAGCACGAAGTTAAATCCAATTTCACCTCACCTCACCTCACCAATAACTGTGCACTATGCCAATATTTAGGGTAAGACCATCCAACTTCAGTTTCGCGTTTCGTTTTATATCAAATTTAGAGCTGTTATAATTTCTGATTTTCAAACACAGTATGTCTATCTCCTAATAATCATTCATGCTTTCCATCTTGAACATGCAACTTAAGTCTCATCTCTTTACTAAATGGTGAAATATTTTCTATAAGGATTATGATTTAGCTGAATGGTGAATTATATGTAAAGTATTTTACATAGCCACAAGTATATTTAAAATGACTTAAAATTGCATTAAAATTGGAAAATTGTTGTAAGGATAAAACATATTGCAATTTCACGCATACGCACACGCATACAGACACGGACACGACACACAGGCACATCCAATAACTCCCACGTGAACGTCGCTATATTTCACCTCACCACATCTCTATCAGTCTGGTCGATCCTTTCGCGGGGTCCCTGTGGCTACGGTAAATTACCAATTCATGGGGTTTGCCACATAATGCACTAAATCAAGCTTGTCTCATTGGAATCAGCCATGCTAGGCTGGTTGAAAAGTGAAATAAAAAACTTCGATTGTCTTTCACGGATGACTGACTAATTAACGGTGTATCGCAAGCGGGAACAAAGAAAATGACCTCCGTATGCAGTGCACTTTCTCACAGCTATTTTTCGTTTATAATCTCATAGTTATTTTCTTTTGTACCTGACTATGAATATATAATACCATGGCAACTACAGAGTATAATTACAAGGAAAGTCTTTACAGAGTGAGTGAGTATGGGTTTACGCCGCTTTTAGCACTATTCCAGCAATATCGCGGCGGGGGACACCAGAAATAGGCTTCACACATTGTACCCATGTGGCGAATCGAACCCTTGTCTTCGGCGTGACGAGCGAACACTTTAACCACAAGGTTACCTATTCAATAGTGATGATAGCAGGTGTTCCTGAATCACTATTCAATAGTGATACACCACGGTCACAAACACACGTAAAAGCGAGTCAACACACGTTTAATGAATGTACCGGAAGGGAAGTTAAGGGAAAGTTTCATGTGTAAAAACTTCTGACACACAGAACACTGGCCCACATTTACCAACGTTCTGGAACACTGCTCATCAGATTCAATTTAAATACGTTGAGGATCCAATTAAGGGAGCGAAAACACCGAAGTGTAACAACTGAAGTAATAAGAATGGTTGTCATAGATACGTTGTGTATAGATTATGAAGTTCTTAATCAATACATCCTGTGATGAGGATAGAGGGGTGGGGCGCGCACCGCTTCCTTGTTTACCGGCACGTCTTCAGTAGGAGGGAGGACTGTTCTGGAAGGTGCTGGCAGTAAAGGTAGGTGATTGAACATAGTGACAACTTGTATTGTTCGAGATTATCATACCAATCACTAGTGTTTTTATTATCTCTCTGTTGACTGCCCTGTTGCCAGACCCCATTCACCTTCTGGTAGCCTAGTGGTTAAGCGTTCGCTCGTCACGGTGTACATGGGTATAAAGTATGAAGCCCATTTCTGGTGTCCCCCGCCGTGATATTGCTGGAATGTTGCTAAAAGCTGGGTACACCATACTCACTCACTAATTACTTAATGTCCCTCAAAAAGTGGTTTTAAAATAGTTTTGTAATATATGTATCATTCTAAGCCGCACATTCCATTTTATAGTGTCATAAATGCGTATTAAAAATATAATAGCATTCCCATTCTTAAAATGTACTCTTCACGCCGAAGTTTCGATTGTGCACAATATCTGAAACCCCTTTCTTGTGTCCCTGGCCGTGAAAAATGTTGGCATATTACTAAAACGGCGTAAAACCCTACTTACTCACTCACACACCAATGAATGTACACAAAAATATTTTTCTTGTCCAAGACATGATTCCTCCTAAATACGGGAGATATCGTTGATCCTGGCATACCTAATTTGCTATGTTTTTGTGCGATAGTGTTCCTCCCATTTTCACCCCTATTTTGCCCTGTATATATGCCGTATTTCCTCTAATAAGGGTTCTCTAAATAAGAATAAGCGCCGAGCCTCTAATAAGCACCGGGTCTCTAATAAGCGCCGGGTACGCTTTTTGCATAAATGTATTCTCCATTGATCAAAAATAGATTTATTAAGGAATGGTCCGTTTAGTCATAACTTCACTAACAATTAATTACACCCAGTAAGCGCAATAAGCGCCGGGGCTCTAATAAGTCCGTTGAAAATATAAGAGAAGAAATAGGTTTCTCTGGCAGACATACATATTGGTATTAACCCGTGTTTGATGATTCATTTGTAGTTATAATTTTTAAGTGAATTGCTGAAATTCTGCTTTTTAGAAGAGAGTAAAATGTTTAAAAATGCAGTCAAACACCAATGTGTCGAACGTACGGTTGTGTCGATGTAAAGACTTGGTCATTTCGAATTCTTTCTTTATTCGTTTAGTTTTCGGTCACACAGGAAGATCTGTAATAAAGCATACAGCATAATGGATAACAATTTCTTTTTCTTTGCACTAAACAAGAAGTTGTTATCCATAAATAATCCATGCTTTATGACACGTTTGGCAGTTATATCCCCATAGTTCTCGTTCGTGTAGGAAATACTTCTCCTTGGTTCCCTAATACATATACTAGTGCTCAAAAGAGACTATACACCGCCAAATATTGCATAAAAATTCACAAAAATAGAAATGAAGTGATAAAATCATACTGAGCTATGTCACACACGTAAGGCCCTTCATTTCGGGGAACAAAAGGCGAAACAAGTTAACGAATCGCCTAAGCGTCGCAAAATAATCTCTGATGTAACACGGAATGCACGTGCATACCATAGGCGGACAGTAGTAAATAGAACACAGAGAGGGGTTTGGGGTGGGGGTGGGGTGCAGGGTGCGCCAGAGCAACTGTCATCAGCCAGATTATTATTATATGGGTATTTATATAGCGCTATAGTCCATCCCATCTACATGCATGCTAAAAACTGTTTTGTTTTCCCCCGATCATTGGATACTGATCTCAACGGCACATCGTATTTTCAATCTCAACTCCCTTGGGATCATACAACTCATGCAGCCACTAGGCACACCGAGTTAATGTGGCTTCCTCATGCTTACGAGGTACCCATTCACAGCTGGATGGACTGGGACACACAGTCACAGTACTTTGTCCAAGTTTACTGCACGTTGCTGTACCCGCAGCTAGGTGTTTGCACGTATTCATGTGGCCACCATCTGGTCATTTACCAACGGATTCGTGGGTTCTTTTAAGGGTTGTGTACTGTACACTAGGGGTTGTGGCAACACTGAAAGAGTCTGCACACAAAGTTGACTCCAAGGTTTAGACACTCGATCACATGTGGAATCGATCCCGGCACCTCAAGCTCGCCGGATCACTAGCCTGGGTCGCTGGGTCAGCAAGACTGACAAACGGCTTTCTGCGTAACACTAACGTCTTTGTTTTGCCGTGGCCAGCATGTTTTCCCAACATGAATCCGATATAACACTTATGGGACTACCTGGATCGACAAATCAGAAGAATAAAAGCGCCACCTGTCACCGCTTAACAACTGGAACAATCTCCTACTGGAATGGCAACGGATCACGCCTAACGTCATTCGTCGTGTTACGTCATCAATGCGTCGACGTGTTTTGGCGTGTATTGAAGCCAACGGTGGTCACACTCTCTACTGATTCAACATTTGACGACATTTTGCTGAAAAAACCCGCCTAGTTGATGTTACACAATGATACCACGTGTCTTTCAGCTTCAGTCAAACGTACTTCGACTTTGTATGAAAAGAAAATACATGTATGTACATTTGCTGTAGAATTGAAATTAAACAGATGTTCATTCATATATGCTTTTCTTTTCTTTTCAAGTTTGGTCAAACACACTGTATACAGGGGCGTACCCAGGAAAGAAATAAGATGTAGGCACAACTGGACGCAGGAGTCTTCTGTGAATTTAAGTGTAGGCACGTGCCTAAAGTGCCTAATTGCAGGTACGCTACTGGAATACTTTCTTTTGAGCACTAGTATATATTATCAATATCAATATCATCAATGAGTCACATCTGTTTTTCTTTCCAGGACAAAGTCGACCATGCTAACAGCTAATTTAGCTATCACTCTAATGATTGGCCTGAGGCTATCCACTGGTACGTTTCACTATTAGTTATTTATATATTCGGTGCAAGGTAATTACGTTAAACAGATATCCTGATCAATATACATCTGCTGAATGTAAAAATCAATCATACAGACATTATAGTCGGAACTGTTGAGAGATAATTAGCGCTAAGTTAGACTAGAATGTTAAATGTGAAATATATACCTATCGGTGCACACGGGTCAGTCGTTGAATATGTATACTCGTACAAGGTGTCATCTGTGGCTTACAGTAAATACTAAAAGGCACAATGTCACACATATTCAACAATATTTTGGCCTATATTATATCTTTTGCGCACATACACTCACTTTAGCTTCCTATTGACTTATTATCCCTTACGACTTGCCTGAAATCGATAATTTAAACATCGAGGCGAACTGCTTCCAAACAGAGAACACATGCCATATATGGAATGTAAACAATTGCTCCGAATATCAAAAACTGTCGTACGCGGTGTTGTCGGTGTTTGCCGAACTAGTTTCAATCACAAGTTGTGCGAAGGATATTCGCGAAGAGCGCTCCAAGGGACACAACTGTATAGGGTTCGCTTGAAAATAATTTTCGACCGGTAGAGGGCGCGAGAGTCGATTTAACGTTGCATTAATTCATCCGAACTTTTAAATTAATATTGTAATCTAAATACGTAATTTTATTGTGGAATAAATTATATGGTAGCTTCCCTGAGGATTGTTTTTTAGTACCATTGAGAGAAATGCATTATTCAAGTGTGGTGTGATGTAAGCCTTTAAATAAATACATTTGGGCCTATGGTTAGGTACAGTTACTAAATGGATCAGGGTTGGTGGGGTAGCCTAGTGGTTAATGCCATCGCTCGTCACACCGAAGACCCGGGTTCTATTCCCCACATGAGCACAATGTGTACAGCCCATTTGTGGTGTCCCGCCGTGACATTGCTGGATGTTGCAAAAAGCGGCGTACAACCAAACTCACCCACTCATTGCTAAATGGATCATGAGTTAGTTAAGGGTCACAAGTCAATACAGTAATTTATACATCAACAATACAATAAACTGTGTTTATAACGAACACGATTGTAACGAACTGACGAACATAACGAGCGTCGATCACGAATGGGTATCACGAAATACGGTTTTAATGAATTAAAATAGTGCTCACTTTGTGTTCGGTATAATAGTAATTTACCTTAGTAAAACACATAGAAGAGGGTTGACGGGAGATCACGGGTCATTACTACAGTACACAGCAGTTTACCTTAGTAAAACACATAGAAGAGGGTTGACGGGAGATCACAGGTCAGTATTACAATACACAGGAGTTTACCGTAGTAAAACACATAGAAGAGGGTTGACGGGAGATCACAGGTCAGTATTACAGTACACGGGAGTTTGCCATAGTAAAACACACAGAAGAGGGTTGACGGGAGATCACAGGTCAGTATTACAATACACAGGAGTTTACCGTAGTAAAACACTTAGAAGAGGGTTCACGGGACATCACAGGTCAGTATTACAGTACACAGGTGTTTACCTTAGTAAAACACATAGAAGAGGGTTGACGGGACAAAACACATAGAAGAGGGTTGACGGGACATCACAGGTCAGTATTACAGTACACGGGAGTTTACCGTAGTAAAACACATGGAAGAGGGTTGACGGGGGATGACACGTCAGTATTACAATACACAGGAGTTTACCATAGTAAAACACATAGAAGAGGGTTGACGGGACAAAACACATAGAAGAGGGTTGACGGGACATCTCAGGTCAGTATTACAGTACACGGGAGTTTACCGTAGTAAAACACATGGAAGAGGGTTGACGGGGGATGACACGTCAGTATTACAATACACAGGAGTTTACCATTGCAAAACACATAGAAGAGGGTTGACGGGACAAAACACATAGAAGAGGGTTGACCGGACATCACAGGTCAGTATTACAGTACACGGGAGTTTACCGTAGTAAAACACATAGAAGAGGGTTGACGGGAGATCACAGGTCAGTATTACAGTACACGGGAGTTTACCTTAGTAAAACACATAGAAGAGGGTTGACGGGAGATCACAGGTCAGTATTACAGTACACAGGAGTTTACCTTAGTAAAACACATAGAAGAGGGTTGACGGGGATCACAGGTCAGTATTACAGTGTATAAAACACACATGGAAGGTCAGTATTACAGTACACAGGAGTTTACCTTAGTAAAACACATAGAAGAGGGTTGACGGGAGATCACAGGTCAGTATTACAGTACACGGGAGTTTACCGTAGTAAAACACATGGAAGAGGGTTGACGGGGGATGACACGTCAGTATTACAATACACAGGAGTTTACCATAGTAAAACACATAGAAGAGGGTTGACGGGAGATCACAGGTCAGTATTACAGTACACAGGAGTTTACCATAGTAAAACACATAGAAGAGGGTTGACGGGGAGGTCAGTATTACAGTACACGGAGTTTAAACACATAGTAAAACAGGAGTTTACCATAGTAAAACACATAGAAGAGGGTTGACCGGGACATCACAGGTCAGTATTACAGTACACGGGAGTTTACCGTAGTAAAACACATAGAAGAGGGTTGACGGGAGATCACAGGTCAGTATTACAGTACACGGGAGTTTACCTTAGTAAAACACATAGAAGAGGGTTGACGGGAGATCACAGGTCAGTATTACAGTACACAGGAGTATTTACCTTAGTAAAACACATAGAAGAGGGTTGACGGGAGATCACAGGTCAGTATTACAGTACACAGGAGTTTACCGTAGTAAAACACATGGAAGAGGGTTGACGTAGTAAAACACACATGGAAGAGGGTTGACGGGGACACGTCAGTATTACAATACACAGGAGTTTACCATAGTAAAACACACATAGAAGAGGGTGACAGGACAAAACACATAGAAGACGGGAGATCACAGGTCAGTATTACAGTACACAGGAGTTTACCGTAGTAAAACACATAGAAGAGGGTTGACAGGCGTCAGATCACAGGTCAGTATTACAAAACACATAGAAGAGGGTTGACGGGGAGATCACAGGTCAGTATTACAGTACACAGGAGTTTACCGTAGTAAAACACATAGAAAGAGGGTCAGTATTACAGTACACAGGGTTTACCGTAGTAAAACACATAGAAGAGGGTTGACGAGGTTCAGGGGATAACGCGTATGTATTACAGTACACTAGGAGTTTACCGTAGTAAAACACATAGAAGAGGGTTGACGGGGGATCACAGGTCAGTATTACAGTACACAAGGAGTTTACCTTAGTAAAACACATGGAAGAGGGTTGACGGGGGATCACAGGTCAGTGTTACAGTACACAGGAGTTTACCTTAGTAAAACACATAGAAGAGGGTTGACGGGAGATCACAGGTCAGTATTACAATACACAGGAGTTTACCATAGTAAAACACATAGAAGAGGGTTGACGGGAGATCAAAGGTCAGTGTTACAGTACACCAGAAGGCGTTTGGAGAGGGCATTGGTCAGTATAATAAAACAAAGGCTGGGTTCAGGAGAGGTCATAGGTCGATTATTGCTTCGATTAAATTAATGAAGTATTGCTTTACGCGACAAAAGCAATTTTCAAGGTATTCGGGGCGAATTTCAGTTTAGGCACTGGTCAATGTTAAGAACGTTTGTGTGCTCAACCATCACTACATATTTGTGTCACTACAACCACTAGACATGCGTACATCAAACCAGTCATAACGTCATTTTTGCGTCAGTACGACCTTAATACACGTATTTGACTACGACCACTAGACATACGTACATCACACCAATCATAACGTCATTATTACGTCATTACCGTCTGAATACATGTGTTTGACTACGACCACTTGACATACGTACATCAGGCCAGTCATAACGTCATTTTTACGTCAGTACGATGTGGTTACAGTTGTTTGACTACGTCCACTAGACATACGTACACCAAACCAGTCATAACGTCAGTACGATCTAAATATATTTGTTGAACTACGACCACTAGACATGCGTACATCAAACCAGTCATTAGGTCATTTTTACGCCAGTGCGACCTTAATACATTTGTTTGACTATGACCACTAGACATACGTACATCAGACCAGTCATAGTGCCAGTATCACGTCATACCGACATTTATTCCACTGTTTACGCATACCTCCTCTTGTTACCATGTATTTCACGATTGACTGAATTACTCGGACTTCCACAATGGAACATTACTTATACTATTCAAACAGCACATTACTCGTCAGTGTTAAATTCGTTTCAGCAAGTGGAAGTGTTGGGCCATCAAGAGCTGTAGTGTATCATTACGGAACGACGTCTATGAGTTGGGAACATGCGGCAAGCTACTGCGCCCGTAGAGGCTGGAGACTCGCCCAGTTCAACAGTGACTATGACCTATCTGCATTGAAACACCTGTAAGTGAGTGAGTGAGTTTAGTTTTACGCCGCACTCAGCAATATGACAGCTATAAGGCGGCGGTGTGTAAATGATCGAGTAGTCTGCACCAGACAAACCAGTGATCACTGCATGAGCATCGATCTGCGCAACTGGGAACCGATGACATGTGTCAACCAAGTCAGCAAGCCTGACCACCCGATCCCGTTAGTCGCGTCTTACGACAAGCATGGGTTACTGGAAGTTCATTCTAATCCGGACCTTCACGGGTCTCATACCAGCAGGACAAATGGTACATGTCCAGGGCAATTTAACGGCACAACGCCAGACAGATGAAACCGATGACATGTCTCAACCAAGCCAGTGAGCCTGACCACCCGATCCCGTTAGTCGGCTATTACGACAAGCATGGGTTAATGAAGACCAATTGTAACCCGGATCTTCACCGCAACACCGGTAAGAAACGACACACCCACTATAAAGTCACAACTGCAACAGCAGCAACAACAAAACACTTTGACGCTGAGCAGTTTTAGGGGCTATGTGTGACCACAACAGATACTGAAGACAACGGTCAACTGTGAACGTACACCTTTACTTATTGAACTGTTTGATCTTTTTATACAGTGACATTTGGTTGCAAATGACCGAGAATTACATGTGTAACTGACTTTATAGTTAGCATATTAAATTAGCGAACATACACATATGCGTTTCTTTTTGGGAGAGTATACTTCATATTTGTACCATTTCAGATTCAGTAATATTGGAATTGTGTGGATTGGACTTGCTAGCACTGAATCTGGAAGCATGACCTATCGCTGGACCGACTGCACGCCATATGGTGACCACACGAGGGCTCCTTGGGCTGTTAACGAACCCAACTCTCTTGACAGCCAGCTCTGCGTAATGATGAAAGCGTTCACATTCAAAACGAATGATTGTTCGAAACCTTTCAAATTCCTTTGTGAAGAAATTCAAGGTAACGGAACAAATCTAGATTCCTCTGGTGTCCTATTGATTCAGGCTGACAGGCAGCCAGGTCACATATGATTATTTTTCTTAAAATACCAATATCAAAACATGAGAGATCTCCCAAAAGAAAAGGTAGCTACGCTTTTCGGAGGGCCGGGGTTAGCTTCAAAATTTCAAATCAATCCACTGTTTCATAGTTTTGCAGTAGAATCTACTGTAGACAGATTGAACTGCCGTTGAAAGAATTCTTTGCCGATTTCGAAAAATAAAATAATCGCAATAGGTTCCAGTTGTTTGGGGTAGAGCTCGATAGGCAGGAGCTAATAGGTCAGGAATACTTACCTTTCTAGTCCAAGGCGAAATGCTAGAAAAGTCCCCAACTTTTAGGATCTCGCAGCAGTACAGGCTTTTGACAATTATCGTTGGCAATTTGGCGGGATATAGCTTTTAAAGGGGAAGTATGGAAATACGTTCGTATATTCCTGTCAGGTGAGTTAAATCACCCGTGAAGGTCCGGGTTAGAATTGATCTTCAGTATCCCAATCTTGTCGTAAGAGGCGACTAACTTGATCGGGTGGTCAGACTCGCTGGCTTGGTTGACACATGTCATCGGTTCCTAATTGCGCAGATCGATCTTGCTCACTACTAATTGACCACTGGATTGTCTGGTCAGACGCGACCATTACAGACCGCCATCGCTATACCTGGAATAGTGCTGGGTTGGCGTAAAACTAAACTCACTCACTGAGTTAAGTAAAAGTAGTACATCTAAAAGTTACAGTGCAGTTTGGCCATCAGCAAAGCCATGTATAGGTCAGCGGTATATGGCATTTTGGCCATGGAATAATATTGTGGAAGAGGTGCTGGATACTGCGGACTGACCATACATGCACTGTACATACGATACAAGGATGCCTGAAAGTGAGAATATATGTAGAATCTGGTTTTCAACGGGACTGGACCCTCATACAACGGCTGAGATGCTATCTCTCCGTTGCTGCACTATCACGTAATTGTATATTTGACGCCGAATAAAGAGTTGTGGACCTGCTGAGGAACTTCTGTGTTGAGACAGATAGCCCAACTAAACAGCCCGGGATTTAATATTACACATGATTGGATTAAAGTATTTGATACAAAAGTAGGTCCAATTCATTTATTTTTATCAAATTTGTCGAGGCTAGAGCATTAGGATTTTACTGGGAAGGTACATGTATAGGAATGTAAACACTTTGGGGGTGAAAAACTAGTTAATAAAATATAAATTCAGATACATAATAAATGTATATGATTAATGTGCAAGGGGTTTCAATCTGTCCATATATAGATATTTATAGATTAGCATGGATGTCTGGTTTATGGTATTACGCATGCTGTAAGGTCACATGCAACGTAAAACACAACTTTGCAGATTCTGATACCTTTCGGTATGGACTTACCGAAACAAATCATCAAAAATGCAAATTCAACTTATAAAGTTGAAAAATAACGCGATGAAAAAACCGCGCGAAATCGTAGTTCAAACGATTCACTAATTTTCCCCCAGCGTTTGGGGGAATTCAAGTGGTTTCAACAGCTGGGCTGCGCTCATAGCACGTGCGCAGTGAAATAGGTTCGCGCAACTTGGAAGCGGGTTGTCCGGTGAATACTCGGTGAAGGCTTTGGTGTGAGCTATTTTTCTAATGTTTGTTGATATCTCACAGGCGCGAGCTTTTTTATATGTTATGACAGTAAAATTAACTGTTTATATAATTTCATTTGTCTATTTCACCACACGTTCTTCTTACCGAGTCACTTTCTCAGTTCGATGCTTAAAAGCAATGTCATTATTTAGCGTTGACAGAATTTCTAACTGTGATATAGATATGTCGTTGTCACAGACAAAACTCAATGTCTTGTTTTATTGACACCTGTGTGTCTGCCTGCCTGTCTGCTAATGACAATATTCAATACACAACTGCGATCACTGACCACATGCAATTTGAACTTAACACCAATCAGGCTATACACCATAAACAAAATGCATTGATTTATGGCCCGAGTTCGGTCTCTGTCACATTATGTAATTACACAGACAGGCAGGTGTGATACTTGAACACATGACATGTTATGATGTCTGTTGATTGCAAAATGTTATACACAAAAAATGAGCATGTATTTACAAAACCCAACATCTCTATATATACACACACAATGAGCCGTGAGGGCATCTGCAAATGAACCAGCCGTTACACTTGAGTGCACACCCACCCGCTCTGACTGGGTTCGGTATCCCGGCTGCTTCGTTTCGAGGGAAGTAAACCCAAGTACACAATATTGCACTTTTGATTTGCGATTGTACGCTTATAATTTTGTTTATATGTTTTTTCATAACCAGCAATGTATATTATATGTCATGAATAGTTGAAAGAATTCTTTGCCGATTTCGAAAAATAAAATAATCGCAATAGGTTCCAGTTGTTTGGGGTAGAGCTCGATAGGCAGGAGCTAATAGGTCAGGAATACTTACCTTTCTAGTCCAAGGCGAAATGCTAGAAAAGTCCCCAACTTTTAGGATCTCGCAGCAGTAAAGTGTTTTCCAGTAATTAGTATGACACATCTCCAGAAATTCGTGTTGGTATGGAACAAGCCACAGGTTTACATTCTGTTGAAACAGTGTCCACATGTTCATAGGCCAACTATATAAGTATAAACCACATCATGGACGGTGACAAGCACTGGTGTTCAACATGGTCAAGGTATGCAGTAGGGGTGTTAAGGCTGGGGGTATCATATTACCTGATTTTACTGCTGTCTCAACATTTGGCCTGGGAGTATTTCGAGAAATGACTGTTCGTGAAACGTTCAGAGAACTTCAATCCTTACAAACCGTATTGTCGTGCAGAGCGGCAGAGAAAAGGAAAGTTGACAAAACGGGTTTCGGATTACGTCCTTTGTAAGTGCTCTTCTCAGAGAAGGCGAAAAAGGTCGCTATGACACCGGAAAGTGTTGCTGTTTCAAGGCCGTCGCTAATTAAACATGTCGTTAAATCACTGTTGTATCGCTTTATCGCCCTGAAAAAATCTAGGCGATATTGCGACAAAGCGATAGCACGACACGATATTGCGATATGGCGACACGATATAGCGATATTGCGATACAGCCCAAAAACGAAATAGCGATAACACGACACGATATGGCGATAGCAAGACACGATATAGCGATAGCAAGACACGACATGGCGATAACTCGACACGACATTGCGATAACACGACACGAAATGGCGATAACACGACACGAAATGGCGATAACACGACACGAAATGGCGAAACAGCGATATTGCGATATAGCGATACGGCGATCAGCGATATAAACAGGCGACACGTATGGTGGCTCATTCGGGCCATCGCTTTATCGCCCTGAAGAAATCTAGGCGATATCGCGACAAAGCGATAGTACGACACGATATTGCGATATGGCGACACGATATAGCGATATTGCGATATAGCCAAAGACGAAATAGCGATAACACGACACGACATGACGATAACAAGACACGATATAGCGATAACAAGACACGAAATGGCAACAACTCGACACGACATTGCGATAACACGACACGAAATGGCGATAACACGACACGAAATGGCGATAACACGACACGAAATGGCGATAAAAAGAGGCGACATTGCGATATAGCGATAACGCGAAAAGGCGATATTGCGATATGGCGACGCGATATGGCGATATGGCGATACAGCGACATTGCGATATGGCGATATGGCGATACAGCGATATGGCGATATGTAGAAAAGCGGGTAAGTTGATTCATTCTCAGGATTCAATAATAAGATAGCGGGAAGTATGTGAGATAAAGATGCACTTGATGCCTGGCATAGATATATAAAGGGATATGTAGTGAATCATATCAACATAAACGACATTGTTATGCAACCTCTCTGGTTAAATCACCAGTTTCGCAACACATATTTGATAATCAATAACTGGTTCAAACAAGGAATTGTTAATATTAAAGACATTTTCAATGACCAAGAGGTACTCTCATTTGCAGAACTTAAAACAAAATTTGATATTAAGGGCACAGTACTTGACATAAATCGTGTCATCGTCAGTATTCCCCCAAAATGGAAAGAAGTCATTCAAACTGCTGGACACCCAAACATAACAAAGGTATCGATAAGTTCCCCATGGAATGATCTTATTATACCGACTAAAGGATATAGATTAGTTTACGAGTCTCATATCGAAATCCAATTTTCCAAACGTATGCGATAAATGGGAAAGTGAAGTAAACGATCATATCGATTGGAAGACCATATTTGTGCAATATAGACTAACCATTAAAGACCCAAAGCTTTTTGGATTTTCAATACAAATTTATTAATAGAGTTATTTATACATTAAAATGAAACTAGTTGATAATGACATATGTATATCGTGTGACGTAAGTGAGAATATTTATCATGTATATATTGAAAGTCCCATCATTAGATTATTCTGGAAAGAATTCACCGGTTTTGTTAATTGTGTCTTGCACAGAACATTCGTACTCTCAGCTCAAGATATACTATTTTGTGCGAATAGCGACCCCTTGCTCAACCATATGATCATACTAGCCAAGCGCCACATTTTTTGTCAGGAATATCAAGGGTGTGAAACCAAGTTTCACCACATATAAAGGGTTATTAAAAGATGTGTATGACATTGAGAAATATATTGCCAGAAACAATTTCAATATGAATTTATTTGAGAGAAAATGGATTAGGCTCCAAAATGTTCTGTGATTATGACAATGAAATAGTTCTACTCAAGTGTATCTGCGTTTGTTCCAGTTTTACATATTTATTTCCCAGTGAAATTGAAACAAAGTGACATGCCATTTCTCATAATATATCATTACAAAACTATGTCCACGGATTGTTTCATACAAAGTGTATCCAAGTGAAGTGAATAAAAAATGTGAAAAAATAGTATGTGAGATAAACGCATTCGTAAAACCGTCCATTCTACTGAAATAGCTCATCCAAAAGCACAATGAGAGATGACATATTCCAAACTGTGATACTTGTCCATGTCAAGATCCTGAGAATTCTGTAGGCTATAAGAGTTCATCAGAATAGATTTGGGCTCTTACGGTGCCTGATCGATCTGCCTAATCTTATGGGAAATCGATCTCTGAAGTGTCTACTTTTAAGAATGATGGTTGCTTATCAAGAAAGGAAAATATCATTATAAACGAAAAGTTCTAGAATACTTTTCTTCTTCTATCTATAAATAAGTAAACAATACATTGCACACCAAAATAATTTCAGTAGGTACAGTGGAAGCTGTATAATCCGACACTCACTGGGACCGGGGGAAAATGTCGGATTATACAGCGTATCGGATAATTCACTGTCTCGTTGCTTGAATACTTTTCAAACAGTACCATACATTGTAACTGGCTTCATGAAATTAATGTTTGATAGCTATTTACTCGGTGAATAAAGGGGAAAAAACAAAATCAGTATTTACATACACATGTATCATTGGTATTTATTCTCTTCAGTACAATGTACATACCATGCGGACTACCCAATCACAATCATATTCACACTTTCATGAAAAAATCCTCCATTGTAGCCATTGACAGGTTGATTGGCTATTTTAGTCTAATATGGGGAGAGGATGTCGGATTGTACAGCGTGATAGTGTCATTGTTACCAGAAAATGGTGTCGGAATTCTGAATGTACAGAAGTCAGATAATTCAATATTAATATGATGATAATATAGAAGAACGCTGCCGGGGCCCAAAATATATGTCGGAATACACAGATTGTCGGATAATTCAGAGTCCACTGTATAGTAAATCAATCTCAGAGTTTTTGACTATTATTGTTGGCAATTTGGCGGGATGTAGGTTTTAAAGGGGAGTATAGATATGTTCGTGTATTCCTGAGTTAAGTCACCCGTGAAGGTCCGGGATAGAATTGATCTTCAGTAACCCAATCTTGTCTTAAGAGGCGACTAACGGGATCGGGTGGTCAGGCTCGCTGGCTTGGGTGACACATGTCATCGGTTCCCAATTGCGCAGATCGATGCTCATGCTGTTGATCACTGGATTGTCTGGTCCAGACTCGATTATTTACAGACCGCCACCATATAGCTGGAATAGTGCTGAGTGCGGCGTAAAACAAAACTCACTCACTAAGTTAAGTAAAAGTAGTATATCTAAATCTTTACAGTGCAGTTAAAAGCAAAGCCATGTGTAGGCCAGCAGCAAATGGCCGGTTGGCCACGGAAGCTTAATATTGTGGATGAGGTACTGGGTACTGCAGACTGACCATACATGTACTGTACATACGATACAAAGATGCCTGAAAGTGAGAATATATGTAGAATTCTGGTTTTCAACGGGACTGGACCCTCATAAAACGGCAAGGCAGGTGGACTGATGATCCCCTCTGAGATGCTATCTGTGCGTTGCTGTACTATCATGTAATTGTATATTTGACGCCGAATAAAGTGTTGTGGACCCGCTGAGGAACTTCTGTGTTTAAGGAGACAGATAGCCCAACTAAACAGCCCGGGATACAATGTTACACATGATTGGATTAAAGTATTTGATTTCAAAAGTAGGTCCAATTCATTTATTTTTATCAGATTTGTGGAGGCAAGAGCATTAGGATTTTACTGGAAAGATACATGTACTGTCATCTTTTATATCAGTTCAGACTGCACATACTGCAATTTTGAAATATATACCCCAATGTATTAGGCGCGTTCGCAGCACATGAACCTGCGACCCACTGCATTTTATAGATTGGGTGAAGCACGTGCTTTACATGTGCATTCTAGTATGATCGCCTGTTTGAGCTAAAAGTTTTAAAATTGCCCTTAGTTTCAGGTTGTGCTTAATTAACGCTCATGTGTATATTTAGTTACAACACGTATACTCGCTACAGATGTTGATAAGGCGTTTAACATGGGCCTTAAAAGACATGTACATCTCAAAACGGCATGGCAGTTTACCCAATTCTAGAAAAAGCTGAATAGTACACTTTATTTTAAAAAAGTAGAACCTTATCTTTTACAAAGTAAGAGTAACACTTTCTCGATTTGGTTGTAGCTCATACGATGGTTTTAAAGATAAGACAATGATAAATTTGTACAATAACGAACTTTTACTTCGTGTTGTATGTATTAAGATTGAATATAATCAGCCAAATGATATGCTAGTAATGACAATTTAAAGAAAACCGGTAAATAAGTCAAACATTTTTACATTTAGTGTAATTTTCAACACTTTTGGATGGAACAGTGATTCCATTCGCCGACGTTGTTCCATTGTGCTTTATTTAGTGGTGATATGACGCCGAAGTTGCTATAAGAGATCTAGTCTTAAATAATAATAACCACTCCACCTTTTAGTGCTTCGACGATCATGTTTGTTTCTTTCTGTTTGTATTATTCGGTTGTTGCTGCATTTTGATGATTCAGACGATGAGTTACACAATAGCACCATATTTATGATGGGCATGCATAGAAGATTACTATTGCATAAAATCCATTTGCATACACCGAATATTATCATTACGTGAAATCCCCTAGAAAGTTTTTGCTTTCTCACTTAAACTAATACGAGACTAATTCAAATACAACATGGACGCATCACACAGATACACATAAGTACATACCACATACACACAAACTCATATAAAGATGAATATATCGCTTTATCGCCATATCGCTGTTTCGCCATGTCGCTTAACCATTTCGCATTATCGCAATTTCGCTTTATCGCAGTATCGCTATATCGTCATATCGTTATGTCGCACTATCGCCGTGTCGCCTGTTTATATCGCATTATCGCCGTATCGCTATATCGTATATCGCAATATTTCGTCTGTTATCGCCATTTCGTGTCGTGTTATCGCCATTTCGTGTCGTGTTATCGCAATGTCGTGTCTTGTTATCGCCATGTCGTGTCTTGCTATCGCCATATCGTGTCTTGCTATCGCCATATCGTCGTGTTATCGCTATTTCGTTTTTGGGCTGTATCGCAATATCGCTATATCGTGTCGCCATATCGCAATATCGTGTCGTGCTATCGCTTTGTCGCAATATCGCCTAGATTTTTCAGGGCGATAAAGCGATGGCCCGAATGAGCCACCATTCGGGCCATCGCTTTATCCCATATATTATCGAATACTAAGAATGAATCAACTTACCCGTTTTTCTACATATCGCCATATCGCAATGTCGCTGTATCGCCATATCGCAATGTCGCTGTATCGCAATATCGCAATATCGCCTTTTCGCGTTATCGCCACATCGCAATTTCGCGTCTTTTTATCGCCATTTCGTGTCGTGTTATCGCCATTTCGTGTCGTATTATCGCCATTTCGTGTCGTGTTATCGCAATGTCGTGTCGAGTTGTTGCCATTTCGTGTTGCGTTATCGCTATATCGTGTCTTGTTATCGTCATGTCGTGTCGTGATATCGCTATTTCGTTTTTGTCTGTATCGCAATATCGCTATATCGTGTCGTGCACTATCGCTATATCGCTTTGTCGTACTATCGCTAGATTTCTTCAGGGCGATAAAGCGATGGCCCGAATGAGCCACCAAGCGCATTGTACTCATGATCAACTTCTTCCTTCCTTAATGTCGTTTATAAATATGGACACAAAAAGTAAACATATTCCTTCAAAATGGATCCATAAATCATCGTCATATCTTCTTTACGATTTGATTTGATATTTTATCGAAAAACTATGAGCAGAGGCTACCGCTCACGTAACAGTTCTTAGAATTTCATTAACTTTAAACCTTTTTTCACCCTAGAATGTTTTGCTTTAAACTGTCAGAGGCAGGGACGTGTATGTTCACAAACCCTGCGTTCTTTGAGTCCGGAACGGAACGGACGGACGGTGCCGTGATGTCTGCTGAGATCAACTGTCAACAAGCATGCCTTGAATATCAGGAAGTAAAACAATGTGTTGGCTATTCCTATTATGACAAAATGTGCGAGCTGTATCTTGGACAATTCCTCATATTTCCAAATTCAACATCTGGTGCCAAGCCACATGTCAGCGTAAAGGTGTGCCATTCTTGTAAGTATTTCCCTTTTAACTTTTCTCTCACTTTTAACCGGTTCATTTGAGTAGCCCAGTGGTTACAGCGTTCGCTCGTAACGCCGAAGACCCGGGTTCAATTTCCCATATGGGTACAATGTGTGAAGACCATTTCTGGTGTCCCCCGTCGTGATATTGCCGGCATATTGCTAAAACCGGCGCAAAACTAAATTCACTCACTCAATTGTAGCTTACATACTGAAATATTCTCCTAAGCAGCGGATCACGATTCACGCAAAGACACTGTATTGATTGATTCATTCATTGTTGTTTAAAGCCGCACTCAACAATACTCCAGCTATATGGAGGTGGTCTGTAAATAATCGAGCCTGGACCGGACAATCCAGTGATCAACATCATCGGTATTAATCTACGCAATTGGGATACGATGACATGTGTCAATCAAGTCAGCGAGCCTGACCACCCGATCCCGTTAGTCGCCTCTTACGACAAGCATGGGTTGCTGAAAACCAATTCTAGCCCGGATCTTCACGGGTGCAACAACACTGTGTAAAACATGGCGCCTTTACATAGTAGCCAGAATTGGCTTTGCACATGACAAATCCCATATTCCTTCGAATCTTTTCGTTGGGGCCCTAAGAGCGCAGATACCAACTACCACGCAGATTTTATTGATGAAACTTTCTATTAATATGACTATTAGTCCTCAAACAGGACCTGATCAGTCGTATGTTTCATCTCAATCGTGCCCCAGTGGTAAATCTGACTATATTAAGATAACCATGTCCTGCTTCCAAATGATGGTAAGAGAGTGAGTGAGTATGGTTTTACGCCGCTTTTAGCAATATTCCAGCAATAGCACGGCGGGGGACATCAGAAATGGGCCCCATACACTGTACCCATGTGGGGAATCGAACCCGGGTCTTCGGCGTGACAAGCGAACGCTTTAACCTCTAGGTTACACCACCTCCCCGATGACGATAAGATCCGGGTAAGTGATAAACACCTGAGATCGGCATCACTTGAGGTTATCTTCCCACATGGTACTGACACAGCCTCTACAACTGGAATACTGTTCAAAGCGTCGTTAACACCACTCACTCACTCAATTTGGTGTAACTATATTATGAACAACAAGTATAAGATGGTGAACATAATCCTACATAACTACAGGTCAGTGGCGAGGCGGCTAGGTAGCCTTGTTGTTAAAGTGCTCGCTCGTCACGGAAAACCCGGGTTCCATTCTCCACGTTGGTACAATGTGGAAAGCCAATTTCTGGTGTTCCCGCCGTCATATAGCCTGAATATTGCTAAAAGCGGCGTAAAAGTCAGACACATTCACTTACAGGTCAGTCGACAAAACCCATTCCATTGCGCAATTCCGCCTAAAGTAATTGTGATAAGCATGTGTTTAAGAATCCACTATCAGATGTAATAATTACCATGTGTTCGCAAAATGGCATCCGAAAAATAGGCATGTCAATTGTTCACAGTCCGTGTTTTTTGTGTTTGCCAGACCAAACTATTGACGACAATAATATGGACTTGTGGGACGAACCTTTCCTCCTCTCATGTGACGAAGGCCTACCTGAAGAATCAATGTCTAATGAATTCGCTGATGGCATCACGGAAGCAACTTACTCTGCAATTACGGATGGACTCACCTCCTCCTCCCTTTCCTCCTCATCTGTTACCATGGTAACCACCACTGCAATTCCTCCTACTTCCTATCATCTACAATCCTCAAATATGTTGGACACGGGTCTTGACAGTACAGTGACCCATACGGCAGCGTTGCCTTCCCCAACTATCCAAGAAGTGACCAATGAACTTTCCAGGGCTGTGGCTTCCACCAGCAGTATTAAAGCCATTTTTCCTCTTTCCGGTCACATGCAAACATCGACCGTTCCGACTAGACCGACGGGAGGTTCACTATCAAAAGAATCGTATTCAAGTGATGCACTGCTTATGTCTCCAACTATCTTGACCGGAACTGTGTATGGAACAACGACTGACTCAACGGAAGTTCCACAAGCAGCATCTTCGTATTCAACTAATATGCTGCAGGTGTCTTCTACAACTTGGGCCGGACCTGTGTATGGAACAACGACTGACTCAACGGAAGTTCCACAATCAGCTTCTTCGTATTCAACTAACATGCTGCAGGTGTCTTCTACTACTTGGGCCGGACCTGTGTATGGAACAACGACTGATTCAACGGAAGTTCCACAATCAGCTTCTTCGTATTCAACTAACATGCTGCAGGTGTCTTCTACTACTTGGGCCGGACCTGTGTATGGAACAACGACTGACTCAACGGAAGTTCCACAATCAGCTTCTTCGTATTCAACTAACATGCTGCAGGTGTCTTCTACTACTTTGGCAGATCCTGTACATGCAACGACGAGCAGGATGGTCAGCAGTGAGTATTTACAATTTCATAAACAATGATAGATGAGAAGAAGATACATAGTCTTTAGTTCTGAAAAAAGAAAATTTGCCCCCTTTAGGTAAAGATTTCAGTTTCATATTTTATAGGCTCTCGTGTTATTGGTGCCAGAATACTTATCCTGGGCCCTTATTCTCGAAACGTTCGTAGCCCTTAGAATTCTTAACTTTGATCGTAGCCAATGTGCTAAGAATGGGCTTAAGAAGTTCGTAGGGCTACGAACGTTTCGAGAATACGCTCGTAGCTAGCCTGCAATACCCAAAGCAAACGTAATTATCGCGTTTTGAGAAATCCGATAATAAAACACTCTACTTGTGAAAACAGCTGGGAGGCTTCGATCTCACGAGTATTCGATCGACCTAAATTTCTCACTCACTGCATGTTAAACTTCAGCAACCTGCGTATGCCCTTGCGGAACCCTGGAAAACCGCACCGCTTCCCATTCCAAACTGATAAAGGAATTGATCGTGAAGAAGACGACACTGTCCAGCTTCAAGAGGAAGAAGACGTCAGCTAGAGACGAACGACCCTCTGCCCAAGCTATTGGTAATATAGGAATAGCACTACTAGCGTTTACTGGCGTCTTGATATTAATCCTTGACGCTGACGTGATTGCAAGGCTGATCAGCGGTCTATTCAAACCACGTTAGACCACGTCCATGTCGACGGCCACGTATCACCATGTCTTCATGGAAACCACTTAAGACCACATCGACAAGTGAGCGATCAACAAGGGAGGGTGCACAGTTGGTACCCATAGCAACACCTGCTTCACAGGAACGTTTAATGGTGCTACTTTGGTAGCATAAATTTAAATTTTTCAGTCGAAATTTCTCGTTATTACATTCGTTTGCTGATTTTTTAGAAAGAAGGATTTTTCTTGTTACTTCGATTATTTTTCCGATTATTTCTAGTTATTCTTAAAAATTTCGTTAAAATTGAACACAATTTGACATGACCAGCTACCTAAGTGGCACCGTCAGTTTTACTTGTCTAACTGTCCTGTCATAATACTTCACTCAGCTGCTCTCTGTTTGTATGATGTTTTCCATGCTTTCAGTGTTTGACACATTGTCCACAGCCTACTATTATCCACAAGACACGTTCTATGTATTATTGTAACTAATTTCCTTTTGTCGTATCAGTAGAAACACGTTTACAATCAGTTGCTAGGCAGCTGAATTGTTCCAACCTTACTTAATTAGAAGTAATATCATACAACTTGCGAATTGTACATATCGTTTTCATTAGAGCACATATAATGTATATACTCACATGTAAATTCATTTACATTTCAGATATTATGTAATCGTCAAATTTGTAATCGTGACATGCCTCTGACTGTGTATATATGACATACATTTGCACTCTGTGTACCCGGTGTTTTTTAAATACGTTCGTCGAATGGGGTCGACATTGACTAACTCATGTCTGTATCACCACCAGGTAATGTAGAAAACATTGTGTCCCATATTTTTAGCTCATTAGCTCAATGTTATATTACATAGACCAAAACGACACTTTGAGGCAGAACTACAAACTGAGTGACACATTGAAAAATACATTACATAAAAAGATTACTGTGTATTCTATAAATAACGTAAAAGAATATCACCTGAAACTACATCCACTTTGAAACATCTGTCCAAATCTATTTCACATGTAAGTACATTTTTATATTCAAAATGACTATATGTTCCATAAGTTCCGCAAAACATTATCACCTTAACCGACAGCCACTTTGAAACATTTGTCCAGATCTATTGCACATGTAAATACATTTATTACATTAAAGTGTCTCTATCACATGAATATGTTGTCATCTTCATCGTTATTGTATACATATTGTATTCGAATACATATACTCCTGTACCACCGTCACTGTTTTCAGAGAATAGACTACACTGAAATTATACATGTCCCTGACGCTAACATTCCATTTTCCTATTACACAGTGGGGTAAAGCTGTCTGAGGCAACGCTACCCGTGAAGATCCTGGTTGGAATTGATCTTCATTAACCCATGCTTGTCGTAAGAGGCGACTAACTGGAACAGTGGCCATGCTCTCTGTCTTGGCTGACACATGTCATCGTTTCCCAATTGCGTAGATCGATGCTCATGCTGTTGATCACTAGAATGTCTGGTCCAGGCACGATTATTTAAAGACTGCTGCCAGGTAGCAGGGGTATTGGTGAGTGTAGCGTTAGACAACAAACAAACAAAGTCGGGGTTGCAAGAGTAGCTTTCCTTTGTCGTCAAATACGTCCCCGTGGTTTTCATTCTAATGGTAAATGTGTCGACTCGCATTGACACACTTATAACACACGCACCTACATTAATTATTAGTTTACTTATAACACATCTACATTCATTATTAGGTATTTATAACACATCTACATTCATTATTAGTTTAATTATAACGCATCTACATTTACTTATAACACATCTACATTCATTATTAGTTACTTATAACACATCTACATTCATTATTAGTTTACTTATAACACATCTACATTCATTATTAGTTACTTATAACAATCTACATTCATTATTAGGTATTTATAACACATCTACATTCATTATTAGTTTACTTATAACGCATCTACATTTACTTATAACACATCTACATTCATTATTAGTTACTTATAACACATCTACATTCATTATTAGGTATTTATAACACATCTACATTCATTATTAGTTTACTTATAACACATCTACATTCGTTATTAGTTTACTTATAACATCTACATTCATTATTAGGTATTTATAACACATCTACATTCATTATTAGTTTACTTATAACACATCTACATTCATTATTAGGTATTTATAACACATCTACATTCATTATTAGTTTACTTATAACACACCTACATTCATTATTAGTTTACTTATAACACATCTACATTCATTATTAGTTTACTTATAACACATCTACATTCATTATTAGTTTACTTATAACACATCTACATCCATTTCAGCTTACTTGTAACGCACCTACATTCATTATTAGTTTACTTATAACGCATCTACATTCATTATTGGGTATGTATAACACATCTACATCCATTATTAGTTTACTATTAACACATCTACATTCATTATTACTTACTTATAACACATCTACATTCATTATTAGTTTACTTATAACACATGTACGTTCATTATTAGTTTACTTATAACACACATACAATCATTATTAGTTTACTTATAACGCATCTACATTCATTATTAGTTTATTTATAACACACCTACAATCATTATTAGTTTACTTATAACACATCTACATTCATTATGAAGTTACTTATAACACATCTACATTCATTATTAGTTTACTTATAACATATCTACATTCAGTTTTAGGTATTTATAACACATCTACATTCATTATTAGTTACTTATAACACATCTACATTCATTATGAGGTTACTTATAACACATCTACAATCATTATTAGTTACTTATAACACATCTACATTCATTATTAGGTATTTATAACACATCTACATTCATTATTAGTTTACTTATAACACATCTACAATCATTATTAGTCTACTTATAACACATCTACATTCATTATTAGTTACTTATAACACATCTACATTCATTATTAGTTACTTATAACACATCTACATTCATTATTAGTTACTTATAACACATCTACATTCAGTTTTAGGTATTTATAACACATCTACATTCATTATTAGTTACTTATAACACATCTACATTCATTATGAGGTTACTTATAACACATCTACAATCATTATTAGTTTGCTTATAACACATCTACATTCATTATTAGGTATTTATAACACATCTACATTCATTATGTTACTTATAACATCTAGGTTACTTATAACACATCTACAATCATTATTAGTTTGCTTATAACACATCTACATTCATTATTAGGTATTTATAACACATCTACATTCATTATTAGTTACTTATAACACATCTACATTCATTATTAGGTATTTATAACACATGTACATTCATTATTAGTTACTTATAACATATCTACATTCAGTTTTAGGTATTTATAACACATCTACATTCATTATTAGTTACTTATAACATCTACATTCATTATGAGGTTATTTATAACACATCTACAATCATTATTAGTTTGCTTATAACACATCTACATTCATTATTAGGTATTTATAACACATCTACATTCATTATTAGTTACTTATAACACATGTACATTCATTATGAGGTATTTATAACACATCTACATTCATTATTAGGTACTTATAACATATCTACATTCAGTTTTAGGTATTTATAACACATCTACATTCATTATTAGTTACTTATAACACATCTACAATCATTATTAGTTTGCTTATAACACATATACATCATTATTAGGTATTTATAACACATCTACATTCATTATTAGGTATTTATAACACATCTACGTTCATTATTAGTTACTTATAACACATCTACATTCATTATTAGGTATTTATAACACATCAACATTCAGTTTTAATTTACTGATAACACATCTACATTCATTTTCAGCTTACTTATAGCGCACCTACATGGATTATTAGTTTACTTATAACACATCTACATTCATTATTAGTTTATAACTAACATCCTACATTATTTATAACACATCTACATTCATTATTAGTTACTTATAACGCACCTACATTTACTTATAACACATGTACATTCATTATTAGTTACTTATAACACATGTACATTCATTATTAAGTATTTATAACACATCTACATTCATTATTAGTTTACTTATAACACACATACAATCATTATTAGTTTACTTATAACGCATCTACATTCATTATTAGTTTATTTATAACACACCTACAATCATTATTAGTTTACTTATAACACATCTACATTCATTATGAAGTTACTTATAACACATCTACATTCATTATTAGTTTACTTATAACATATCTACATTCAGTTTTAGGTATTTATAACACATCTACATTCATTATTAGTTACTTATAACACATCTACATTCATTATGAGGTTACTTATAACACATCTACAATCATTATTAGTTACTTATAACACATCTACATTCATTATTAGGTATTTATAACACATCTACATTCATTATTAGTTTACTTATAACACATCTACAATCATTATTAGTCTACTTATAACACATCTACATTCATTATTAGTTACTTATAACACATCTACATTCATTATTAGTTACTTATAACACATCTACATTCATTATTAGTTACTTATAACACATCTACATTCAGTTTTAGGTATTTATAACACATCTACATTCATTATTAGTTACTTATAACACATCTACATTCATTATGAGGTTACTTATAACACATCTACAATCATTATTAGTTTGCTTATAACACATCTACATTCATTATTAGGTATTTATAACACATCTACATTCATTATGAGGTTACTTATAACACATCTACAATCATTATTAGTTTGCTTATAACACATCTACATTCATTATTAGGTATTTATAACACATCTACATTCATTATTAGTTACTTATAACACATCTACATTCATTATTAGGTATTTATAACACATGTACATTCATTATTAGTTACTTATAACATATCTACATTCAGTTTTAGGTATTTATAACACATCTACATTCATTATTAGTTACTTTATAACATCTACATTCATTATGAGGTTACTTATAACACATCTACAATCATTATTAGTTTGCTTATAACACATCTACATTCATTATTAGGTATTTATAACACATCTACATTCATTATTAGTTACTTATAACACATGTACATTCATTATGAGGTATTTATAACACATCTACATTCATTATTAGGTACTTATAACATATCTACATTCAGTTTTAGGTATTTATAACACATCTACATTCATTATTAGTTACTTATAACACATCTACAATCATTATTAGTTTGCTTATAACACATCTACATTCATTATTAGGTATTTATAACACATCTACATTCATTATTAGGTATTTATAACACATCTACGTTCATTATTAGTTACTTATAACACATCTACATTCATTATTAGGTATTTATAACACATCAACATTCAGTTTTAATTTACTGATAACACATCTACATTCATTTTCAGCTTACTTATAGCGCACCTACATGAATTATTAGTTTACTTATAACACATCTACATTCATTATTAGGTATTTATAACACATCTACATTCATTATTAGTTACTTATAACGCACCTACATTTACTTATAACACATGTACATTCATTATTAGTTACTTATAACACATCTACATTCATTATTAAGTATTTATAACACATCTACATTCATTATTAGTTTACTTATAACACATCTACATTCATTATTTGTTACTTATAACACATCTACATTCATTATTAGGTATTTATAACACATCTACATTCATTATTAGTTTACTTATAACACATCTACATTCATTATTAGTCTACTTATAACGCATCTACATTCATTATTAGTTACTTATAACACGTCTACATTCATTATTAGTTACTTATAACGCATCTACATTCATTATTAGTTTACTTATAACACACCTACAATCATTATTAGTTTACTTATAACACATCTACATTCATTATTAGTTTACTTATAACATATCTACATTCAGTTTTAGTTTACTTATAACACATCTACATCCATTTCAGCTTACTTGAAACGCACCTACATTCATTATTAGTTTACTTATAACACATCTACATTCATTATTAGTTTACTTATTAAACATCTACATTCATGATTATCTTAATTATAACACATCTACATTCATTATTAGTTTACTTATAACACACCTACATTCATCATTATCTTAATTATAACACACCTACATTTATCATTATCTAAATTATAACACATCTACATTCCTTTTTAGTTTACTTATAACACATCTACATTCATTTTTAGTTTCAATATAACACGTCTCCATTCATTATAGGTTAAATTATACCACATCTCCGTTCATTATTAGTTTAACTATAACTCGTTTCCGTTCATATTAGTTAATTCATAACACATTTCCATTCATTTTTTGTTTAATTATACCACATTTCCATTAATTTTTAGTTTAATTATACCACATTTCCATTCATTTTTAGTTTAATTATACCACATTTCCATTCATTTTTAGTTTAATTATACCACATCTCTACTCGTTATTAGTTTACATATGACACGTCTCCATTCGTTATTAGTTTAAATATAACATGTCTCCGTTCATTATTAGTTTAATTGTTCCACATTATAACATTCCAATCATTAATAGTTTAGTTATAACACATTTTCATTCATTTTAAGTTTAATTATAACACATTTCTATCTCGCTTGAAGATACTCAGATGCATCAACGGTAATCTTGTTTAATTTTCACATGGAAATATTGAGTATAGTGAAATATTGCGAGAGCGGATTTTGTCAGTCACGTCCACACGCGTAGATATATTTACACCCTTAAGCAATGGTTCGCTAATCCGGACATTTTTAAGTGGAAGAGTTATATCAGGATTGTTACCACAACTATAGCATGTGTTATTTGCCAACTCTAAATGACATTGTGTACTCAAGGCATGCGTTTGTTGTGACCTATTCTAAACTTAATCATATTAAGGAACAAACTTTTCTTCGGAAATATTTCATAAATCAGCTAGAAAAGCAGTCATGTGTTTTTCACAAGGTAGTTGAAAAGCATGGTGATATTGAATATCTCGTCCATGGTTAGATTTTAACAACCAGGAAGTTGTAATAAATATGTCGTAGTTTATGCTTTGGATTGTTTGTTCTTTAAAGCCTCACTCAGCAATGTTCCAGCTATATGACGTCGGTAGGTAAATAATTGATTCCGGACCAGACAATCCAGTGATCAGCAGCATGAGCATCGATCTACCCAACTGGGATACGATGACACGTGTCAACTAAGTCACCAAGCTTTACCACCCGATCCCGTCAGTCGCCTCTTACGACAATCTTACCCAGATAATCACGGATGTCATAGTTCAAAATAATCAATCAATCCGACTATCAGACAAGGATCCACAGCGTCGCTCTGGAAGTCCACACACCTGGTGAATATTCCTCACTTGAACATGACTTGAACTCTCAGAACACAATGAAAGCGTGAATAAACCATGAAGCACAGTCTCACTGATACAGTTGATCCAGTGACCCAATCCAAGTCCCCAATGTCATATTTCCACTATGGGATGAATTTGGTTGCTGTCGAGGGTGGGTGGGGGTCGGGGATAGGGTGCCTTATCACCCATTTTGTTTTGGAGAGATAGGGAGGGTCATCAATTTTGCAAACGTACTAGGGGGTGGTCATTGATTTTGCACATGACATATAGTGGATGAATGTAACATTCACATTGCAAATGCTTCTCCTTACAAATGAACATACCCCCTTCCAAACCCTAAGTTATGAACGGTCGCTGATATGGAATGCACGTGCAGTCTGTGTTCATTAGCTTTAGCAAAAGATGCAATTACAATAAGATGTTGTCGAAAAAAACTGTATAACACAAGCAAGGAATTTTTTATCACAACTTTTTATTGCAAACGTCATTGCTACTGATGAGATTGGATTAATTACATTAGTGATGGTACCACGGATTCGCGAAAACACGTACCACACGTGTCAACCCACAAACACATGAACAGGCAAGTCAAATATAAACCTTATAAAAAACAATTGGGAATTACATCTGACATCCTTTATTGGCAATACTGCCCCGAATTTGGAAATATCTTCCACATATCTAACATTAACATTGTTTGAAAGCTTTTCTGTGGCCTTGAAAATAGTAAACTTTCTGAAACAACCTTTTGATCACGTCTCAAGTTGTCACATAGACTCTAAAAAAGAAACTTATGTCTCTGACACGGGTCACATAGTTTTTGTTAAGGACATAGACATTCGTAAAGTTTTGCATTCACTATAAGCCTTTTAATGGTAACAATAACGTTTGGAACATCGTGGACAAATCAAATTTTCTAATTAATGTTTTCTTTTATCCAGCACGTTATGTTCAAATGTTACTTTCCGATTTATTCATGCTTAGACACAACATATTGAACAACATTTACAGCAAAATTAAATAAACTAAATGTATTCATAATGGAGAAGTTGACATCCATAATGTCCCTCATTATGTGAATCAGTTTAAAATCACATTTAATACATTCTTTGTAAATCAAGAATAAACACACATATTTCTCAGATTTCTACGTTGAAACCATCATTCTGTGCGGGCGTATTGATATTCTGGAAAGGTCAAGGCTGCCTGGGAAGGTCAAGGCTGGCGGATAAGTTGAAGGACGACGAAGAGAGCAGTTGTCAGCAATGATGCCGATACCTTCACGGACGCTGCCATGTTCTGAAACAAAATGACACTTATCCATCAAACTGCTTTGACCTGGTCAAACAAAATATTAGTATACCATTATGACCACCTTGTTTCGAAATATTCACTTGTATATTTTGATATATTGTTGAATCGATATAGATAGTTATATGTATATTCATATTAATGTAGGATGCCTTTATATTTATGAAGATTATGTAAGATGTGAGTATTTCGCCAAATATGATATGCCACTTTACCCGTCATCTCCGGCTGTGATGAAGTTTACTGAGGCAGTGACAATAATGTATGGTCATTACATATTTTAGAAATATTTCCCCCGTGTAGAAGAGGGTTATTATAATCAATATTTCAGACTGATTGATATATTTTCAGAAATCATTCGATTAGGAAATATTTTAGGATGATTTGTCCAGTTTGTACTGTTCATGTGATTCTTAATACAATAATGGTCAAGTGGTCATGCAGGTCACTGCGTTATTGCCACCTATCACCAGGTTATAAAACGTTATCACCCTTGAAGATCCGGGTTAGAGGCAACCAAGTATAACCCAGCTACGTGACGTCAGTCTGTGAATAATCGCGTCTGGACCAGACAACCCAGTGATTGACATCATGACAATTCATGACAGTTGGTTAGAAATTATCTTCGCTAATCCATGATTGTCGTTATTCCACCGAAATCCTGTCGCTATGCTTTTTTCCTATCGTCTCAATATAAGCAAGGGAAAACAGTCACTATAGCGTCATAAAGGCAGAATGTCACATTTTCGACAATATTTTGGCCTATATTATAATTATTGCGCACATGCACTTACTTTAGCTTCCTATTGACTTACTTTCCCTTACGACTTGGCTGAAATCGATAAGTGAAACTTCGAGGCGCACAGCTTCCAAACAGAGAACGCTTGCCAGATATGGAATGTAAACAATTGCTCCATACATCGAAAACTGTCGCACGCGGTGTTGTCGGTGTTTGCCGAACTGGTTTCAATCACAAGTAGTAGTTGCTTTTATTCCAGTAAAGGGGCCACCTTATACAAGTACAGAGCATGATGAAGTACAATTGTGACATGAGCGCTGTATAAAAATACACGTACATTAAGGACGTTAATGTAACTAAGAGATCATTTCACAGATATCCCTTTCTTAGCGGCAAGAAATATATATTTTGCCAGATTATTGCATATGTTATGATGAGTGGAGCAAACTAACAAGGCCATTTTCTCGCGAGTTGGAAACAAGTGAAAATATTGAGGTATGAGAGTGGATCGCAGATCAAGGTAAAATGGACACGCGAAGCAAAAGTGAAATTCATCCTCGACAACAGGTATAATACAAAATGGGCGAACACGTTCATTTCGTGGAATTCTATAATATCTGCCCGTTTCTATTAGAAGACGGTGATTAGATCCAATATGCTAGTAATTTAAAATATTAATTCGAAATAATTTTACATCGATAAATAGAACCCAGATATGATATTGAGAATGATCTTTTACAGCAAAGAACAGTTCAAGTTTAGAGCAAAATTGAGTATTTTCATGATTTTCTCAATGTCTACACATCTTTGCCTAAACTGGTGTAAGAATAAATCAGCCCATCCAACATTCTGTTGAATCCAAACTTCTGCGAATCCGCAAGAAAATAACAATGATTTAACCTTGAGTGCCAAGCAAGCACTACCGTTCTCTGCCCTTTTATATTTAAAAGTATAAGCTTTCTTTAATATCAAGTTGAATTCTTGAGTTAATAATCTAAGCCAACACTTTACACTTTTTAAATAATGGGACACTTTTACAGAATTTCTAGCTAGATAGATTTTACAAAATTTACACATAAAATTCTGTCAATTTCTACTCAATCCACAAGTTCACTTACAGAATTTAGTGTGTATATTTTCGACATGCGGCGATGAATGGAATCCCCAAACTTCTGATCCATAAGTCAAAATTGGTAATCAAAAACTTTAAAAGAAACAACTTGAGGCAGAGATATAAATTTACTCAACCTAGACTGGAGTATTTGAATAACCTTCCAAGCTTGTTGGGCTAATGTCTTTTGGGTTAAATACCAAGAACCAGAGGAAGATAACTGGACACCAAGATATTTATAATTAGATACTGTTGCCACATCATCATTACCAATTTTCAACTTTTCCTGATGTCTAAGCTTCCCGCCATTTCTAAACACTACAACTTTACTTTTATCCATATTAATAGTACGCTTCCATTTATCACAATATCCAGACAATTTGTCAAGCTGCTTTTGTAGACCAACAACAGACACGTCTTTTAAGATGATATCATCAGCAAGATAAACAATTCTAAAGCATGTAATGTAACACCATGGGCTTCAGACTCCAGCTCCTCGACAATGTCATTAATGAAGATTGAAAAGAGAGACGGTGACCACTGACATCCCTGTCTAACGCCTGAGACACACTCGAAGAAATCTGAAAGACGTCAATCTAACGAGACACAAGATTTGACAGATCTATACATGTTCTTAAGAACTCGAAATATTCGTCCTTTGACACCACCTTTCCATAGTTTAAAAAATAAACCATTTCTATACACAGAGTCAAAAGCTCCCTTTTAATCGATAAAAGCACAGTATTGCCGACCTCTCTTATAGGAAAGATATTTATTGATCAATGTGTCAACAACAACACTGTTACCCGTAGTCTGAAAGCCCTTCCTAAAGCCAGATTGTTCACCAAGTATAAAACTTTCTAGAGTCGCCCAGTTATTTAACCTGTTGCAGATAATTTTCGCAAAGTTTACCTGCTACATCCAAAAGTGTTATAGGCCTATAGTTTTTAGGGTCACGTGAGCTACCTTTCTTAAAGATTGGAAGAATAATACCAAGAGACCATTGGTCGGGAGAAATACCAGTAGTTAATACAAGATTAAATAAATCCAACAACATGAGACAAACCGGTGGCGCATTCTGAAAGAAATCAACTGAAATCCCGGAGAGGCCTGGTGCTTTATAGGGCTGAGCAATATAACCGGTTTACCGGTATTTACCGGTTCAGACATGAACACGATACGTATTGCGATATGCTGATCGAAAACCGGTATTTTGACATGCATTCGGAAAACTTTGTAACACTCGGAAATCTTCGGATAATTCTGTTTTTTAAATCCTTCCTTTCTTTGTATCATTTGTGCCAAACATTATTTACATTTTTAATTTTTCATCGTTAATGGTTTTTATCAAAGCCTAGTCAAGCATAGTGATTTTGTTGTGTTTTTGCTTTATAAATCAAGCATTAACTCGATTATAAGTAGTTTTTGTTAAAAAAAACTTCTTGCAGTATATTGCAATACATATCGCAGTATATGCTTTCGCATCGCAATATATCGCAATAGGAAAATTCTCTGCAATACCGATCCCTAGTGCTTTACCTGGCTTCATACTGCCTGGTGCTGATAACAACTTACTTATACTGACAGCTTGATCTAACTCACTTTCCATATCAATAGTTCCATCAATCCCTTCAGCTGATATAGAGTTCACAAAATCATTAACATATTTATAGTATTTAATAAAGTCTTTACATTTTCTATCTCCCGGAAACAAAGTTTCAAAATAGCTTATCCAATCGTCAGGTTTAGTGTCTTTTGAAAGCACATACATTTTATTATGCAAAATACGCCAAAAGCTTCTACTATCATTAGTGTTCAGACCAGTTATCAGAGTATCTACAAAATTGTTCTGATAGCAACGGGCTTTGTGTGAGCACAAGTCTTTATACTCCTTCCACGCCGATGTATATTTCAGTTGGTCTACTTGGTTACCGGAAACATGAAAAGCACGAAGCCATCGTCGCGCGTTTGCACGTGCTGTCTCACGACGTATGACGACGTAGAGGGTCAGTAGAAGTTACACTGGGCGAAATGTTGATATTGACAGAGAATGTAACTGGCAGAAGGTAGATTCAGCATGATCTCCTACTTGGAAGGATGAGATAAGCGGGAAGGACGTTTCATATGTCAGAACGTAGTCAATGACACTCTGGCCGTGGTTAGCAAAACAAGTGTACTTGCCTACTCCGGCATCGTTACCAACACGACATTGCAGATTCTGAGACCAGTAATTTTACAGAAAACAACTTAGTCTAAGTATTGTCCTTTATTGTTTATAACGTTGTCTTGTTAGTATCATTGGATGAAATTACTATCCTCTACAAAGTGAGTGAGTGAGTTCAGTTTTACGCCGCACTCAGCAATATCCTAGTTATATGGCGGCGGTCTGTAAATAATCGAGTCTGGACCAGACAATCCAGTGATCAACAACATGAGCATCGATCTGCGCAGTTGGGAACCGATGACATGTGTCACCCAAGTCAGTGAGCCTGACCACCCGATCCCGTTAGTCGCCTCTTACAACAAGCATAGTCGCCTTTTGTGGCAAGCATGGGTTGCTGAAGACCTATTCTACCCTGGATCTTCACAGGCCTCTACATAGTGTACATCGTCATCTATAGGTAAGGGGATAGTGTCATCCTTTTCTATATAATCCTGTACACGACCTGTCCGGGCATTGAAGTCACCCATGATGAAAACATGAGAACTTGGAAAATCAGTTTTATGATTATTCACATCATTTTCAAGAATGTCCTAGATAATTTCTGGAGAATATATACTGGAGTTGGGTGGAGAATAATATATCAAAGCAAGTAATACAGTTTCACATAATGTCTCGAACTTGAGCCGCATAATATTTTCAGAATCAGATTGTAGAATTGAGCAAAATTCAGATATGTCAATCACAAGTTGTGCTTAGGATATTCGTAAAGAGCGCTCCAAGGCACATAGCTCTATGGGATCGCTTGAAATAATGTTCGGCCGGTAGAGGATGCGGCGTCGATTTAATGCAAACGTTGCTGCTCACTTTCATTAACTCATTCGAGCATTTTAATTTGATATTGTAATAAAAATACGGCTCTTCAGGTGTACATGTATATATGGTAGCTTCCCTGAGGGCTGATAGTATTATTGAGGGAAATGCATTATTTATTATTTGAAGCTATTGATACGGTGTCTCAAAGCCGTCGACGAAGTACAAGCATAGGACATGGCGCGTATTTCACACGGCCTGCCTGTTTTGGAGCTGTCTGCTCTTAAACGTGCGATGAAGGCAGGACATCTTGAGCAGCGGAAGTAATGGGTGAAGACGCCTTGGGTGGAGTCTAAAATCCTTAGCAGTTTAAAAAAATAAGGGCTCATTGAAGATCGTTTAATTCCCCATGTATTATCACTCAAGCCAAAACATGATCTAACTCATTTGGATACAACGGTATTACCACGGCTAGGACAAAAGAAGGCCATATACAACGTTCCTACTACGAGAGCATGATTCGATCCATGCAACGTTGAGAACAAACGACATCCAGGACAGACATGACGTCTTGATAAATTGGTAAAAAGTCTTGGCACTTGGTAGATTAGTATAAGGAAATGCCAAGCGCTGTCAATGTTATCGAATTAAACAATGTAGATTGTTTTCTGTTTGAGATAAATTGCCATACTGCGATAAAGATTGTCCTACACGGAGCCGAAGAGAGCGTAATCCACGTTGTCGTCACAGGGACTCGTAAACCATTCATATCATGCTAGATTTGGGTGTTGCAATACCCTGTGGTTATCATACGCGTTGCACAAACGCGAGGACTGGCAGCTGCAGCGTCGGGTGTACGGCTCGGGGGTGGGGGTGGGGGTGGGGTGTTTACGGAGCACTTCTCCATCAAAGTAATGGGATAGTGTGACTTCACTAATTATATTTTGTTTTTAACTTTTTGAACCTCGGATCAATCAGAATCAGTACTTTGACTTTACTGAGGTCAACATTTATCAGATCAATTCATACAAGTTCTGCCAATGGTAGTGTAAAATATATAAAAACGTATTCTGTTATAACATAGGCGGATTCAGGGGGCGGGGGTGTTGCAGGGATGCGATCAACCCCCCCCCTTATCCTGAAAGTTTATTAAATGACTCTCGCGAAAATGAAATGTGTGCACAGCCCCTCTTTCTCAAACGTGTTCACACACACATACACCCCAACCCCTTTCTCAAAAAGCTAGATCCGCCCCTATATAACTTGATACACTAGTAACATGAGACCTGACAACATCACGTAACGGTATCATGTGAGCTATAGGTAGCGATCGAAATTTGCCTGAAGCGATTTTCTAATATAATTATATTTTGTTCATTTGTTATTTAATGCCGCGCTCAGCAATATTACATCTATAAAGCAGCGGTCTGTAAATAATCAACTCTGGGCTGGACATATCCAGTGATCAACATAATGATCATCGATATACGCGTATTGGATACGTTGACATTGTGTAAACCAAGTCAGCGAGCCTGACCACCCGGTCCCGTGGAGGCACCCGGGTCCCGAGGTGGGCAAATTTGCGTAGTATCCTTGGACAAGATACTTAGATCGACATTGTCTCAGTTCACCCAGCTGTAAAATGTGTACCCGTGAGGATGTGCTGGCAATGTGACTGTTTAGTTCATTACGCCTAACAGGCAGCATGGCTATATGGCCCCCAGGGAGTTGAAAATGTATCGGAAAGTACGATAGTGACGTGGGATAGTAATGTACGTAGCGACGTGAGTAGGATATGTGCGCCATATAAGCGGACTATTACTTACTACTCTTACAACAAGCATGGGGTGCTGATGGCCAGTTCTAACCCGTTCTTCGCGGGTTTCAAATATGCTAAGAAGCCACTTGTACTCACTTTTCTAGTACCTTTATTTGGTGGGTTTTGTAATCTAAACCAATGGAGCCAAAGAAAGAAGCTTCGAGACCTGAACGGTTCTGTTTTAACATAGCATTTTATTGTGTCTGAATTGGTCAAGGTGTAAAAAGTACCTTATATATGCTATTTGATTTTCTTACCTTTGAAGTAGTACCAGCGGGCGAGACACCAGCCTGAAACAACGCACCTCCATATAGCATAAGAAGAGTGAGTGAGTGAGTTAGAGTTTATAGTCACAGCGGCAATATTTCGGCCATATCGTGATTTAAGACAGTTAGAAATTCATGACAAATGCGCAAAGTTTAAAAACCTGTCGACGAAGGACAGTAAAACCAACTAGCATATCACAGCAATAGGAAATAAAACTAGCGTATATCTCTAAAAAAGAAATTCAAATTAGGACAATACAATATAAAATAAGTCTGAGGATCGCCAACAACTGAAGGTAGATCACCACTCTAGGGACAATGGGGACTTACGGTACTTTGGCTACCTGCATGGACCCAAGCTGGATTCATACCATCCCTTCAGCCACTGGCGACTGTACTGATGGATTTTCTTACCTTTGGAGTGACAGCGGGCAGGACACCAGCCTGAAACAACGCACCTCCATATAGCATAAGAAGAGTGAGTGAGTGAGTTAGAGTTTATAGTCACAGCGGCAATATTTCAGCCATATCGTGATTTAAGACAGTTAGAAATTCATGACAAATGCGCAAAGTTTAAAAACCTGTCGACGAAGGACAGTAAAACCAACTAGCATATCACAGCAATAGGAAATAAAACTAGTGTATATCTCTAAAAAAGAAATTCAAATTAGGACAATACAGTATAAAATAAGTCTGAGGATCGCCAACAACTGAAGGTAGATCACCACTCTAGGGACAATGGGGACTTACGGTACTTTGGCTACCTGCATGGACCCTAGCTGGATTTATACCATCCCTTCAGTTACTGGCGACTGTACTGATATTTAGCCATAATAGTATAAGAAGAACAGTGACGATTTTATTTTATTATAACTCTTTAGTTTGTGTAAACTGGTAATGGTATGAAATGTACCTGATATAAGCTCGATTTGATTTTCTTACCTTTGGAGTGACAGCGGGCAGGACACCAGCCTGAAACAACACACGTATAAGTATGATAGTGACCTTTTGACCATATCAAGTTCAACTCATCTTGCAGCCAACTTCACAGCTTCAGTAATCAAAAGTTCAGTTAGAAAAGGAATATTTTGAAACAAAATGTTTTCTCTATAAATGTTATGGTACCACCTCTTATGTATGCCGGCGCATGTGTATGATTTAAATTATTTTTAATAAGCAGATATTAGTTCCACCATTATACATTGAAAGATGTAAATCGTAGTGTTGATCATTATGTGGGAATAAAATGATATATTACATGTTTCTTATGCTTTCATATGACATACAGGACACCTGCTAAATGTTATCACGGCTCTAAAAGAACTTCCGGTCAACGCATTCACTAAGTTACATTATTTTTGCATTATATGTTTGTAATTAACAGAAATGTACTGAAACATTTGAAATCCAATCCCAAATACTTGTTGGTATTGGTAACCAAGTTTGAAATGCTTTAACATTTGTTTGTTAAACTATGTACAGTTTATGTAAACAGTCTATCAATAAGGATAGTTTGTAGATACAAGTGTATTGGAAGCGCTGAGAATCGTCTGGTATGTTCCTTAGGAGTCCCTTTAGCTTTTTGACTTTGAGAATACAAACATAAGGGTTTTCATATGTTATAAAACATACGACAAAATATATGGCAAAATTAACATGCATACATGCAAGCGTACAAAAATATACACACATACATATACACACATAAACATACACACATACATATGCACACATAAATATACACACATACATATGCACACATAAGTATACACACATACATATGCACAAACAAAAAGTTTAGACTGGCAGGCATGCATGCATGCATAAAGTACATACATACCTACGTACGCACGTACACACACGCGCATGCACACACGCGCACGCACACATGCACACATACACACATACATACATACATACATACATACATACATACATACATACATACATACATACATACATACATACATACATACATACATACATACACACATACATACATACATACACACATACATACATAGCTGAATGGAAAGCTTCTTTTTGAAAGTTAACTAAAACAGCTACTCACTGCTGGAGTTGTAGTGTTCGTTGTCGTTGCAGTCGTCTGAAACATACGTTCATGTTCTGTCACACATTTCCGATGATACGTGTGGGGAATTTTGATTTTACACTTTGTTCAGTCCGCTTATGGACAGGCTTGGCGCATGGTCAAGGAGACTCATATGTGGGTGAGGTTTCACTTTCCATACGTTTCCTGTGAAGCTATAGTTTATGTGCAGATCTATATAATTATCATAAAATAAGTAATTTATTACATTTATTATGAAATGGAAATATGACATTTCGGAGATTCATGACTGCACTCAGAAGAATCTAAACAAGATATCGTTTTCGGTGTTAAATAAAGCATCTCCAAAACAAATGCATCTATAGTCATTAAATGCATATTAAGACATGAGGTACACTGGTGCATATATTAACAAGCAGAAAGCATAAAATGGCATGGCTAACACGTGCTGAACTGAAGCAGTGCCAAGGTCATCTCAACACAAATCTGTACATATGCTGCATGACAGACAGACAGGCAGACAGGCAGATCTTCAGTACTAACTTTTGCAGATGTCTGAAACATGTTACATTAATTTTCTGACCAGTATTTCCAATGACAGCTAGTGTGGCATTCTAATCTTAGTATCTTTACACTTATGGTCTTATGGCCACCCAATCTGGAATGACGAAGAAACGTGTCCAACAACAGTTTATCTATTTACAAAGTAAATTCTTTGCGTGGCATTGCACTCTCGTAAGAAAGAAGTTGTTATCCAGAAAGTTTGTCAATTTGTCCATTTTGTAATTTAAAAAGTCATAATATTATAGTCCTTCAGTCATACGTTGGCACCAGTATTGCTATGTAATTCTCTTTAACATTTGGTATATGATGAAAATTAGATATATACTATTTGTATACTGAGATCTAACTAGAAAAATCAGCTTTAGAGTTTGTCATCCTCAATATAAGAATTTTCGTTCAATGTCATGATGTAATGTTGTAACAGCTCACGCCGAGAACTTAAACAGGACTCGCTGTGGGGTGTGATTCCCTGTATTGTTGAGCAGATTAGCAGAAGAAACATACCCTATAAACATTTCATTATAATTATAAATCACAGCATGTTTCGTATCCGACAGGGATCGCGTTCCCGACATGGGGAGTGATGACACCAACTAATGACACAACTCTGCATATCGTATTGTGGTGCCTAATACGACTGAATTTCAGAAGGGAATCTAGGGGTTTCACATTCCCAACGTTTCACTGAGATCGGGTACGTAAAGTATGAACGGAGAAAACAGTGACTCTATCACATCTTTGAAGCCTCTATTCTACGACATGAATACTTACAGCTTGGACAACTGAAAACCAAAGTGGTGTTAATATAGAACAATTAAACATGACTTTATTGTGTGACTATATCATACTTTACACCAACAACAGAAAAATAGATCTCCGACTACATGAAAGGTGTGAAGGTACTGTAACGAACAATAGTTGTAGGGATACTGTAGAATAGTGGTTACAGTCGTGGGTGTTGACATTGATAACAAGATTCCACACACTGATTCGGTAATACTCATTCCCGGTGGCCAAAACTATGACCTTGACAGAAAATTGCCGTGTAAAACATCATCAGCGCATGTCAATGTTCGTTAATATTCTCTGAATAGGGGTAGCCTAGTGGTTAAGGCGTTCGCTCGTCAAGCGACCCGGGTTCGATTCCCCACATGGGCACAATGTGTGAAGCCCATTTCTGGTGTCTCTTGCTGTGATATTGCTGGAATATTGCTAAAAGCGGCGTAAAACTAAACTCACTCGCACTCTGAAGGAGGTGTATGGCATTAGGGCCATTAAAGATGCCTTACCCATCTCAGCGAAAAGGAGGCAGCACACAAGGATGCAAAGGGATGAGGCCTTCATCTTGAAAATGTAGACTGGTTGAATGCGTAGAGGTGTCTGTCTGAATGTCGTGAAAGAAGAACATCGATTTACTGAACAAAAGCAGAAACTTCACATTTGGATACATGAAATATATTGAAAATCTGTAGTAGAAAGTACCATAATGCCCAGGTCTAACCTGACACTCCCGCCCATTTCAACTGTGATGAACCACGCGGGGTGCATGTAGCTTTTGTGAAAACGCAACCCTCGAAATTTGAACCTGGGTTTTCGGGTGAACTCTTTAATCGAACGGTACCCAACCGCCCTTGTCAAACATATGATGTAGACAGGGCACTGGATAGCAAAGTTCTGAAATTGGTAAATATTACCATCATGTTGTACAGTATGTACATGTACATTTGGATTCGAAAGAGCAGCTGAACAATGTTTGAAAATACATTATGTTTTACCAACAAGGAATGTTGATAATATACAAGCTTACCCAGCACTGGCAGCAGTCAGATGTGAGGATGGAACGCTCACTTCCCTTTTATACAGTAACTTGCACTGGTTGTTAAGCAACAGACGTTTGTTACCAATCCGATGATAGAGGCGGGAATAGCGTCACCACCAGTCCACACTTTCAACAGGTGCGGTCGTGATTCTATGTTTTTATTCTTTTTTATTTTAGTTACAGCGAACACAGATCGCCTCCGCTACGATTGGTCTGCTGTTGCCCTTGACAGTAGTGTTCACGTCCTTGTACTTTGGAACAGTCATAGTGGTAGAGTTTTCCCAGTAAAGAGGCCACCTGCCTCTTATGTTGACGGAGATATACAGCTTGCCGTCAGAGATCGCCAAATAAGGATATCAATATTGTATTTGTACAATAGTCTTACATTAAACTGTACATTATGTTTTTGTTTGATTTCGTGTACTTAATACAAATGTAGTTAGGACGTTTCTTGAGTGTTCGCACTACACGAAGGAACAGTATTTCCCCAAGTTAACCATGCTAGGAAATAACCCTACCATATGACCAACGGTTGAAATGTAGGTATCGTTAGGCTGACAAATTTGCATTTATTATTCGGATCATGAAAAAAGAGCATTTGAGAAACTATGAACTATTAAGACAGAGGTGTGTAAATATGGCTATCGTTTTCAGATATTTATAACGTGAAATAATGGTAAATATTGTACATTGACGAAACAAGTTTAGATACCCGGGTACCCTTGAAATCATGTATGACCTGATTTAAGAAATACGGTTCCAGAAAAACAAATGATAACAGTTTGATGACGGTTAAATATCTTCTCAAACTTATTTTAATTGCATCTGTCATTAACTTAAACCATATGGGGCAATATGTAAGTCCCCTTTCTACTACCAACGTAAGTCTTGAACCCTAAATCCAGATGAAGCTGACTAGTCACGCGACATTCCACGGATGCAATGTTTGACTGTAAACATTGTGAACGTTGCCGTGGCGCTGTTGAATTGTTAGTCGAGCTGAGACATTTTATCCGTCGAAAAGCATAAACGTATTGTTTCCACCAGTGAAGTTACGTGGGTAAAGCAATTGCAAACCAAGAAACGGGGTGCTGCGGAATAGTTTACCTTTGGAGACTACGAGGCGATGACAACTGACGTGCATCGTGACGTCGCTTACCAAGTAAACGTTTGATAACAAGGGGGCAGGCGAGGCGTACTGGCGTAAATTAAGTGTGGCGTCATGCAAAAAGTGTACTTTATTGCCTGATAAAATACTATCGGCGCCTTTGATTTTGTTTTATCTGGTGTGTTTAAGCATAAGTCGGACAAATAAGGTTTTGCTTAGTCCAACCTCTTGTTTAAATTGGAAATTCACAGTCATTAACAACATGCTGTAATTGAATAGGTCGCCATGAAGAATACAATGAATTCAGGCTGTTTTAAAGGTTTAGTGCTGTTCACACTTCCCCTCCCTGGAAGGACCGCCTCCGTGGTGTAGTGGTTAGAGCGTCCGTCCGGGGAGCGGAAGGTCGCGGGTCCGATCCCCGACCGCGTCATACCAAAAGACGTTAAAATATGGTACTTGTTGGTCCCTGCCTGGCGCTCGGTATTAATGAGTACAACAAAGACTGGTCGGCTCGGAGTCAGTATAATGTGTCTGATTTGGGTATTCATGCTTCACTGCGGCATGGTATCTCAGTGGGCTAGCACTATAAAACCAGCTTCAGTCTGGGCTAGTACAAGCAGCCGCACATACACATGCACGTCGTCATATGAGCGAAATATTCTCATGCACGACGTAAAACCCAATTTCACCTCACCTCACCTCCCTGGAAGATATCTACTAGGTACTTGACCAGTGAAGATCCGGGTTAGAATTGATCTTCAGTAACCCATGCTTGTCGTAAGAGGCGACTAACGGGATCGGGTGGTCCGATTCGATGACTTGGTTGACACATGTCATCGTGTCCCAGTTGCGCACATCGATGCTCAAGAAAATTAGACCGCCACATATGGTTACAATATTGCTGAGAGAAGAGAGAGAGAGAGAGAGAGAGAGAGAGAGAAACACACACACAACTTAAAATCATCGTCACCTCCCCAGCCATAAATAATGAACGGTCCCTAAGATATTTCGTATGTACATTGTATTCCGATGAGCTTGTGTGATATCATGTCTGGCATTACGTTCTCAAAATATATGTCGCCAACAGACTTCTATTTCCCTTTTATTTGAGCAGAAGGCTGCTTCTCCACTGTCTATCTGTACCAAATCACGTGTGTTTCATGCCTGTGACGTGTGACACTTTCATGTCACCATCCGACCATGTCGGACGTACACAACATCTTTTTCATGTTGTAATCTTCGTAATATCGTAAGCGACGTTACCTGTCTCATCAATTATCATCCTTGGGACATCTCAAGGCCAGGACCCGCGACATATCCAAGGGGTATACTCAGTGGAAACCGGGAAAGGAGGGTAGATATCTTTACAAGATGTTACTGCATTCATGCGTCTCCAGAACCTCCACATCCACGGCATATTTACATAAAATGCGCGAACTACATTTGTAATCAGACTTAACTCTATAATGTACAGATGTTCCCCTACTTAAGGAAATATCCATATTTCCAACCCAAGATTCGGAAATTTCAGCACTTATTACAACTTAAAGGACTGTTTTGGAAATACTATTTTATCAAGTGTTGAGGTATCGACTTTTGAATTTATGCTCGGTCATGTCTGTAAATCCGGAGATAGCATGTGTGATAATTGTGTTTGTGCATACGGCAATATACGATGAACATAATTTCAAATGTTTCGTATGAAATAAGCCATAGGCATTATTGTCAATACAAAACTGAAGAAGTTAGTTGCAGAATTCAAATTTGTCTGAACTTAGAGTGAGATAATATATACTCTTCAAAAAAAGAAACTTGACATGCTGTTTTGGAGGCTACTTACTGAGTGCATGTAACTGATTCAAACATGACATCATTGCTCAATTACAGTAAACATGATTATCCAGAAAGCGTTTGGTAAAACCACAGAAGGCCATTAAAAGCCACTTGGTCAGAGTAAAATGTCAGTATCTGGTGTGACCACCATGAGCATCGATAACAGCTTGGCAGCGGCGGCCCATAGAAGAAAGGAGATGCCGAATGCTGTCTTAAGGAATGTTTCGATACTCTTACTGAAGTGCTGCGTGCAGTTCTTCTTGTGTCTGATGTGGCAGATTACGCTGGCGCAAGCGTCGATCAAGAGTATCCCATAGATGTTCAATGGGGGACAAATCGGGTGATCGAGATGGTCATGGTAACACCTGGACGTTGTTTTGCTGGAAGAAGTTATGGCAAACAAGAGTAACGTGAGGTCGAGTGTCACCGTTGACGTTGATGAAGGGAACGACGTGACGTTGCAAAATCTCGTCTCTATAGCGAACCCCATTCAATGCTCCTGTCACGTGCTGTCCGGCAAAAATGATGGATACCTGTCCACACCATGACACTTCTACCGCCAAATCTATCGACCTGCTGTACACGGTTATCGGCGTTCCGACGTCTATATACACGTGAACGTCCATCAGCACGTCTGGAAAGAAACCGAGACTCATATGAGAACAAAATTGTCCTCCATCTTGCTCGTTTTCTGCAGGGCGGTGGGGTAGCCTAGTGGTTAAAGCGTAGGCTCGTCACGCCGAAGACCCGGGTTCGATTCCCCACATGGGCACAATGTGTTAAGCCCATTTCTGGTGTCCCCCGCCGTGATATTGCTGGAATATTGCTAAAAGCGGCGTAAAACTTTACTCAGTCAGTCAGTCAGTCGTTTTCTGCACCATTGTAGACGTTCAGCCTGGTGACATTGTGTCAAGACTTTACGCTGACTGGTCTTCTGGCAAAAAAGTCCGGCTTCCCGTAGTCGATTGCGCACTGTCTGGTGGGAGATTCGGCGCAGTCAAGGGACTTGGGCTGCTGTGGATGTTGCGGTCGTGGTGCGTGAACGAAGATGTCCCACGATGTAACGATCCTTGGCGGCGGCGTCTGTCATTAACACTCCCAGTATTGTTGTATCGGGTCCATAGGTTTGAGATGGTCTGTCTGGACACGCCGAAGTGCCTTGTCACCTCATGCTGCGATGCCCCTCCTTGTAAACGGCCGATGGCGTTTTGTCGTTGAGCTTCTGCCAGTCTTGGTATTCTTTTGTCGTCTATAGTGGCTTAAAGTAATGCATGTGAAGTACCGTTGATGTGGCTTTTTAAAGCCTATAGTCATAGGCTTCACCTCGGAGTGATACTCAATTTCAAATTGCACTTGCATTTCACTTGCTTTAGCGATTCACTACAAATGTGAGTGTAACGTTACGTTTTTGTTCAACGTTTCTTTCCAAAACGTTTTGTCGTCGGCAACCATTCCTCCACATGTTGGGATTCAGCATTAATTGGTTTGTGTCATATATTTTCATAACATTCAAATTGTTGCTATGTCATGTTTCTTTTAATCTTTATATTATGGTTCTAAGCTTGAACCGTAGCCCATTGGTTAAAGCGTTCGCTCGTCACGCCGAAGACCCGTGTTTGATTCACCACATGGGTACAATGTGGGAAGCCCATTTCTGGTGTCCACCGCCGTGATATCGCTGGGTTATTGCCAAATTGGCTTGAAACTAATCTTACCCGGTCTCTCATTATCTTTACAAGGTTGAGTAAAATGATTGATACACAGATCCTGGATGCAAATCAATCATATGCTCATTAATACAAACAATTTACTCGCCCATGCTTGTTGTGTCGTCGTCTAAATCTGACTTTACACGTGATCCACGAGAACAAACCTGATTATAAGCTTCAAAGCCCTTTAATGATCGTTAACAAAATTGCCCTAGCCTCTTCCGCATTCTTCCGAGATTTCTAGTGAACCGAGTCAGGCCGAATCATGAGCTCCTGTTTATCAATAACTATGAAATAGTGATTAAATCAGTTAAAGGTGACCGTCTGTGGCACCAGGTGCATAGAGCTATCGCACTCTATCATGTTCCATCGGGTAATACCCGCCAAAACGAATGCAAGCACGCTGGTTAAGAAACAGTTCACATCTTCAATGATTTATAGAACATGAAGATCAACATATAATATTGACTCATTGCATATATATATAGGCTCTTCTTGGAATCTGGTTAAGAGATGGTCCCCTTCTTTCATGGTTTATAGATTAAAGATCAAAACATGAAAATCAACATACAATATTGACTCATTGCATATATATAGGCTCTTCTTGGAATCTGGTTAAGAAATGGTTCAGTCGTTCATGGTGTATAACCCTGTTATATGTCTCGGCAAGATATTTGATGCTGAAATGTAAATCAGCACATATGATTGTAGCCATTGCCTTTATATATGCTCTTCTTGGAACTACTGCATTATATACGTGGAGGATATTTATTTGGTCATTTCCGATTGTAGACTTCCCCCTTGTCTCTGAAATGAACATATTTTACAAAGAATATGCGGTTCTTACATTTTCTGGAGCAATATTATGAACACGAGCCCCGAGACTTTATTCATGTTAGAAACTGCAGTAATGCTGAACTGCTAAATATCAAAGATTGCGTGAACTGAAATGGATATATTTGTTTCAGGGCCAGCAGGACTGAAATCTAGAATAACAAATGTATCTCTCATCGAGCGACCTGAACAGCCGTTCCTGTTTCAATCTTGGCAGACGTCAGATCTGATACAGGTTGATAAACTGTACACATGTAACAAAGCACGCGGTTGCATGGAAATTAGTCAGATTGTCTGTTGATGTAAGTTGACAGATGGTGAAATGCAAACAGTCGCAGCATTCAAGTCCTACCGGGAAGCGATGATATCATTGTTCCTATTTGGTCAATGTGTTTTAAAAAGTTTTAAAAAGTAACGCGGCCAGTGACCTTTACTGTTGTAACCTAATAGAGACTACCGTAACAGCACCCACTCCACCTGTAGCACCTGACTACCGTAACATCACCCGCTCCATCTGTAACATTAGACTACTGCAACATCACCCATTCCCACACCTGTAACATCAGAATACCGTAAAATCACCCACTCCACCTGTAGCATCAGACTACTGCAACATCACCCGCTCCCACACCTGTAACACCTGACTACCGTAACATCACCCACTCTGCCTGTAGCATCAGACTACCGTAACATCACCCACTCCACGACTGTAACATCAGACTACCGTAACATCACCCACTCCACCCGTAGCATCAGACTATTGTAACATCACACACTCCACATGTAACATCAGACTACTGCAACATCACCCACTCTACCTGTAGCATCAGACTACCGTAACACTACCCACTCCACCTGTAACATCAGACTACCGAAACATCACCCACTCCACATGTAGCATCAGACTACTGCAACATCACCCACTCCACCTGTAGCATCAGACTACTGCAACATCACCCACTCCACCTGCAACATCAGACTACTGCAACATCACCCATTCCACCTGTAGCATCAGACTACCGTAACATCACCCACTCCCACACCTGTAACATCAGACTACTGCAACATCACCCACTCCACCTGTAGCTTCAGACTACTGCAACATCACCCACTCCACCTGTAACATCAGACTACCGTAACATCACCCACTCCACCTGTAGCATCAGACTACCGTAACATCACCCACTCCACCTGTAGCATCAGACTACTGTAACATCACCCACTCCACCTGTAGCTTCAGACTACTGCAACATCACCCACTCCACCTGTAACATCAGACTACTGTAACATCACCCACTCCACATGTAGCATCAGACTACTGCAACATCACCTACTCCACCTGTAGCATCAGACTACTGCAACATCACCCACTCCACCTGTAGCTTCAGACTACTGCAACATCACCCACTCCACCTGTAACATCAGACTACCGTAACATCACCCACTCCACCTGTAGCATCAGACTACCGTAACATCACCCACTCCACCTGTAACATCAGACTACCGTAACATCACCCACTCCACCTGTAGCATCAGACTATCGTAACATCACCCACTCCACCTGTAGCATCAGACTACCGTAACATCACCCACTCCACATGTCGCATCAGACTACTGTAACATCACTCACTCCACATGTCGCATCAGACTATCGTAACATCACCCACGCCACATGTCGCATCAGACTACTGTAACATCACCCACTCCACATGTAGCATCAGACTACTGTAACATCACTCACTCCACATGTCGCATCAGACTACTGTAACATCACCCACTCCACCTGTAGCATCAGACTACCGTAACATCACCCACTCCACCTGTAGCATCAGACTACTGTAACATCACCCACTCCACCTGTAACATCAGACTATCGTAACATCACCCACTCCACCTGTAGCATCAGACTACTGCAACATCACCCACTCCACCTGTAGCATCAGACTACTGCAACATCACCCACTCCACCTGCAACATCAGACTACTGCAACATCACCCACTCCACCTGTAGCATCAGACTACCGTAACATCACCCACTCCCACACCTGTAACATCAGACTACTGCAACATCACCCACTCCACCTGTAGCTTCAGACTACTGCAACATCACCCACTCCACCTGTAACATCAGACTACCGTAACATCACCCACTCCACCTGTAGCATCAGACTACCGTAACATCACCCACTCCACCTGTAGCATCAGACTACCGTAACATCACCCACTCCACCTGTAGCTTCAGACTACTGCAACATCACCCACTCCACCTGTAGCATCAGACTACTGTAACATCACCCACTCCACATGTAGCATCAGACTACTGCAACATCACCCACTCCACCTGTAGCATCAGACTACTGCAACATCACCCACTCCACCTGTAGCATCAGACTACTGTAACATCACCCACTCCACCTGTAACATCAGACTACCGTAACATCACCCACTCCACCTGTAGCATCAGACTACCGTAACATCACCCACTCCACCTGTAGCATCAGACTACCGTAACATCACCCACTCCACCTGTAGCATCAGACTATCGTAACATCACCCACTCCACCTGTAGCATCAGACTGCCGTAACATCACCCACTCCACATGTCGCATCAGACTACTGTAACATCACCCACGCCACATGTCGCATCAGACTACTGTAACATCACCCACGCCACATGTCGCATCAGACTACTGTAACATCACCCACTCCACATGTAGCATCAGACTACTGTAACATCACTCACTCCACATGTCGCATCAGACTACTGTAACATCACCCACTCCACCTGTAGCATCAGACTACCGTAACATCACCCACTCCACCTGTAGCATCAGACTACTGTAACATCACCCACTCCACCTGTAACATCAGACTATCGTAACATCACCCACTCCACCTGTAGCATCAGACTACCGTAATATCACCCACCCCACATGTCGCATCAGACTACTGTAACATCACTCACTCCACCTGTAGCATCAGACTATCGTAACATCACCCACTTCACATGTCGCATCAGACTACTGTAACATCACTCACTCCACATGTCGCATCAGACTACCGTAACATCACCCACTCCTCCTGTAGCATCAGACTACCGTAACATCACCCACCCCACATGTCGCATCAGACTACTGTAACATCACCCACTCCACCTGTAGCATCAGACTACCGTAACATCACCCACTCCACCTGTAGCATCAGACTACCGTAACATCACCCACTCCACCTGTAACATCAGACTATCGTAACATCACCCACTCCACCTGTAGCATCAGACTATCGTAACATCACCCACCCCACATGTCGCATCAGACTACTGTAACATCACCCACCCCACCTGTAACATCAGACTACCGTAACATCACTCACTCCACATGTCGCATCAGACTACTGTAACATCACCCACCCCACCTGTAGCATCAGACTACCGTAACATCACCCACCCCACATGTCGTATCAGACTACTGTAACATCACCCACTCCACCTGTAGCATCAGACTACTGTAACATCACTCACTCCACATGTCGCATCAGACTACCGTAACATCACTCACTCCACATGTCGCATCAGACTACCGTAACATCACTCACTCCACATGTCGCATCAGACTACCGTAACATCACTCACTCCACCTGTAGCATCAGACTACCGTAACATCACCCACCCCACCTGTAGCATCAGACTACTGTAACATCACTCACTCCACATGTCGCATCAGACTACTGTAACATCACCCACCCCACATGTCGCATCAGACTACTGTAACATCACCCACCCCACATGTCGCATCAGACTACTGTAACATCACCCACTCCACATGTCGCATCAGACTACTGTAACATCACTCACTCCACATGTAGCATCAGACTGCCAGTGAGAGCAGTATAACGAGGTGTAGTCAATGTGACGTCTATGCATGGATACTGCTGCAGGTAAAGTGCCAGTGAGAGCATTATAACGAGGTGTAGTCAATTTGACGTCTATGCATGGATAGTGCTGTAGGTTAAGTGCCAGTGAGAGCGGTACAACGAGGTGTAGTCAATGTGACGTCTATGCATGGATAGTGCTGTAGGTAAAGTGCCAATGAGAGCATTATAACGAGGTGTAGACAATGTGACGTCTATGCATGGATAGTGCTGCAGGTAAAGTGCCAATGAGAGCGGCATAACGAGGTGCAGTCAAGTGTCGGCTGTATATTGTGGAGAGTAGCACTGATATCGGAGATGCAGGGAGGTGCATTGCTAATATTGACGGTATAGAGAGGTGTACCGATATTGTCGGTGGTATTTGTGAATTGAAGGTGTTGTCCACAGATTCTACAAAAAGTTACTTACCAAAGTAACCTACACGATTGAAGCGCAACTATGCTAAATTTAAATCATCTTTCATGGTCCAAATTTTCTAACCAACCATTTTGTGATATATTGTTTAATACTGACTGACGGACTGAGTTTGGTTTCACGCCGCTTTTAGCAACATGACGGCGGGGACACCAGAAATGGGCGTCACACATTGTACCCATGTGGGGATTCGAACCCGGGTCTTCGGCGTGACGAGCCAACGCTTTAACCATTAGGCTACCCCACCGCCCTATATTGTTTAATAAAAAACTCACGGGCGAAAGAAACGTCACCTCGCTTTTTTAACATGTCACAAAACAACAAACTCAGATTTTGGAAATTTAATAATCATATTTGGAAAATTAATGGATTTACAACATTCTGAATGATGAAAGTGTGAACTACAGATATAAATACAGTAAAAGCTAAAAAAAATCATTTTAGTGATGTTCCTTTCGCCCGTGTGTATGTGAAATAACATTTCCAAAATACATCATGGCTAAATGCCCTGAAAAAAATATATCATATTAATCCAATTTATATCGAGGCACCGACGGACTCAAACTTAAAGATTTTTTAAAATTCAATCATAAACAAAGAAGCCACTGACGTATTTGATCAATCAGTGTCCTCACACGACCAAAGCCTGACTATGAACAGAACAGAATTAGAAGAAGAGATGATATTGTATGGGTGCTTCATTTAGCTGCTGAACGGAATGAAATTAGCAACATTTTAGTGAGTGAGTTTGGTTTTACGCCGCTTTTTGCAATATTCCAGCAACATCACGGCTGGGGACACCACAAATGGGCTTCACATATTGTGCCCATGTGGGAATCGAACCCGGGTCTTCGGCGTGACGAGCGAACAATATTTTAAAACTGAAATACCACATTAAGGTAGTATCTTGGAACTAAACTCTGTCAAAAAAGAAACGCAACCCCTGTCCTCAGATATGAAAAATTCGTTTGAATGAAGTTATTGCTTCCAAACTAAATGTTATTCGAATGTATTGAAATTATACACGTAATTAATGAAGATTACCATCCAAACAACTGCATTTGTACGCATAAGTGTATTTTATTGCTTATTCCGTCACAACGCATGAAATGACCCTCATGGTGACTTCGCACAAAAAAAACACATGCAAATCATGAAAATGGCAGTTAATGTAGGGGTGTATAAAAGCCCATGTGCTTTCGTATTATATTCATTCATTTGTCGCATGAAAAGCTGTGTGAAAATGCCACGATTGAGTGCTGCCGACCGAAATATCGCCATTGGTCGTGTTCAAGCCGGAGAAAGTTTTGGAACTGTTGCACGGCACCTAAATGTTCACAAAACAACGATATCCCGACTTTGGAGCCGCTACAACAACTTCAATTTGACCAACGATCGCCCGAGAAGTGGAAGGCCAAGAATCACGACCCCCTTCAAGATCGGTACATCCGGGTCCATCACCTGCGTAATCGGCATGCCCTACCAACCGTGACTGCCACACAAATACCAGGTTTGAGGAGAGTGTCAGCTCAAACGATTAGGAACCGTCTGAAAGAAGCGGGTTTACGTGCCTGTAGACCAGTTGTTGGACCTGTACTACGCCCCTACATCTCCGCCGACGACTCAGGTGGTGCAACAACGTAAGGATATGGACTTTACAAAACTGGAGGCGCATCTGGTTTTCTGATGAATCCCGTTTTCTTTTGCAACATCACGACGGAAGAAACGTGTGTATAGGAGACGTCATGAACGTTTTGCGCCCATCTGCGTCCGACAGGGGGACAGATTTGGAACAATGTTCTCAGTTAAGATTGCAAAAGTAAACAAACTTCAGATTCAAATGAGTTTTTTACTGACACTTGGAAAATACTTTGCAAAACATTCTGAAAAACAAGCATTGTTGACGAACATTACAAACTGTTATTGAGGTCTTCATTGTTATCAACGTCATCAAACAACTTGTGAACATGAAAAGCATGAAACAAAAGCATGCTAGATTGTACCTCGTGAAATGTTAACACCAAATACTAGAGCTTTGGAATACTGCTCGACATGAAGAGAAATTTGACTATTATACATATATCTAAATATGAAACCCATGAGGTAGTCTCACGTGTTATCTTTATTTCAAGCTGAGATGGGTAAATCAAGGGAACTGAATATTCGTTGGTTATCGAGCGATATTAGATCATCGATGTACCTGAAGCTAAGTTGAACGTCTTAGCCAAATTAACTTGTCTTGATTTTGCCAACCCGAGCAGAAATTCATATTCATATTTATACGGAAACAGATCTTCTCAGATACCTACCAGCCTTTGTCGTAAATCAATACCCGACATGAGCCCCTAAATTATCTTAAGTTATATTAGGTTTTGTAAAATCTGATAGCTATATACATCCACGCAAATGGTTAAGCTGCGTTGGAAACTGAACTCTTGTGATCTAAGTGTCCATTCGCCCCAACATGTTAAGAGAGCTTTGTTCCTGGATGCTATCGAGAAAACAATGAAAGATCAGTTTTATAAAACTTGGCGTAGTACAGTTGCAACAAGTTCGAAATGATTTCATAAAAACTGTTTTCAGCATATACCCAGTTTGGTAAAGTACCTCTTTCCACCTGAATTAGTATAATCTTTTGTAAAACGTAGAATATTACAGTTGTAACAAGTTCGTTACAGAATCAGTATTATAACTAGCACTAAAATTTAGAAGGTAAAACTACAACCTTCCCGTTGAGGCTGGACGATGAAGAGATGACCCTAGTCTATGTAAAATATCTAACTCAGGTAATACGCAGGTAATACAGACGAATTCTACTATTTATTTCATTTATTCTATTTAATGAGGCTTTAATAAATAAATAATAACCTACATTGATAGTATATACTGTCGAATCTACTGTCGTAGATACTAGGGCTGCGCAATATAACCGGTTTACCGGTATTTATCGGTTCAGACATGAAAACGATACGTATTGCGATACGCTGATCGAAAACCGGTATTTTGACATGCATTCGGAAAACTTCGTAACACTCGGAAATCTTCGGATATATTGTTCTATCCCTGTTTCATGAGTGAATGTACATTTTCATGATTAAAAATGTTAATCAATCAGATTTTGTTGTGGCTTAATGCACGGTAGGCTCCGCATCCTAACGTGCAACACCCACCCTAGTAATAATGTATTTTCAAAGAGATTATCGTAGGGTAGAGACTTATCGGGTAGTGAGGCTCGATGACTACATGTCATCGTATCCCAATTGCTTAGATCGATCGTCATGCTGTTGATCACTAGATTGTCAGGTCCAGACTCGATTATTAACAGACCGGCGCCATATAGCTGGAATACTGGTGAATGCTGGAATGTAGTCATATATACAGATACAATCAGGAACTATTTCCTGCAAATTCTGAGGTTGGTTCCTAAGACCACGAAGCCTTCTCCCAAGTGCATCCCAAACGTGCTCTATTGGATTAAGGTCAGGGGACCTCGATGGCCAGTCCATGACGTTGATTCGAACGTTTTGAAGGAAATTTCGTGTCAACATCGCGGTATGCGGCCGAGCATTATCATGCTGGAACTGTAGACCTGGGCCATGAGCCGCCATGAAAGGAACGAGTTCAGGGGTGAGCACCTAGTCGCGGTAAGCAGCAGCTGTGAGGTTTCCACGGATGACCAGAAGTCGGGAACGGTTGTTCCCACAGAAAGCACCTACACCATGCAACTTCCGCCCCCGAATCTGTCGACTTCCTGTACACAACATTGGGCATACCGTTCACGACGTCGTCTCCAGACTCTATGCCTGCCGTCCGCGAATCTGAGGGTAAACCTGGAGTCATTGCTAAAGACGACTCGATTCCAGTCTCTCTGGGTCCATCGGAGGTGACGCTGGGCCCACAGCAGACGTTGACGTTGATGAAACGGCGTCAATATTGGCCCACGATATGGACGTCGAGAATGGAGATTGGCAGCCCGCGACCGATTTCGAATGGTCTATGAGGACAGTGGACCTCTAAACATCTCAGCCCTGGATCGTGTAGCCGGCAGAAATCTGTCACGTAGGTGACGTAGAACGATTTGACGGTCTTCTGCTCGTGACGTCACACGTGGACGACCCGACCTTGGGCGATCAGAAGTGGTGCCAGTTTGTTGTAGACGACCTCGCAAGTCATACACAGTACGACAGCTGCATCCCATTGCTCTTGCGACGTCAATAACTGATCTTCTCTCTTGCAACATGCCAACGGCACGTCCACGTTGCACATTTGACAATCGTGGCATTTCAAGTACCGTTAGAACTGTGGTTTAAAAGTGTTTTTTTCAATTCTTGAGGCCAATGCAAACACGTGCATATGAAGAAAACTTCGATGCGAAGATCACGTGATCGATTGCACGTGCCTATTTATGTGTACGTATATTTACATATAAATGTATTGATGTATTTATTCCCTATGGTCTTTATCTCTACTTATGTATCGTATTGATACACATGTACAACGATGTTGTTTGAAAAAAGAAATAAATAATCGGGGAATCTGAGAGTCTTAAAGAGGCGACCACATTGATCGTGTTGTCGACACTCGCTGACAATATCGTTCAACGGACTGTCTGGTTTCGACTCCATTATTCCCAGGAAGTCGCCATATAGCCGGACTATTGCTGTATATGGTGTTAAACAACAAACACATTTATAATGATATCGGGCACAAGTCATAAGTTGCAATTCCTGCACTGAACCGCCTTTAATGCAGTAATCGACATATACTCATGCCAATAATGGTTGTCACCCCCTTCAATTTTTTTAATTGGAGAGGGGGTGTGGGGTGGGTGTGTGTGTGTGTGTGGGGTTGACAACCATTATTGGCATGAGTATATTATCAAAGCCCTATACGTCCGCAAAGTCCAAGATTCAACTTTATGGGTCGTTCGTTTTAATAAAAGAGGAGAACCCTCTTTATTGGGTGATATACATGGGGGCTCGCTTTCTGAATGGGTAACTATATTGTATGGCTAGCTATGCCTATCTATTTCTGTCAATACTGCTGATTGTGTGGCTTTATATATACGTTCATAATTATACATTCGCAATGTTCATATTTTATTTTAGACATGCAATGATCGATGTTTCGATCAATCGTTACATGCTTATAAGTATATAAAGTATAACGTAATGCAGTTTACGGTAAATATTTTTGTCACAAATCAGTGGTGATTGTAGGAGAAGCATACAACCTATCAGTGGTAATATTGTTGAATACGTGCAAGTTATCAATAGTGAATATCGGGTCGAGGGGCCTCTGTAGGGGGGATGAGGACGGAATTGTACCACGAATCATACCAGGGAACACGCGACACATGGAACATACGATCACTGATGATATCATCAGATGCATGTTACCGATCAGTGACGATACCATGTGGCACACATAATTGATACATTATGATACTAGGGGGTGGACGACAGTGGTGATTTTGGTGATATACAGACCATGGTAGTGATTTATAGCAGGCAAGATTATAGCAATGTAGTTAACAGCAATACCTAAACACAATGATGTGCTTTGGATTTCGACCAAAACAAATAAAAAAAATTTCTGTTGCGTAAACATCTTTCACTGGTGTTTGAATAAAGAATACATACATGCTAGTAAATATCATTACATATAAAACAAATTACGCCGAATAAATACTGATTCGGTGGATAATCGATGCTCTTGCGTTGATGTTATATACATATACGACGGTCAGTATATAGTAAAGTGGCGAATGTTATTTTGAGAATTGGAGCACATTAAATAAATTGAGATTTGTATATAATATATCCATTCAAAAGTCTGCATACGTAAAGCAGTATAGCTAAAAGCGGCGTAAAACCATACTCACTCACTCACTCACTAAAGAAGCATATATCATTCATCAATGTAAACTATTGATAACGAAATGAATTAGTCTGTCCTGTTGGTTGATGAGTAAACTGGTTTTAGATATTTACTTCTACACTTTAGCTACTTACAAAATGATACGATAAACAGTATCACAAAACGACTTTCGTTATGGTGATAGTCACCTCCACCTGGTTGATGTAGGTATCCAAATACAAAACCGGATTAATGCTACAAAACGAAAGAGAAAGTACCTTGGAAAACCTTCTTTCGTTTTGATATTCTACGTCCATAATTTCAAAATGGCGCTCGTCTGGTGAACATGTCTTGTCGAGAGGAGCTCACATCCCGATCTGTGTTAATCACAGGCCTCCCAGATAATGTTATTGTGTCGGACTTTGTGAATGGCTACTTATCTCAGAACGGTATTACGAAGTTGGCGCAAGCTGTTGACTATGTCGGTGAATCTGACGCGACCAAGCGCAAACCTGGATATGTGGTGTTGCTTACATCGAAGATCGGTGAGTAGACTGAGACAGGGTTGTACTCTACTGCTGGGGTTATTGTGTCGCTGTGCTTATATTGTGTATGACAAACTCAAGTACCGATAACAGGTGTGATTTAACACGCCCCTAGTGACCCGCCATCCGGGACGCCCCTGGTGACTTCATTACTGTTTTTCCCATTTTTTCCCACAACGACATTGCTGGAATAATGCTAAAAGAGGCGTAAAACTAAATTGTACTCAGTTTTTCCCTGGTGTCTGGTGTCCCCGCCACGACATTGCTGGAATAATGCTAAAAGCGGCGTAAAACTAAATTCACTCACTCACTCATTACTGTTTTTCCCACATGGGTACCAGCCCATTTCTGGTGTCCCCCGCCACGATATTGCTGGAATAATGCTAAAAGCGGCATAAAACTAAATTCACTCACTCACTCATTACTGTTATTCAATGAACGAACCACGCACACAAGGGCGGATCCAGAGGGAACATGCGGGGGTGCGTCCTCCCCCCGAAAAAATATCCTTGAGCATTTCCCCTAACCTTTGGACTCTCTCTCTCTCTCTCTCTCTCTCTCTCTCTCTCTCTCTCTCTCTCTCTCTCTCTCTCTCTCTCTCTCTCTCTCTCTCTCTCTCTCTCTCTCTCTCTCTCTCTCTCTCTCTCTCTCTCTCTCTCTCTCTCTCTCTCTCTCTCTCTCGTTATCCGCCCTGGTACATTCAGTAGTTCATTGGTATAGTTATCTTGTCATGATTCTATTTCTTTCCCTTAAATGTATGTAATATAAAAATGTATTGCTCAGTAGTTGTTCAATTGTTCTCACTTCCAAGAATACAGATGCAGAAATCAAAAACCAGTTTGTCCACTAGACTGAGAGACCTTTTGTTAGAGACCCAGTCAACAACTAGCTCTTCCTTTCCAGGAAAAGAAAGCTCCTATATATATATCTGAGCGTCCTGGTAGCTGATCTGTAGGTGCGTTACTGGGTCGCTATATTTACAATAGCCATTGATAGACACAGTGACTCAGCGACGCGGCGACAGTGAAAAGGCCGACTTATATCAGTGTTTAAAACTCCCAAAATGGCAAGCCAGACAGCCGGACTGGTAACTTTTGAAATTTACCAGTCCGGATACAAACTTGCCTTGCAAACTGAAAGAACGTGTGTTGTGATTAGTTATTGTAAAATGAACTGTCCTATCGTAAATAGTTTAACATAATTATCATAAGACCTTAAACACCTCAAACTGACGACAAGAGAACCTGTCTGATGTTATGAAATATTTACTGTTTGGAGTAAAAACATCTATCAGACCACCGGACAGGCTACTTTTGGTAAATTGGTAGTATAAGCATAATATGTATATCCTTACATTGATCAACAAAGATGAAATCTGTTTTACCTAGAGATTATTAACCGAGTGTGTTTCCGTACCATTGATATCTATAAATTGAAGCAAATCGGACATGAATTTATATGAAGAGACGCAATGGAAAACACCCTCGTAAACTCGCTACGCGGCGTCATCAATCAAATGTTAAAACGTTTTAGGATTCTCATGGTGTGTATGGAGTTTGTGAAAGTAGTTCGTGTATTGACCTATTTTGCAATGTTTATCAGATTTGGATACAAAATCTTTATCAGATTGCTAAATTGCATCGATAACACCCTCCATCGTATGATAATCATTATTCTTTTGTTATTATAGCAAAAGGACACAATTTGAAATTTAATTTCATCTGCCAGTCATACAAAACGTTAAAATGAAAAAAACTAACGTCAATATACGTCTTTATATTTTTGCATATAAACCTAATGAATATATTATTATATTGTTATGCAATACTTCATAAAAAGTACACGATCTGTTCAAGTGAATTTAAAACGTGGCTGTAGTATCTAGACATTTTGTAGATTGCTAAGGTGAATTATGTGTCACACACACACACACACACACACGCACACGCACTGAACTTCCCGGCTTAAAAATGAAGTGGAATGATTCTGCTGAATGATACAACAAATGAATAAAAGCAAAATACAATTATTAAAATTAAAACCGACTAAAGTTATAGCAATAATACAGGCCATTACCATGTTCGAGGAATGTATCCATCAATATCCACATAAAGGGACGAGATGCCATTCATCCGTAGCTCACAAAGAAAGCTGTTCCATTTTATGTGTCATTTGACAGTCGAAAAAGATGTGGAAAAGATGTATATAGCGTTATAACGAGTGATATATTTTTTCAACTGGTCACGTGACTGTTTCGGGTTTTTCTTCATTGGTCACCCAAGACAGCACACATGACAACTCTTTGCATAATGTCCACCATTCGTTAAAAAAGTAGTTTAGGACGTTGTTTTTACACATACACTTTACGACAGAATGTGGGTGTGTTCAGTGTAGGTTAGTACACCTACATACAAAATGTTTGACAAGATAAAAGTAATGGATCAATCAGCTTGTTATCGGTTTATCTTTTGATCGATTTTTGTTTTTAACTCAGTTGATAATTCCTCTTTCTGCACTTCCATGCGTATATTACATAACATGTATTACATTTGCCACATAGTGAGTATTTACTCCAGACATGAGAAATGCCAAATGGAAACCCTTGTCGGGTAATCTGAGTGGTGTTACTATTAATCATACCTGTTATTAATACATTAACTGCCCATCAAATGAATGATGACAAATAAACAGGTGTAGGTTTTTATCACAAAACACGGGCTACGGCAAGGGAGTAGTAATCGCTGTATTGCATGCAATTTTAATTGCCTAAAAACTTAGGAGTCGACGCTGTTTTGAGGATACGAACGGAACGTCATTGCTGCATAAGATGTACATATATAAGCATTTGCCGTGTACTAAAGTTATAAACTGTATATAAATATTTACCTTAGTACATTTTCAGATTTTTCTAGTCATGGCAATGGGGGTTGATTTAGTTACAGATTCAAGTCATTCAACAGTGTGTTTTAAATATCATTGGTCAATAGACATCACATTGTTACATGACATGATTAATTATCGAGGTAATAAAACACAAATAGAATCAAATTGGACCTATTTGTGAATGAGCCCATGTGTGAAAGAGAGCTGAGCGGAGTTACGTCTCTTGGGCATGTCATATACCTGTGTCAAAAATAATCCCACATGACATGTTGGGTTCACATTAGATACGTGAATCTCAAAATGCCCACACGATCAGCATGACACATTTTTCTACTCCAGCTCTACTCAGAATCGATAGAAGTCTGGCCTCATCGGAATATGAGAATCCAGAATCAAATCGTCCTTGTTTCACATTATGCTGGACAAAGTACAAAGTGTATCAGTGATAGCTCGATAAATGTGTATCTTGATCAACATTGAATAACTGACGGGAACCAACGTGTTCATTTTGTTCCATCTGACAGATGCACGGAGGATACTGGTTGAACACCAGGTGTCAGAATGCAGGTATGAGAGAGGCGTGTCGACAATATCGGCCATGAGGTGTCCCGAGGAACTCATACCCGCCCCCTGGCTGGAAGATCCTCCACGTTACAACACGGTAATAATAACGATAATAGTAAATGGGATTGGTCTTAGGAATCACCCCGCTCCAACCCCTACCCTCCACATCCCCATTATATGTAAGATTTTTTTCATTTCAAACCCGAAATTAACTAATGCTCAAATTAAAGTATACGTGTTTGACCAACGTGGAAAAGAAATAAAAGCATACATAAATGAATATCTGTTCAATTTCAATAGAGTAACTATTCAATTCTACAGCAAATGAACACAAATATCATTTCATACAAAGTCGGAAATACCGTTTGACTGACACTGAAAGACACGTGGTATAATAGTCTGAACTTTTACACAAATCAACAAGGCGGTTATTCTGCAAAATGTAATCAAAGGTTGAATCAGTTTGTCGTTTGTGAGTCTTGCGTTATCGTGTTGGTAGACAATGCCATCTGGTTGTTGCTGGATATAAATGGCAAAACACCTGTATCTTTGAGCATTCAGGTTCTCATGAATGCAGATCCAAGCGGTCGGATTTACTGAATGCAATTCGGCGCTAAACGTTCACACGTACACGTGCCCGGCTGTCAATACTGTACAGCCGAAACCTACCGTGTCGGTGAACATTACACGTCGTCAATCACGCATCTGCCAACGTTGCCTGGCCCATGTCAATCGACCACGTCAGTTTTGAAGAGTCAGATGCACATTGCGGTAGGGTCGACGTGCTCGAAAACCATGTTCTCTTAGTCGCCAGTAGGTCGACGGATACGGCGTCCTAGTGTCGTCGTCACTGCCGTTGACGTTGTCGATACAAGATTATTTCTCCCATGAATTGTCCGGATGTGGCGATCATCATCGGGCGTTGTCACACATGGTCGACCACTCCTAGGTCTGTTTGACGTATTGCCTGTTTGTCTTAGTCGTTGCATCAGTCTGATGACAGTTGCTCGGGTGCAGCCGAAGGTTCTGGCAATGACGGTGTGGTTAGCTCCTTGTTGGATCATTCTGACAGCTCTCTCTCTCTTTCGATTTGCCTCAAACGTGGCATATTTTGTGTGTTGTTTTACTACTGTATTGCTCACGTGTCGCGTAGGTTGTTTCATGCCGTCAGTTTGCACGTGCATTTCGTGTTACATAAGAAAAAGTCGTTTTGGATTTTGTAGCAACGATTACACGATTCGTTAAGTTGTTTCGCCGTTTGTTCCCGGAAAGAATGGTTCTGCGCGTGTGTGACATGGTCTCAGTATGGTTTGATCACATCATTTTTATTTTTGTGAATCGTTATGTAATATTTTGCGGTGTATAGTTTCTTTTGAGCACTAGTTTACATTTCCTATTTTCCAAACCACCCGTTCCTGACGTTGTTTAAACGTATGACATATTTATTTGTAAATTTCAACTTATGTTATTCATGCAAAGAGGCAGTTTTAGTTGTAATGCTTTATATTATGCCTGATATATGATTGCCATGACAACATCATCATTTTATGGGGGTTATGATGCTTTGTTTGATGGAACATGAAAGTGTAATAACTAATGTGACCTTTAAGTGAAGTCATTGGATTGGTATCATAATAACCTTTCTTTTTATGTCAAGCTGCACCAGACACCTGGTGTCAATGTGGAACGTCCACCAAGTGACCCAGATAGACACCCACCTCCGAAAGACAAACAAACTGAAGAACAGATGCCCCTACCAAAACACGACACTGAGTGCGACCCTGTTATCCATGAAAAGCCCCAACAGACCTTGAGTGTCACTGAGCCGTCAGTGATGCAATCCTCACAACCGAATATCCAGGAACCCAGATATCAGGCTCCTCAAGGAAACTTAAATGATCATCAGAATATGGTCCCTGGAGGAAGTCCTGACGGTTCACCAAGACCGCAACGTACACAACTCACGCAGAACATTCCTTCAGGACCTGCTCCAGGAATGCCAAGTGTAGTTCAGCCACAGAACATCCTGCCAGGTTCGCCTTGGGCTCATCCCTACCCCGGTACTGTGCCTCCTTACTACCATGCCCCTGCGAATCTCCAGCCACACCCACACCACATGCAACCACCTGGACACCCACAATATTCTGGGAGATATCCACAACCGAATCCTGGGAGATATCCACAACCAGATCCTGGGAGATATCCACAACCAGATCCTGTGAGATATCCACATCCAAACCCTAACTATTCATCACATTCACATGGACCATATCCACCGCCCCCACAACATCCAACACAAGGCCCGCCATATCAAATCCCACCACAACAACAGCAACCATACGAAAACCCAATGCAAGGTCAGCAATACCAATTTCAAATGCAAGGTCAACCATACCAAAATCAAATACAAGGTCATCCATTTCAACCACCCCCATTCCAACAATATCAACAAAGGCCTTATCTACCAGCTGAACACTATCCACAAGCCAACTATCCAGCTCCAAACTATCCAGAAGGACCCCCAGTGCATCCACAGGGTGCACCCTCTGCCACACAATTCGGTGGATATCACCAAGAGCAAAGATGTCCTTCACCCAAACCCAAAGAACATCCAGTTCCTAAAACAATCGGGGACCAAGAACAGAAACCTAAAGGTACGGTATATCTTGTTCAGTTGTTTCGAGAATTCAAACCGATGTGACTGTGCTGTACCAGATACTGAAGTTAAGGATGCTGATGTCACAGAATTAAATGAACAGTATTTTCGACAATTGTTATCTTAACATATGTAAATGAACACGGCTCTCATTGCCGAAAGCTATGAATACAGAATGTCATTTAGGAAATGGTCAAATGTAACACATGTTATAATTGGTACTATACTTCCTCAAGTTACACTTGTCAGAGGCGTACACAAGGTCGTTGTCTAGACTACCAGTCATCCGACTTTCATATTTGTGGAAGCTTTGGTGGCTGAGTGGGTTAGATGGTTGACTTTGTTTGATGGTGATTAGGTGCCAGACTCTAAGAGTGTGGATTCAAATCGCGGAACAAAAGTGCTTCTGTCTGTTCTTTACGGAGGAACAGTAATCCCAAATACAGCATATATGTTACTGGCAAACAAGGATAAGTCGGACCGGCGCAGAGAACGCGTTTAGGAGAAGTAGGCGGTGCACGGCAATGAGCAAACCCATTTGGTTTGTGTAAGGTAAAGCAGATGTAGGCTAGTGCACGTGCAGTACATGAGGATGAAATTGATTCCGCGAGTAGCTGCACGCGCCTTGCGCCTTGCATCACCCATCGCACTACAATTGATCGCGGACAACCTGGGACCCCTTCGCTAGCAATGGCAAACGCCAGTGGGCGGCACTCATACATGCTAATACGGGTCAATTGTAGGGGTGTCATGATTCACTCTCACTTCGATTCGATACGATTATCGATTCAATTTGTTCGATTCGATTCACCAAAGCTGAGGACAAAGTCAAATTTGTTGTAATATCAGTTTAATTTGGCAAACTTTGAAAAATTGGCACAATGCACAGTTAGAACACTGTCAAGACAAGTTGTCAACAAATACTCACTAAACAAGTGATCATGAAATTAAGTTTCAGTCACGAACTTTGGTCACGAACTCTGGGCACTTACAATGTCTCCGGCAGTGGAGAATACCCTCTCACTGGCCACACTTGTAGCAGCGAATTTTCAACATAATTTCTTACGATTTTCAGGTGAAATAAACTCTCAGTATTAGAATGTAAGTACTTTATGAATCGAATCGAAACGGATGCATTTGAAATCGAGATCGAATCGTACATCTATCGATTCGATTTTCGATAAACCGAACCGAATCGTGACACCCCTAGTCAATTATCAGGTCGGTGCTCAACTTATCCTTGTTTGCCAGTACATTTGAACACTTTCTAACTGGCATCGTGTATTCACAATTGTTATTACATTATCTAGATCTAGAATTGATTTCCCTGCCCGGAAATTGGTTGGAAAAATTCCATCTTATAAAATCTACTTTGCATTGATTGTCCATAAGTCACCATTATATTCATTTGTTTCTGCAATCAACCTAAAATATTGGAATTCGAAATATGTTCTTAAACATTTTGTTCAAACATATGATAATCTTTCCTTCACAGCCACACCAAATGCCGGTCCCACCACCCTGGAAGTGAGGGGTATACAGCCCAACATGACTGAGGATAGCGTGAAGCTGTATTTTGAAAATAGACGAAAAAGCGGCGGGGAGAGGGAGAGGTGGTAAAGGTGGATATGAAGAAGAGGAAGAACAAAGCTCTGGTCTTCTTCAAAGATCCTGAAAGTAGGTATCTGTGTGTATGTATAAAGTTCCTGGTACAGTATTAAAAACTGTGAACGGCTTCCTCATCCAAAACTGTTATATTACAGTCACGTTCACATTAGTCCTTGGATTTTCATGGGTGTACTACGAGTGAGTGAGTGAGTTTTAGTTTTACGCTGCTTTTAGCAATATTCCAGCAATATCACGGCGGGGACACTAGAAATGGGTTTCACACATTGTATCCATATGGGGAATCGAACCCGGGTTCTCGGCGTGACGAGCAAACGCTTAACCACTAGGCTACCCCACAGCCCCTGGGTATACTATGAATATAACGGTAATAGCTGTAGAAACAGTCATCAAAAATGACGTCACATCTGATTAACAAGCACAAAGTGTGGAAGTTGTTTTGTTTTATATTTTGTTCAGTTCAATGACAAGTTATTGAAAATACAATTCAAATTCAAATTCAAATTCAAATGTTTATTGTATGAAAGGCCATGGGCCTACATACATGAAGTGTACACGGTACATTATAGGATCAATTGCCAAAACAATGTCTATATTTGAAATATAACATTACAGATTAATAATCTTGATAGTTTGTGGTTGCCATAAGGCGAGCAAATTGATGTACTAAAGGGCGATTTAAATATTTATTTGGTATGTATTTCCTTCGAATGTTCTTTAAGGATGGACATATGAGGGTGAAATGGTACAGATCTTCGATGTTGTTTAAATTACAATATGTACATACCCTTTCAGACTTCGCAATTCTATTATGTCTCCCGGTATCAATATTTAGCCTTGTACATCCAACTCAAGTATGAGCAAAGTCGGTTGCAAATGTACACAAGGTCGAATCTATTACATATTTCTATGCTTCGAGGCTAATCTTATATATTTCTACTGTAACTAAAACTGTATAAAACATTAGAATTTGTTGATGAGCTCATTCCATTTTCTGGCAACATTACACAATAAGAAACACGTGCATAATGCATTCAGGATCAGAATTACAAGAGAGAACAAGTATTCCTTTCAACCATTTTCATCATATACAAAACCTTCCTTGTAAATATTACTCTGTGAATGAGTCTGAATTGGAATTTTAGTAACCTAATAATCTTTGTACATTTTCTATACTGGGTAAATATTTCTTTCCATGAAGTATGAACATTACTTATGGTTTGCCATCGTGACAAACATCTTCTTGTCTATTAGGGGTGGTGGGGTAGCCTAATGGTTAAAGCGTTTGCTCGTCACGCCGAAGACCCGGGTTCGATTCCCCACATGGGTAAAATGTGTGAAGCCCATTTCTGGTGTCCCCGCCGTGATGTTGCTGGAATATTGCTAAAAGTGACGTAAAACCATACTCACTTACTCACTCTTGTCCTATTACATTCTATCATAGATAATCTTGCACCCAAATCAAAGGATGATATTAATCTGGTGGTTTAAAAAGATATGTTCACGTAATATCTTCTTAATGTTCGAGTTCTCAAAATTAACCATCTTCCGATATATTTGCCATGAAACTAAAACATCCCACTAACACCCACTGGTGTTCTGCTTGTTATAATTAACATTTACCCCTAGTAAAATGATTGCCTTTCGATTAACTTTACATTTTCTTAAAGATCATCATATCTTCCCACAGTCAAGGAACTGAAACCAGCTGTCCAATATAGACTGTGAATCGTTAACATTTTGCATCACGTTCATAACCTGTAACTGTCATTTTCTTTAGTTGCAGACCGTGTCCTCAACAAGAAGCCCCACCTGATTAACAAGCACAGTGTGGAAGTTCTGGCTTACATAGAACACTCCGGTGCTGCTGATGATGATGATGAATCTGGAGAAGATGACGACATTCAAGAACAGAGCACTATTGAAGTTCGGGGATTCAAACCCAATACAAGCCGGGACACTCTTGAATATTACTTTGAAAACACTAAAAGAAGTGGAGGTGGACCTGTGACAAACTCTGAGAAGAAGGATGATGTCATCTTCATTACGTTTGAGTCACCTGAGGGTAAAATGTATTCCTATTTATTGTGATATAATAGATGTCTTGAGTAAGTGAGTGAGTGAGTTGAGTTTTAGGACGCTTTTAGCAATATTCCAGCAATATCACGGCGGGGGACACCAGAAATGGGCTTCACACTTTGTACCCATGTGGGGAATTGAACCCGGGCCTTCGACGTGACGAGCGAACGCTTTAACCACTAGGCTACCCCACCGCCCCACATGTCTTTGGAAATTTACGATTTTAGGTTGCAAAGGTGAAATGTTCTTCAGGGTGTGTTCAACGTTGTTGATATAGTAACATCTCCGTAATACTGGAGGCGGTGGGAAGCCTAGTGGTTAAGGCGTTCGCTCGTCACGCTGAAGACTGGGGTTCGATTCCCCACATGGGCACATTGTGTGAAACCCATTTCTGGTGTACCCCGCTGTGATATTGCTGGAATATTGCTAAAAACGGCGTAAAACCCAACTTACTCACTCCGTAATGCTAGGTGTCCGACAGGGTAATAACCAGTTCCATCTTTGAACGTTTTGGGGTGTAACGCTGTAGGTCGAACAACCTACATTCCATTCCCAGGCAGACTAGACGATCAAATAAGAGTATAAACACATACATATTGATTGGTATATATTGTTCAAACAATGTATGTTATAAATAGGAACCATTTTTATTTATATTTATTACGTCACATCGTCACTTGCTTGATAACGGTGATACCCTCTACCCCGAATCAATTGCAATAAAGAAGATGTATATCCATAAAAATCGCTCCTCTTCATCATTCCAGCTTCTAAATAACACTTAAATATATGTAACAGTTCTGTAATATAAACATGAGAGGTAACGTCACAAATTGTGTGTTGCAAAATATAACATTGTTAGCAGGAATAAACAGGGCAATTAGCAGCATATTCATTTGGTAAAACAATTGTACCTTCTTGTTTAACATATTTTCAATTTATATATTCAGTTGTCCAAAATGTCCTGGAGAGGAAACACGTTGTGGATGGCGCAAATCTGACAGTGAAGTTACATCGCCCAACACCTTGTTACAAGAATAGGTTTCTTGTGACCAACATAAGCAACACAACCTCCAAGGACAACTTAATGTTGTTTCTGGAAGCACGGGCACGTGGAAACGTAACTGAAGTACTGTATGGAGACGTCCCTGGGAATGCATTGGTAACATTTGAAGATGACAACATCCCTGGTGAGTGATAACACTAAATCTTGTAGCGAAGTGGTTAGATGAGCGGGAATGAGCAACCGTCACTTGAATCTTGTTCAACGACCCAGTGACAGCGGATATTTCCTAATTTGACGCTTACGTGACAAAAATAATTTTCGATATCATTTGTTATTTTGCCCACATGTGTCAATGTTTGTTCGATCTTAACAATGACAGCTTCCTTATCTCTCATTTTTCAGACTTTGAAAAATTACAACTTCAGTGCGGCAAGAGGCCGCTTGATGGACAACACCTCCAGGTTGAAAAAAGTACCAATTAGTGACAGTGTGATTGTAAGGGGATTGAAGAAAGAGTCGACTGGAGAGACTCTACAGTTTTACTTTGAAAATAAAAAATCTGGTAACACTGATGGAATCCCAGTTACAGTTTCCACACACAAGGATGAAGGCTATTGTATTGTCAAGTTTGAGGATTATAAAGGTAATTTACACTTCATCTTCCCGACGGTGGAGTGAATGTGCAATGCAACAACTTTGAATCGTGTTCAGTTATGTCAGCTTGTGTGGCGTGGGAAGCGCGAAGTAACGCAGGTGTCCCATCCACGACCAAGTTACAGTGTTGAGAAATACAGAAACATAAATAGAGATTATTACACGAGCAAGTGTGTCATACTACTTATACGAAACGAGTGTGAAATTTTGAATACATAATTTTGCACGAGTTTCGTATAAGTCGTATGTCACATGTGCGAGCGTAATAATTTCTTTATTATCTATTTTATTCATGTACATTTGTGCATTAAAACACGGTCAGCAAGTGTGATTGCCCTGTTAACTGAAGTCACGTTCAATTGTTTAATGACGTCAAAGACGACGAAATACAGAAACAATGGTTGCTAGGCAAAAGTGATATGTGCATCTATGCACGTATTGAAAGGATGACATGACTTGTGTTCCACCATATGGATAATAATCAGTATTCCGTTGCGGTCACCAAGGACGCACCTTGTAAAGCAACGGTGTTGCCGTTAGAGTGAGTGAGTTTAGTTTTACGCCGCTTTTAGAAATATTCCAGCAATATCAAGGTGGGGGACACCAGAAATGGACTTTACGCATTGTCTGAACAACCATACATGCTAGTACAATTGTAACTAGCTTGATTAAGAACTTCTCAACTTTAGCTGACTGGACCAACCTAGTCGCCGCTCTTAGCGGTACTCAGTTATAGCACGGCAAGTCTGCTCAATGTGGGAGGAAAGCCTGAAGTATTCATAGGTTCCGAACTTGCCCAAGGGAGGCAACTCTGTACAGAGAAAGTGAGAGAGAGAGGGGAAGGGTGTCTGTTGTGTCATCAAATTTGTGTCGCAGTTAACTTGTACTGTGGTATCAATATAAGCAGATATATACATAATGCGTTTTCTGGTTTCAGCCATAGATAAAATCCTTCCTAAACAACACACGGTAGATGGGGCAAAATTGACTGTGCAGCTCTACGTCGAACGTCTTGGACTGGGCATTGAGGATACCGATGGATCTTGGTACAAACAGCCACAACCATTCACTGTAGAAAATCTCGACAAACCCAAATGTAGGTTTCTGCAATCATCCAGGACGGACAAGGACAAGCTGAAACAGAGCCTGAAAGAGCGGCATGCTGACATCACCTGGTTGTCGGACTACTCAGCAACGATGACATGCACGCTTAACAAGGATGCCAAAGATGCTGTTAAGCTGGCACAGTCTTGGCGCCAAGATACAGAGAAGTTTCTGAGGGCTTTTGTTGATCGCTTTCAAACTGAGGAATATACAACCCTTGACCAGATCTGGGAGGATGTGAGGAAGGACTTGAGCAAAATGCCCGAGGCAAAATCTGTTCTCATGGATCTATGTGATGAAGACCATAAGGTGATAGTGGTCGGTCATTCTACAGACGTACAAAAAGTCGGTACGAAAGTGAAGAAAACTATACAAGGTGTGGAGAACGAATTCCAAAGGAAGCAGAAGGAGGTTACTGAACGGATTACAAATTTGAAACCACTTCAGCTCCAACTCCTTGTAATGGATGGGTATGTAGCTGATATGAAGAAGCGTTATTCCACAGATCTCAAAGTGACTGTCAATGCTGAACAAACCGAGATGATTTTCAAAGGTCAAGTGAACGAAATCAACGACTGTAAAGTTTCAATGTATGAGAGAATTGCAAGTTACAATTCACAAAGACTTACACTTTCCCAAAGATTGGTTTCGTTTCTAGATAAAAGAGACGTAAAAGATATGGTTATGAACAAACTGAGAGACATGAAGATCACTGGAGTATGGGACATTGACAGTAAAACCAAAACTGTAATTGTCATGGCAACGACAGAAGAAAATGCTGCTTTTCTAGGACGAAAGCTGAAAGATATGATTGTAGAGCATCATGAGAAAATTGATAGAGAAAATGCCTTCCTTCTATCTTCTGATAAGTTGGCTGCCTTCGAGAAAGCAACATTGGAAAGATATGACAGTTTGGTAAGCCTTTATACTGACCGACAAGCCTCTCAAGTTGTAGTTGTAGCATTTGACAACACAATTGATAAGATCAGAGAGGAGCTGAACAACTTTATCCAACAAAACTCGGTGTACAGGCAGATAGTGAAACTGCCTGGTCCAGTCTACAGATTCCTCCTCGCGAATGGAGATCGTGAGCTGATGGAGATTAGCCATGATCTGGCAAAACATAATGGAAAACTGGACAAGTCGACTGCACCACAGATAACAGTAAGTGGGTGCCAGGAGGTTCTTACCAAAGCTGTGCAGGGTTTGATGAGTCTTGCGAAGAAAGTCATCCATAAGAAATACACTCTTAAGAAACCTGGAATCAGTAAGTTCATCAATTCTGAGGACGGGAAGAGTGTTATTGGATCAACAGAGAAGGATACTCGATGTATCATAGAACTTTCATTCGATGAATCTGTCAAAGTTAGAGTCGAAACGATCGGTTCAATGCCTGCCTCAGTTACTTCTGTACCACATGGAAGAAGCGGGACAAGAGTACTTGCGACCTGTGACATAGACTCCAACAGAAGGATTCATGTTGTCATAGGTGACATCACAGCTATGGAGGTGGACGTCATTGTCAATGCCGCTAACAACAGGTTAGATCACATCGGAGGACTGGCAAAAGCCATAGCAAATAAGGGTATGTACATTGTTATTATTTAATGTTTTTGTGATAAATCTTTATACCAGTATAACATGATTAAGTCAAGTAATTTTGTTTTGATTCTGTCAGTATATACTGAAGGAACAAAATAGGGGATCACATGAAAGCACAAGTGTTCCTTTATTTTATTCCTGGGTTTCTTCACAAGCTTTGTATCGCACAACTTGGGAAGAAACCTGGAAAACATAAAGGAACACTTGTGCATTCATCTGATCCCTTATGTTTTCCCCTCAGTATACATAACAAAGGACCCCCTCCGTGGTGTAGTGGTTAGAGCGTCCCCCCGGAGAGCGGAAGGTCGCGGGTTCGATCCCCGACCGCGTCATACCAAAAGACGTTAAAATATGCTACTTGCTGGTCCCTGCCTGGCGCTCGGCATTAATGGGTACAACAAGGACTGGTCGGCTCGGAGTCAGTATAATGTGTCTGAGTGGGGTATTCATGCTTCACTGCGGCATGGTATCTCAGTGGGCTAGCACTATAAAACCAGCTTAAGTCTGGGCTAGTACAAGCAGCCGCGCATACACATACACACGCATGCATGTCGTCATATGAGCGAAATATTCTCAAGCACGACGTAAAACCCAATTTCACTTCACCTCATAACAAAGATATTTGAATTAATCATGTCAAACTGGTACAAATATTCATCACTATTAGTATATATAACAATGATAACAATACAAGGCAATCAATCATCTGTGAGGATTCGATCACCTTTACGTAGAGTTACACAAATCTTCTTGTCATCAGGAGGACCGACAATCCAGAAGGAGAGTGACGCCTATACAGCTAAGAACAAGACTTTGAGAGCTGGGGATGTCGTAACGACTGGTTCTGGACGTCTCCCTTGTAAAATGGTTGCCCATGCCGTTGGTCCGTGCTGGTCTGGTGGTCATCGGGGGGAGGAGGGTGACCTGAAAGATGCCATCATGTTGAGCTTGGAGCAAACAGACAGAAATGGATACAAATCCATTGCATTACCTGCTCTTAGTGCTGGAATATTTGGATACCCAGTGAAACTTGCAACAAGGTAAGATCAAGGATGAGAATCAGTGTCAATGAAAGTTATGTATTTATAATGTATATCATACATGGTTACAACTGAAACTGTGTCACAAGGGCCTGTCCAGTTAATTGAAATTGAGAAAACTCTTTCAACACATGTTGAGAGTTCGGTTTTTACGCCGATTTGAATAACTACACAGTTGTAAGGTGACTGAAGTATCAATTCATATCCATGTATTATGTGTGCATGACACTTAATGTCTGAGAAGACAAATGTACACTGCCGTCTCATGAGACGACCCGTGAAGGTCCGGGTTAGAATTGGTCTTCAGCAACCCATGCTTGTCGTAAGAGCGACTAACAGGATCGAATGGTCAGGTTCCCTGACTTGGTTGACACATGTCATCGTATCCCAAATGCGTTGATCGATGATCGTGCTGTTGATCATTGGAATGTCTGGTCTAGATTTGATTATTTACAGACCGCCGCCATATAGCTGGAATATTGCTGAGTGCGGCGTTAAACAACAACCAAACCATACCCAACTATAGGACTAGCTGGGAACGTTGAACCCCCCGCACAACCCCCACCCCCTCTCCAATAAAAAAGATTGAAGGGGGTGACAACCCTTGTTGGCATGAGTATATATGCTGTGTTAACGTTACTGCAGAACCATGCATCTACTTATAAATTATCTGATGTATCCACATTAATTTTTCTACATGCAAAGTGTCATGTCTCATTTCAGGCACATTGTTGAGGCCATTAAGAAATTCTTCACTCTAGAGAGTCCAAACAGTGACGTGACCAATGTCTATATGATCGACACTAATGAGGGAACCACCAAGCTGTTCACTGTGGCTCTACAGGAAGTGTACAGTGACCGACGAGTGACCCTGACAGAGAGCACCAATAGACCTGACATGCGCCCACCCTTAGCTAAAAAACCGAAACCGGTCGCTGGCGGTGTCCGTAAGTATTTTTTACGATTCTTCTATATCTTTTAGATATAAGGCGTAACACGAGATCCAACTGTCCATGACCTCGTTGGAAAGTGGAATTTGCTCGATGTTTTGGAAGTCATACCAAAAGATATTTTAAGATGGTACTTGTTGTCTCCCTGCCTGGCGTCCGAGGTTGAGCGTCCGGATTGGAATTATTATTTCTCTGAATTGGATGTCCATGTTGAATTATGGCTAAGTATCTTAGCTGGCTAGTGGACAATGGACATAACACCAGCATTAGTTTGGATTAGTACTCTTTCTGTTTATCAGTTATCAACAAAGGGAATGAGCCCACAGGTGGACCTGGGGTTTGCGGCACTCACTCTTAATAGTCTTAATATCTGCTTGTGGATGCTACCCTCATGTAAACAATATGTTCCCTGTTTTCGTCATTAATACAAGAATGTGTTTCCTTCTCTTTCAAGGTGTATTACCAACTCAAGGGTCAAACACATCTTCACGCTGCAAAGTGACCATTGTCAAAGGCGAAATTGCGAAACAAAAAGTAAGAAGTGCTCAGCTGTGCATTGTAATGGTCAGTCTGTTGTCGTTCTGTTGTACAGCTACATCTGAAATACGGTGTTGTCACATGATGAAGTGACGAACAATAATAAGGTATAATATAGGCACTCATGTTTACATCTACAGTAAGATTTCAAAAAGGGTATAAAAGGTCATACTCTTTTGTTGCAGTGAATGGGTTAGTCAGCATAGTTTTACGCCGCTTTTAGCAATATTCCAGCAATATCACGGCGGAGGACACCAGAAATGGGGTTCACACATTGTACCCATGTGAAGGAATCGAACACTGGTCTTCGGCGTGACTACGAACCACTACCCCCTTGTGTTGTAATTGTGATCCAGCCAAGATGTGATCTAATCATTGAAACACTAGATAATCCTGACGCATCTGTACAGTGTATTCTTGATTACAATAGGTTGATGTTGTCGTAAACTCAGCGAACAACAGCCTTGATCTTAGCAACGGAGCTGTGTCCAAGTCGATCCTCAAAGCTGCAGGGAACACAATACAGCAAGAACTGTTGGCGAAGTATCCCCAAGGAATACAGACAGGAGATGTTGCTGTCAGCTCTGGAGGAAACCTGGGGTGTCGTGTATACCATGTCTGTCTGTCTCCAGCAAGTGCCTCTGGTTCTGACGTTAGTTCATTTTTACCTCTGAAATCGGTCTTTGGAACAAAAACTCGGTTGTTTTAGCTCACCTGACTGAAAGTTTATTGAACAGATATTACCTGTGTTTGTCCCAGTTCTGTGCATGGTCGGTCGTAAACATCGTGTCGGAAACCACTTTAGTTTAAACAGAAATCCAAATTTGTGCAAGAGGTTTGATTTTCAATATGATCGACTTCATTGCCACCTTGAAAAAATCTATTTTTGTCCATTTATTAGAACTGACTTACTTGCTAGACAACGATACAAGAATCTGTATCGAAACGTCGCATCATCAGAATAAAATGTTGTTCATCCATATAGTTTGTCCTTATCTGATTCACCAACTTCTAAACATGCCACTCAAAGAAGTCATTTATTTGACAATGGAATGAAATTTGTTTTTGTTTTTTGTGGGTTGTGTGTGTGTTGTGTGTGTGTGTGTGTGTGTGTGTGTGTGTGTGTGTGTGTGTGTGTGTGTGTGTGTGTGTGTGTGTGTGTGTGTGTGTGTTTAACTGTTAGTTTTCAGTCAAAATTGTTTGTAACATCAATGTTGATTGCAACGCATGTTTCTGTTGACATTTAAATGTAATACATAGCAATGTTTACTAACTTCCTGCAAATGATACTTAGATAATGAAGTAAACTGCAAGGCAATGAAAGTGAAATGGTAGGCGATGACAGAGTAAGATATAGCTATAAAGTCTGTTTAAATATAATGTCATTGACAGATTCATTTTGCATGGTGTCACTTTTTATCTGTCATGGGCAGGAAAAAGACATAGGTTATTAAAATACAGACGTATTTGTCCCTTCGCAGGTACTACAGAATATTATCATGAAGTGTTTGCAAACAGCTGCTGACGAGGGATGCCGAATGATTGCCTTTCCAGCACTAGGCGCTGGGAACCTGGGCTATGCTGCAAACTTCGTGGCTCAAACCATGTACACAGCTGTCAATAACTTTCAGAAGAAGAACACGTCACTGAAAGAAGTTCTAGTAGTCATTTATCCCACAGACAAAAAAGTCATCCAGGTAAAATGAAACAAAGTATTACATCATCAACATTATGACATGTTTGTACATTATTAGTTGAGTGTTTGTTAAAAAATAATGTATGCGACATTTTATATGCTGCATTATGGGAGTGTTCTTCAAAAGTCTCTTGTTCGTCAAAACAGAAGTGTTCCTTTGGTGTTCCTTGCAAGACTCATCGCCCAATCATGGAACATTGTTGAGACGGTTATAATTTTATCTCAAACTGAATACATCACCCACCATTCACAACAGACTTATAGAAGATATAGTATATATTTCCAAATGTTTGCAAACAGCTGTTGATGACGAAAGGCGATCCATTTCCTTAGCAGCTCTGAAACCAGAATTTTGCAACAGAAGTTGTGGTTCTTCTTAAGAACAGAGACCTGTGTACTGTTGTCTACCACAACGCTGGAATCGGATGCCATGACAGGTCTTTTCTTGCCATTATGTGTTCATGAAGTGATGGCTAGCCCAGTGGTTAAAGCATTCGTTCGTCACGCCGAAGACACGTGTTCCATTCCCTGAATCCCATTTCTGGGGTCCCCGGCCCTGATGTTGCTGGAATATTTCTGAAAGTGGCATAAACTTTTACTCATTTATTCACCTCACGGACTCACTTTAAGACTGATTTGGGATTAAGAACACAATCTGCCACAGAAATTGTTATCTTGAGACACTCGATGGAGGTTTTCGAAATACCACTTTATGATTTTGAACGTTTTCTTTTGTATTATTGAAAAGCAATCTATGTGTTTTATTTTCCGATCCGCCATGAAGGCCTTTGAAGAGTATGAAAGACGCTTGCAGACAGGGGAGATAACTGACCCGCCAGTTGTGGCATATGAGAGCCGCTCCTTCCTGGAAGAAGAGAGCGTTGAAGGTATGCTTAGTTGTTTTTGTTCTGGGGTGACTGAAACACTCGTCTTCAACTCTTGGTATGTCGGTGAAACATGCCTGTTTTTTATTAAACAGATAATAATTAATAAGTGTAGCAAAGAGGGCTCGATTGATCCTGGCACAGTCAAACATCGTCAGCTCAGGGCCTTTGCCTCCATTACACAGAGACAGGGAAGCGATTGGGACTTAGTCACACACATCAAGAACTTTTCGGAAAGTGAAAAGACACCGCCGCCTTCTGCATTACCCAGCGTGCCAAAAGGGCTGCGTTGTTGGCGCCACACCCGGGTAGTCCCCCATAGTCAGTCAGCAGTAAGGCAGCTTGGTTCTTGAGATTAATGCAAGGTCCGCATATTTTCCTGAATCTTGTCAATCAGTCACATGTGTATCAACAGGTACATAAAACTCAAGGATGTACATGATTTCATTGGATTTATCAAAAAGGACAAGGCCAGGGTCTGAAAACATCTCATGCTGGGAGCTATTCCAAAGAATTGCTCAAATATCACTTTCCATGACGCCCTCAACTCTATGGATGAACCCTGAGTAAAACCCATTAGCATGGCGAAGACAGTATTAAAATGATCGACCCACGCTTTTAAGGCATCCGCAAGTAAGGTGTTGGAGTCCTGTTAAGTGCTTTGTAAAATCTACATTTCATGTTTAAATTTGATGCAATAGCATACATTGAAGGTCCTGTGAAGCAAACAGAAAGCCTTCGGTTTCACTTTTTAGGCCATCCGAAGTGAAGCACTCTTCTTGGCTGCTATTCTCACCAAGAAACTGCATTTAAACTCCATGCAGTGGTCTCTCAGAGAGCCTTTCCTTGTAATACTGAGCCTTTGTTAGGCACTTTGCTTGGATGACACTCTTTTCTGTACCATCGAACAGTGCAGTACAGACAAGCAAATTTTGCATGCAAAAGTACACAGTAAAGGTCTGCCATGAAGTCTTCACATACATACATGTAGTCACATCCAAACACATACTCATGATATGGGCAAAACTTTACAATCGACTCTCCGGTTAGTTCTTATGAAAGTGGATTGAGTCTGTTGTTTCTATTGCTACTTCCAATACATTTTGGTGTAATTATAAGCAATCCCACTCCTCGTAATTTCTGTGGTTAATGTTAATGTTGCTATTTTCCTTATTTTAGAGGCGGATTCCCACCTATTGATCGGCCTTCCTTATAATTAATTGTCTTTTTATGTCGTTTATTTAAAGCCATATACATATGTAAACACTTTTCCACTTTTCGAAAAGTATTGTTTCCATGGCTACCATCTCTCATTTCATTAAATTATTCAGTTATGTTTGAACTTATTTCAACTTGTATTGTAGATTCATGGATATCACAAGTGAAACATGATGGCCTTCATATTGGACGACTGGGCATTCAAATCAAACAAGGGGACATAACTAAGGAGGACGCTGACTGTATCATCAACAGCACGAACCCTGAGTTGGATTTGAACAGAGGTAAAACGACTGAGTGAGTGCGTGAGTTAATATCACAGTCACATCGGCAACATTTCAGCCATATCGTGACGAGAACAATTTAGATATTAAAAATCAATAAATTAAGAGCATGAAAACCTATCGTCGACGGACAGTAAAACTACTAGACTATAACATGTATTTAGTTAAAAGAAGCATGTTATCATAAAACTATACCATTAAAGATAACAATACAATATGAAAACGGGTTGTAGATCGCCAGCAACTGAAAGTAGAGAACCACACTGCAGACCATAGGGTCTTACATTACGTTTGCTGCATGCATGGACCCAAGCTTGACCATAGGGACTTACATTACGTTTGCTGCATGCATGGACCCAAGCTTGACCATAGGGACTTACATTACGTTTGCTACATGCATGGACCCAAGCTTGACCATAGGGACTTACATTACGTTTGTTACATGCATGGACCCAAGCTTGACCATAGGGACTTACATTACGTTTGCTACATGCATGGACCCAAGCTTGACCATAGGGACTTACATTACGTTTGTTTTGCATGCATGGACCCAAGCTTGACCATAGGGACTTACATTACGTTTGTTACATGCATGGACCCAAGCTTGACCATAGGGACTTACATTACGTTTTTGCATGCATGCATGGACCCAAGCTTGACCATAGGGACTTACATTACGTTTGCTACATGCATGGACCCAAGCTTGACCATAGGGACTTACATTACGTTTGTTACATGCATGGACCCAAGCTTGACCATAGGGACTTACATTACGTTTGCTACATGCATGGACCCAAGCTTGACCATAGGGACTTACATTACGTTTGTTACATGCATGGACCCAAGCTTGACCATAGGGACTTACATTACGTTTGCTACATGCATGGACCCAAGCTTGACCATAGGGACCTACATTACGTTTGCTACATGCATGGACCCAAGCTTGATTTACATCATACCTTCAGGTGTTGGCAATTGTTTAGCAAATTAGCCATGCATTAAAAGTACAAATACAAACAAATTGGACAATCAATTTTAGAATCTTAGTATCAGGTTTGTTTGTTGTTTAACGCCGCACTCAGCAATATCCCAGCTATATGGCGGCGGTCTGTAAATAACAGAGTCTGGACCAGACAATCCAGTGATCAACAGCATGAGCATCAATCTACGCAATTGGGATGTTTAACCACCCTATCCCGTTACTCGCCTCTTACGACAAGCATGGATCTTAATATCAGGAATATTAAGCATAGGTATAATCTAACCAACGTATAGAGATATGGTAGGAATCGTACAATTGACTTTTAGTTGACATTATTCATGATTATGGATGTCTCATGTGTTCCCAAATCAATCGTGAGTATAAGATGTCTAATTTTATTCATAATTAAGTCTTATTTTTTTATGACTATTTGTCCCGAAGGCTGAGATATTTCCTTTTTAACGAGTTCATATTGTGCAGCGTTAACACACAAAATCGAAGGATATTGAGCTTATTTGCTAATTTCGATACTTCGATATTTCGACCTTTTTGTTTCAGGTGCTGTGTCAAAAGCTATCGCCACAGCATGCGGAAAAGACATGACGTCACAGTGCAAAATGAAACGTGAGAACATGTGTTTGTTTGGGGAATACCGTGTAGGACAGTATAGTGAATTCAGTGTATTGGTAATATCAAGAATCCCCCATGCAGTACTTGTTTATTAAGCATTAAAGCAGATGTCTGATGCTTTGTACAAAACATTTCACATGTATCAGACTTACCATATAGTTATCTTTCAAGGCACTATATCACACCACACTTCTCTGAAAATAAATAAACTAACTATCAGCACTCAGGGAAACTACTATATAATATATTTTAAAAAGTTACGTATTTAGATTACAATATTAAATTAAAAAGTGTCATCAGCTGCGGTACCTCCAATTCTCCATGAATAATGTAGGTACTCAGCTGTACATACAGGTGTCATCAGCTGCGGTACCTCCAATTCTCCATGAATAATGTAGGTACTCAGCTGTACATACAGGTGTCATCAGCTGCGGTACCTCCAATTCTCCATGAATAATGTAGGTACTCAGCTGTACATACAGGTGTCATCAGCTGCGGTACCTCCAATTCTCCATGAATAATGTAGGTACTCAGCTGTACATACAGGTGTCATCAGCTGCGGTACCTCCAATTCTCCATGAATAATGTAGGTACTCAGCTGTACATACAGGTGTCATCAGCTGCGGTACCTCCAATTCTCCATGAACAATGTAGGTACTCAGCTGTACATACAGGTGTCATCAGCTGCGGTACCTCCAATTCTCCATGAATAATGTAGGTACTCAGCTGTACATACAGGTGTCATCAGCTGCGGTACCTCCAATTCTCCATGAATAATGTAGGTACTCAGCTGTACATACAGGTGTCATCAGCTGCGGTACCTCCAATTCTCCATGAATGTAATGTATGTACTCAGCTGTATTCTCCATGAATAACAGGTACTCAGGTGTCATCAGCTGCGGTACCTCCAATTCTCCATGAATAATGTAGGTACTCAGCTGTACATACAGGTGTCATCAGCTGCGGTACCTCCAATTCTCCATGAACAATGTAGGTACTCAGCTGTACATACAGGTGTCATCAGCTGCGGTACCTCCAATTCTCCATGAACAATGTAGGTACTCAGCTGTACATACAGGTGTCATCAGCTGCGGTACCTCCAATTCTCCATGAACAATGTAGGTACTCAGCTGTACATACAGGTGTCATCAGCTGCGGTACCTCCAATTCTCCATGAACAATGTAGGTACTCAGCTGTACATACAGGTGTCATCAGCTGCGGTTCAAGTAGGTAGTCCATGTGGGCTATGTTCAACCATAAAGGTGTAAAGAATGATGTACTATGGTTTCGAATCTCTTGCACAAATAATCGGTTATTGTGGAAGGGAAACATCATGTTGCAGAGTCGAAGCTGACACGGTGTGTCCTTTTCTGTTTGAAACGTGCCTTTGTTGATGAAAACCTGATAATTCAACGATTACTGAATTACTTTTATAGTTGAAGCCATGCGACAGAACGGCGTTGTCAGCACGACAGCGAAAGGTCTGAAGTGTAAATACGTGCTCCATGTAGCGGGCGACCATTTTGGCAATGACTGGAAGAAGGTGGTCCTGATATGCTTGAGAGAGGCAGACAAATTAGGCGATGCGCAATCGGTTGCTTTTCCGGTCCTTGGAACAGGTAGATACAAGGTTTACATTTTTTCCAGTTGTGACATAAGGTGAATTTTGAGTTCATGGGATTGAAAATATACGTGTTAGTATTTTTTTGATCCAATCTTTTTATAATATTTTCACTGTCATCAGGTGCAGGTCACGTAAACCCACAGGAAATATCCAAGATCATGGTTCAGGCGTTTGCTGAGTTCGAGCCTGAAGCCTCCAACCTGGCAGATATACAGGTAGTTGTGTTCCAGCAGCCAATGTTTCTCACAGTTTCATCAGAGATACAGAAATCGGTAAACTCAATGAATCAAGGGACCTCTAGAAGAACATCTAAAATAGGTAAGAAATATTTTCGGAATGTTGGTCAATGTTTCATGAGTTTCATCCTTTGAACTTTCCTGTAACGTTCGAGGTCATATCGTGAACGGTTGCCTCGGCATTGTAAGGTGTAACTAGCTGCCTTATGGGTGCAAGATACCCGTGTTGCCAGATGCCCTGTCACTTCGTCGTGGGTGTCACCAAACTGGTCAGTCTCTAACACCTGGGTTACTTCGGAAATTGTTCAAACTCCTTGATGCAAACGAAGTGCTTTTTTACACAGTATTATGTCTAACTCGCTCGGATCCTCATCATGTTTGGTTTTGTTTCAGGAGTTAGTCAGGTTTCCGAGGATCCCCAGGGGCCGTCACTGATTCTAGTGGTGTACAGTTCGGAAATATCACCGTGACAATCAAACAGGGAGACATTACAAAGGAAGATACGGACTGCATCGTGAACAGCACCAACAGCGAACTGGACCTAAACAAAGGTACGATACATGTCAGTGAAACCATTTGACAGTGCAATAGAGTAGTTACATAATACTGTTGCATTATATTCTACCCGTGAAGACCTGGGTTAGAATTGGTCTTCAGTAACCCATGCTTGTCGTAAGGGGGGACCTGCCGGTCACACTCCTTGACTTAGTTCAGACATCGTATCCCAACTGCGTAGATTGGTGCTCATGCTGTTGATCACTGAAATGCCCCCTGCATTTTGCTCTTATAATTGTGCTGCTATAAATTCAAGTGGCTACTTAATTGTCCTGTTCTTGTGCTGTTACAAATTCAAGTGGCTACTTATTTGATCTGCTATTGTGCTGCTATAAATGCAAGTGGCTACTTATTTGATCTGCTATTGTGCTGCTATAAATGCAAGTGGCTACTTATGGCTACTTATTTGATCTGCTATTGTGCTGCTATAAATGCAAGTGGCTACTTATTTGATCTGCTATTGTGCTGCTATAAATGCAAGTGGCTACTTATTTGATCTGCTATTGTGCTGCTATAAATGCAAGTGGCTACTTATTTGATCTGCTATTGTGCTGCTATAAATGCAAGTGGCTACTTATTTGATCTGCTATTGTGCTGCTATAAATGCAAGTGGCTACTTATTTGATCTGCTATTGTGCTGCTATAAATGCAAGTGGCTACTTATTTGATCTGCTATTGTGCTGCTATAAATGCAAGTGGCTACTTATTTGATCTGCTATTGTGCTGCTATAAATTCAAGTGGCTACTTATTTGATCTGCTAATGTGCTCTCATGCTATTGTGCTGCTATAAATTCAAGTGGGTACTTAATTGTCCTGCATTGTGCTGCTATAAATTCAAATGGCTACTTAAATGTCCTGCATGGTGCTGCTATGGTTTACGTGTGTTGTGTATTATATTTCCTTAAGGTGCAGTCTCAGGTGCTATTAGAAAAGCATGTGGGAAAGATATGGAGTCGCAGTGTGCAAAGAAAGGTGAGATGAGTACCAATGCCTTTAACGTGTTTAATGCAAATGCTATACCCAGAGTATTAAATCCTAAATATATAACGTCAAATGGGCGTATAGGCAGTTTTGAGTACATTCTCTGAAACAAATTCCACTGGATGCAAAATGCAACACATTGGTGAAAACTGTAAACATGGATAACGGGTGTTTCAAAATGACATTTCAGGAAGGTTTCAAACACAAATATACAAATAACTCCCGCAGCTCGATTCTTCAAGGCATTGAAAATTGAATTTGTCTCTCTCCAATACTTTGTCTTAGTTGTTAATTCTAGGGGCGGTATGGTGGCCTTGTGGTTAAAACCTTTGCTCGTCACGCGGAATACCCGGGTTCAAATCCCAACATGGGTACAATATGTGAAGCCCATTTCTGGTGTCCCCATCGTGATATTGCTGGAATATTGCTGAAAGTGGCATAAACCTAAACTCACTCACCCACTCACTCACTCACTGATAGGACCTCGAGACGAAACCTTGTATTCAGTTCCAATTCCACTGGGACATTCCCAAAGCAATCAGAGTCTGGGTAATCTGATCCCAAATCAAGGTTACTAGTCCTTTCAAAGTGCACGTTGTGGGTTGGTACTACCAAGGTCTTCAAGTAAACTGTTTCTTTCGTAGCATAAAATAAATGTCTACATGCACATTATTAATCATTTTACGTTTGATATGTAACAGTTGAAGACATGAGGCAGCACGGCGTTGTCAGCACGACAGCGAAAGGTCTGAAGTGTAAATACGTGATCCATGTAGCGGGCGACCATTTTGGCAATGACTGGAAGAAAGTGGTCCTCAGTTGTCTAGGAGAGGCGGAAAAACTTCCTGGTGCCCAGTCGATCGCATTCCCTTTGCTGGGAACAGGTAAAGTGGATTTTTAGATTTCATTTGGTAATGTTTCATCACTCTTTTGATCAGAATACATATTTTGTTCCTGTTGTAAATCGATAAAAGAAGACAAACAGTATGTGGTGGTCACATTGCTTGATTTGATGAACAAAAGCGGCAATGGTCAATCATTTTGACTGAGATAGCTACGGAGAGTGTCCGGGTTTACAGTCCTTCTGACACTCTCGTTTATGCAGAGGGTTTCAATTTTGGAGAGTCTTCAATTCTCTGAAAAGAGTAGGCAGAGCTACCTTAGAAGAAGCAAGAGCTGATGATTGGCCTAACCAGCCTGGCTATCCCAGGATCGCCTGAACCATCTTTGATGCACATGTTTACTTTAATCTGTAAAACATATTAATAATATGAGAAGCTGAAATGGAGATTGAATACAGTACGAATGTTCCTAGTATATTTGTTCATTATGTCTATATACCACTTTATGTTTATAAAACAAAGTTTTCTCAACAGGGATCCGTAACTTAGGGGCTGAGGATATTGCCGTGATAATGTCTCAAGCATTTGCCGAGTTCGGATCTCGAGCTGTAAGCATCTGCGATGTTCGAGTAGTTGTGTTCCAGCAAGCACAGTTAAAACCATTTGCTGCAGCGGTGAAACTTTCGGCAGGCACAAGAGCAATCCCAAAGGCAACTTCTACTATTATAAGGGGTATGTACAGTAGGGCCCAGTGATCGTGTATGATGTGTTTTAATAAGCAGAGAGAGAGAGCCCAAATGTAATTTAGTTTGAATATTATTATTCTATACCTCAACAACTTTCAATTTCACATTCAAATTCTGCCAGACTTCGTCTCCACAAAAACAGTGTTATATACGTTAATCTTACCTCACACATAAATGTCTTTTTCTGATTGGCTGAGGGCTCTTCTATTATTTTCAGTGTACCCCGCTTATAAGCGAGTAATATTTCCTATGTTACCCGTTGGGCAATTCATTTGGTTCTTGTGTTAGTAATTCTTTATCTCGAATTATTGAGTAAATAACTGATGTTTGGCCAAAGCAAATCTTTGGAAGGGAGATAACTCTAAATTTGTTTTTCATGTCTGTCGTCGGTATTGGGTAACTGCCTAACTCTGGTACTCCTTATTATGATCCTTATTATGAAACATTGAGGTGTTCGGTAAGTTAAATACGTTGTTCACTGCGGTGCCCACGGGTTGCTGAACCCTCTATTTTGCTTATGTTCCATGAGCCCCCCTTTTAGGGATGTGCCGCGACAGACAGTAAGAAGGATTCTACATTTAAAAGAGTTTTTTATGATTATGGAATTTTTGTTGCAAAAATTCTTTTTGTCTTTGTGGCACATTGTCATCAACCTACCCTTAATTGACATGAAACTGAGTACCTAGTTTAAAAACAATCCCTATCGTCATTATCATTTGTATACCAATATTTAAGACCACAATTTCTTCTTAAATGAGTACATTTACTGGCCAAAGGAATTCATATGAAGTGTCTTCATAGCATTCATGTGTAAGGATCATACTTAAGGTAACTGCCGTAACCCCTTTTCAGGGGTTGATTTTATTCCTTTTACATTACATTAGGCACCACTGCACCAGGGAGCGTGGAACTGTACTTCTTCTCTGACCACTCAGACACCATTGCCGATGGTATCAAGAAACTGGAAGCACGATGCCAGAAAGAATGGCGCACTAAGAAATTGGATGACCAAGTAATACCAAAACTGACAGATCAGCAGGTTAGGACTTTTTCTTTACAGTAACCATTATTTGAGTTTGGAACAAGTATTGGCATTAGAAGTTTTGACTGTCTGACTGTAGTGAGACAATAAGACAAAAAAGATATGGCAATAAGACAATAATGAGTGAGTAAGTGCGTTTGGTTTTACGCTGATTTTAGAAATATTCCAGCAAATATATACCTTTTGGCGAAAACGTGGTAGCATCAGTATTTGATATAGGGTTTTATCGCTTCTATTTGCAAATGAATTTCTGCAAAAAGACTTCCTCATATCTGTATTTGTGTACAAGCCTGTATTAACGTTTTCTTCACACCTTTATGGTCGATTTCTGTTTGATGTGATTAGATGTTTAAGATCAATATTCATATTCAATCTAAGATCAATTTTCAGATGCTTTGGAAATGATGATAAATTTTTGTTTGCAATATAAGACTAACACTGAATCCTCAAATTTTAGAGCGACTAACGGGATCGGGTGGTCAGGCTCGCTGACTTGGTTGACACATGCCATCGGTTCCCAATTGCGTAGATCGATGCTCGTGTTGTTGATCACTGGGTTGTCTGGTCTAGACTCGATTATTTACAGACCGCCGCCATATAGCTGGAATATTGCTGAGTGCGGCGTAAAACTAAAGTCACTCACTCACTCAAATTTTAAATATGCTTTAAGCACCCTGAAAATCTCATAAGACAGGAACTATATTCCAGATTCAGAGCTTGCACCAAAAATTCGATGTGGAATTAAAACTCGACAGAAACAAAGGAGTTATTCAACTGACAGGTCAGGGAAGTATGGTTGATCAAGCCTATATTAAAGTCATTGAATCCTTACGTAACATTGAGAAGGAAGAGAGTGAGACGGAGAGGGCAAGCCTGCTCTCCCAAACAATACAGTGGGCTTATTTCGAGAAGGACAAAACTGTCAATATGAAGGACTTCGATACGAAGGAAAATGCAGAAATTGAAAAAGCCTACAGGGCCAACAAGAAGTCGTGCAAGGTCAAGGTCCAGAAGACTACAATCGACATCGACTTTTCGTCTATGGAAGGAAAAGAAAAGAAGAAAACGTATAACATCATCCGCCGAGACCTCATGCAGGGTAAGAAGTCAGTACTTTCTCATGTAACAATAACTGAGATTCAGCTGCATTATGCTAAGGTAGAAAGGTAACTGTACTTCATATAAAGTTAAAAAATAAGAGATTATATTCTGAAAGTGATTCTAAACAAGGCTTCTTTCGAATGTATACTCATAATACAGTCGCAACTGCACAGTCGACTCGTCTTTTAGCAAAGATTTCTTATGGATGTGGAAAGGGTTTTGTCGCTACTATTTCAGTATACATTTGTGAAAACTTCTCATGGACCTCAAAGACGTGATTCACAATTTGCAAGTACATGTTAATAGGCGATGTACATTTTGGATGTTAACGTTGGAATGATACTTACATACATTTTAAAGTGAACAGCATACTATAATTGTGTTGCTATCGGGTTTTCAATAAAACAATTTTACTCTTACGCCATGCCCGAACCTGCTGAAAGGGTTTGCTGCAAACACGATCACGATGCCATTTTAGTGTTATCTTCTTGGTGACGTTCTCTGCAGCAGGGTAACACAAAGGATTTGTTCAGTCATTTACATGTGACGCCAGGTCAAGAAGACAACTATATTCGGTTTGTGCATCTTTGGAATCGATCCCAAAATAGCTCCTACAATGCGATCAATTTTTGGCAGAACCGTAAAAACGGTTGAATGATCACAACATTCGGCTCAACATCTAGCACCGATTTTTACTTCAACATCACTGTTTCGTGCGTATTAGTGACATAGCCTAAAACCATTTCCTCATTTACGTCGATGATACTTTCAATCCTTGAAATGTGTACAAATTATGTCATCAAGTATTGATTTTGTCGCTGAATTTGATATGATTACACATTGATCACACAAATGACCAAATCTTATGCTGCTATTTTAGTAACATAACATTCACTTTATTGAGTGAGTTTAGTGAGTGAGTTGTCGCCGCTTTTAGCAATATTCCCGCAATATCATGGCGGGGGACACCAGAAATGGGCTTCACACATTGTACCCATCTTGGGATTTGAACCCGGGTCTTCGACGTGACGAGCGGAGGCTTTAACCACAAGGCTACCCCACCGCGCGTACGTTTATGGAGCGCTGTTCCCCTGTTCCTCTTGTACACACGGAAGGTGTCAGAATTAACTAAGACAAAGTATTGGAGAGAAACAATCGAGCTTCGGGAATTATTTGTAAATTTGTGTTTGAAACACAGTACATAACATATAACACACAACACATTGCAAGCCTTATTTAGGCATATATTTCAGCGGATACAGTCATACCTGTCCTAACGATGAAGCCCAACTTGTACACATGAAGCACACGGGTAAATAAGGAATCACGTGCCCGACGGATGTGTTGTTGATTCAATCAAATATAATGCGTTAGTTGACAGTTTGACATATGTTCTCGATGCGTTTGTCCAGTCACCTCACTTCACCCTATGCTTAAGTGTGAGGAATATATACACAGTCATATTTGTGTAGATTTCGTACTCTTCTCGCTGGTGCCACTAAGCCTGTGCAAAACGCTGCTGCACGCATAGTGACCCAGTCACGTAAATCGGATGATGCTCTGAAACTTCAGAATCTACATTCTTTACACTGTCTGCCCATTCACTATAGGATTCAATTCAAGCTTCTGTGCCTCACTTTATACTGTCTGTTTGGATCTGCCCCTCCGTATCTGGCCCAGTCCCTCCCCCGCCCATGTCGCTCTCTCCGTTCACAGGATGTACGTTTCCTCGTTATCCAGACTGTTAGGACTTCTAGATATGGTGAAAGGTCCTTTTCGTATGCAGCCTCTACAACCTGGAATCAACTACCTCAATATCTACGTCACTGTACAGAACTTTCTAATTTTATATCCTTACTAAAGACTCACTTTTTCAGATTAGCTTATGAATGCAAATGATAATTTCATTGCATTGTCCCCATGTATCTCTAATCTTTTATTCTCTCCTATAGTCTGTTTGTATGTGCATCTATGTCTTGCTCTTTGAGCATGTTGTACATGGAAAATAGCGCATTACAAGCATGCTATTATTATTATTATTATTATTATTATTATTTATTACTGAAATCCTGTACGTTTTACTTTCCAGAGGCTAAACAGTCAATATTTGACCCACCACAGAATTGGCAGCCAATGGCAGACGATGATAATGTTCAGAGTTTTCCAGTCGCAGCTGAAGAGTTTAAGATGGTTGCTGAACTGTTCATGAAAACTGTCAATAACAGCAATGCCACGGTTCTCAAGGTATGACACAACAATCTCTCTAAAGCCCACGTGCACAGTCGTTCACGTGAGAGACTGACCAGTGTCTCCATCACGCAGAATGAAAATTATGAGCCAAAATATTTATCGAAATAATAAATGGTCGCTCGCTTACCGACACTGAAATTCTACTTGCACACAGTCGACATCCATGTAGGAACCTGAGTGAGTGAGTAAGTCTAGTTTCACGCCGCACTCACCAATATTCCGGCTATATGGCGACGGTCTGTAAATAGGACCAGACAATCCAGTGATCAACAACATGAGCATCGATCTACGCAGTTGGGATACGATGACATGTGTCAACCAAGTCAGCGAGCCTGATAAACGGTCCCGTTAGGGTCTCTTACGACAAGCATGGGTTACTGAAGATCAATTCTAACTGAATCTTCACGGTCTGTAGTGAACTGAAGGAGTTTCTTACAGAACACCAGGTACCATCACTATATCATAGTGATTCATAAGCACAATCACTGGATTGTCTGGTCCAGACTTGATTTGTTCACAAGCAATATTGTACAATTGCAATACTACTGAAACAAATATATACTCGTGATATATAATTGTGCAATATGTATTTTTCACAACTGTCCAATCGACAGAGATTTCTTACGGATGTGGAAAGGGTTTTGAGGTTCCATTTACAACGACTGAAGTGGTTTGTGATCAAAGTTGACTATCACCGCTTTTGTTACTGGAAAGCGCCGTCGTGCATTGCATATATATTACAGGTGGATCGCATTCAGAACAGATCGCTGTATCAGCAATACACAGCCAAGAAGAAACAACTGGAGAAACAGAACCCCCAAGGTACCCAGAATGAGAGTTGGCTCTGGCACGGTACCAGCACTGATGCCATAGACAGCATCAATGCACATGGGTTCAACAGAAGCTACTGTGGCAAAAATGGTATGTGTCATTTAATCTCATTTTCACACCTAGTGCTATTCATATTATTACCCTATTAACGTTACCCGTGCTAAAACAGTTGTTGCTGAAGCTCCTTCTATGCCGATGAGCTGATATCTTTCCCAAACTACTTTTCCCTCAAGGTATGTTCACATGTATCTTACCGATAATTATTTAGATTAACATTGCATTATTGCAGGGAATATATGATCACATTTGACAAAAACAATCCTTCCCTCTTTTTTGTCCCCCCGCCGCAACGTCCATACGTCCCGATTCTTGTTAACACGATATCTCATGCAATGTTGTACCCAATGTCTTCAAATTTGGTGACAGTCTACATTGGGGGATTATGCAGACACCAGTCGATCTGAGTGACTTTGACCTTATCTGCAAGGTCACCATGACACTGCCCACTTTTCAAACCTATGTAAACACGATATCTCATAAAACGTTGCACCCAATTTTAGCCCTCGAGCTGAAGAATATATTGCCATTTCGTACAAATTTTATGTTAGGAATTAACATAAGGGGTATCAGTGTAGGGTAGGGTAATATGGAGTGGAGTACCCCGGTAGAAAATTTGGAGCCGTCCCAGCCCTAATACACACTGATACTGACAGTGGATATGTGCATCTGCATCTTTTCATTCAAATCTACTATATTCCTGAAAGTCTGAGAAGTGACCATGACGAAAAACACACAAAAGATAATCTTCTATGTGACCAAAAGATAAAAACTAATAAATATGTTATATTTCATTATTTCAGTATCAAAAGGACTGTGCATATTTCATTAATGAAACAATTTATGCTTATATATGTTTACCTCTAGATGACAATTGTTTCCATTTTCAGCCACAGTCTACGGCCAAGGAGTGTATTTTGCCGTTAATGCGGAATATTCTGCCCAGAATACATACTCGAGACCAGATCCACAAGGGCAAAAATATATGTACCTGGTTCGAGTGTTGACTGGCGAATATACCAAGGGGACAGGAGACATGAGAGTTCCACCCTCTAAGGCAGGAAGTACGGTGCTGTTCGACTCAGTCGTGAACGATATCAACAATCCTGCGATGTATGTTGTGTTCAATGATACACAGGCATATCCTGATTACCTGGTTACTTTCCATCCTTGAAACAATGACATCCAAACATGTAATTGTGCTGACAAGATTGTTCTTTCGAAACCAGTTATATTTAAAAAGTAGACATTAGGGGAAATTAAAAGTACAACAGTGTTCTTTCAGAATCACTCCGAGAATTATATTTACTTGAAAGTTCTACTTGTTTCAGTCAGCCTCATTATAGATAGTCTCATATTCCAAAGCGTACATGTAGTTTTAGTATCATTTTTTTTTTGAAATATAACGTACCAAAGCACATTACCGACGATGGATTCAACAAGAGTGAATAGATGTATATATACTAGCCACATAAAGAAACTGTGCACACAGAAAATTCCTTCAGAATTGGAATACAACACAGAAAAGACGACCTGATGTAGAATCTTTATAAGCTTAAGTATCGGGCCTCAACAACATGTCAAAAGAACATGAACAATATCCGTAACGATGACGTCAGAAGTTCAAAATTGAGTCGGGGGTCACACGTCGAAGTCACAAAGTCAGTAACGGGTATGACCATCATGCGCGTGAAGCACAGCAGTGCATCGACGACGCATAGAGGCTACCAAATTTTCCAAATGAAGGCCTGGGGAATGGTTTCGGACGTGGTCACTGCCGTCTGGAACCTGTGTCTGAGATGAGTCACCCGAATCCATCTGTCCTGTCTTGGCGTCGTTACTCGGGTGGGTGGTCGGCGACGTCATTACTGTTTCCCTAACGCTGGACCAATGCAGATATCGTGTTACGATGGCACTGGAAATGTGCTGCCACCTGTTGTTGGCTCATGCCTGCTCGAACCATTCCAATGGCTTCATGACGTTGAGCAGATGTTAATCTTGGCATGATGTGCATGTGAGCAATTTCTGAAGTTTCACATGTTGTGTGCAGCTGCACAGGCTGCACGTGCAGTAACACATTGCAAGTCCATAGGCCACCATCAATGACGTCACGTCGCCTGGCACCTGCATGAGCGTTTGATTGTCTCCAATACTTGCTATGTTCACACCTATATTTATGTATAAAGACGCTGTCTGCCTATCTTTATATTTTCTGTGTGCACAGTTTCTTTATGTGGCCAGTATAGGTTCGATTTCATATATATATATATATATATATATATATATATATATGTCATTCCTTTGCCAATTCATACAATGTAACAAATCATTTATATATATATGTCTTTTCATTATTGTGCAATATATTCAAAGTTGGGACCAATTAACACAATATTTGATATATAATTCGTTAATCACGTATTACTTACCGAGTGTTACCGTTAAACTTGTTCAACAGATTGTGCCTTTGTTTTATCAGCCATCCAGTTCCACCGAAGTTAAATTATGCATGGCCATCAACCAGTATCCAGGTTCTGGATATTTGCCATATTAGCCACTGAGTTTATCATATTAGGCACTGACATCAAAATTGCGCGAAATTTCATTTAGGGAAAATAATAGATTTCGGTCACTTAATTATTTTTAACACAAACCGATCTAAAAAGGAACTCTGAACTCCGTGATATAAATCGAAACGTTGCACTTACTTGTGTGAAGCCACTTTTGCAAAGGGGCGGTGGGGTTCTCTATCCCAGATAATCAATCCTTTGCCAATTCATACCAAATAACAAATCATTTGGTGCAGATAATCAACAGTTGGTAGCAGATAATCGACAGTTGATCGTAGCTCCTTGATACAGTTCGGATCAATTCTGATCATTGTTCGTAGATAATTACATGTTACAAGCAAGTTGTCAGTGTAATGAGGAAATAAATACATCTTGCTTCGCAACATTTGTTTTCAAGGGCAGATAATTAGGAATTGTTTCGTTATTAAAGGCATAATTTGGCCCAGATATAACATGTTACTCTTGCTTAAAATGCTTGTTAATTACTGTATATATTTATCACTTTATTTCTTTTTGATCTGGGTACAGCATATCATGCACATTTAACAAGTCAGCATTTTGTTGCTTTATAAGTCAGCATTTTGTTGCTTTATATAGGAGTCAAAATACAAAGTCATTATCTATGTAAATGGCATTACTGTATATTTACTCGGGTCATTTGTTTGTCAGTGGTTCACATAGAAAACATTGAAAGTTGTCATTGTGTTCTGAATCATCTATGTTTAATTGCTCTTTCAGGTTTGGTATGTTAAACACTAGTTTAAGAAATCGATATTAAAAAGATATAGTTCTATGCAATAATAAGCGCCATCAAATTGACGGCCTTTACATCAACACCAAAGGCGTGCAATCATTTTCCTAAACTTCTATATCTTCTATAAAAAGGGCAGGGCGCCAAATAAAGAGGGCAGGGTGCTGCACCCTGCTAAAAATGCCTTGGGGAAACACTAAGTGTTACAAAAAGAGATACTATAATTAAACGTCTTTGAAGAAACATTGAAATGTTGTGAGAAACAAGTGACGTGATCCAACCGTGGAATACTATTACTTTGGTTATATACTGAGCTAGAATCATGGGACTATGGTTATATTCCTAAAGAAGTCAGAAAGTATCTTCCAAAACACCCAATGACATCATCTAAACTGAAGGTACTAATACCTTCCTCCTACCTTTGGTTCAAACATCCAGCAAGGAAGCGTGTGTATTGTTTCCCGTAACCGGATCTAAACGCTATGAATGTGTGAATGATAGGTGAACCAAAGCTTAAATATAATATTCAAGTGCTTTGTGCTTTTGTTACCTTTATACTCAATTATTAGAAAGTACAAGTGAAACTCCATGTACATGTACGTCAAACCAGATAATCCAGTCCGTTGGAAATATCACTGGGAGCACTGCATGGCTACTTGAAACTATATATTTTGTTATTGTTGTCGAGGGAACAGAGTTTAATGTGAATTTCCAATTGTAAACCAAAAGTCACAATGTTCTTTAATCTGATTCGTTGAAAAACATGATCGAATGGTATTCGATTCCCGGAAATTGCAAGACTATTCACTGCGTATTGACACGTACAAATATCGCACACAACTGTATTGTTGCGTCGTTAACAGTGGTGACGTCATTCAAATCATATCGTGACGTAAAGTCGGAATGACGTCACAAATGAGCAGTTCCAGATGCTACCATGGGAACCAGTTGAAACGGCCAGCTGATAACACTTCACTGCTTTACCCGTACTCGATGTCAATGAGTGCAGACAGTAAAACCCATGTGGGCCTTTTGGTTTACTTTTGTGTTTACAATGTCGATAAGCATCATGTGTTGGCCAATTTCCGGGTGTCCAATCAACACATGATGTTTATCTCCTAAATGTATTCTTACTTTTACCTCGACAAGTCTGTATATATCGAACGAAATAAACTTTTTTGTCAAACTAAGCTTGTCCGTGTGTTTTCAAGGTCATGACAAATAAGATGAGAATACACACAGTGCCAGTTGATAACACAGTGCCAGTTGATAACACACAGTGCCAGTTCTAATGACCATGTTTAAATCCTTGTTCCGTGTACGCCAAAGGTTTGAATGGTCGGTTGATCAATCACTGGACTGGATTATTCAGACATTCCAAGTCTACATTCTACCCGATGATGCATCAGTCCATCGATTATTGTGTGTCTATTCAGTTAACCAGACCACTTACAAAACAGATGCATCCGTTCACCTTAATATTGCTGGATACAGTTATCCCATTTCGACTTGTACATTCTGTCACGCTAAACGCTTGCCCTGCCTGAGCATGATGTTGTAACCGGTAGGTAACGATACACTTTCCTTCCAGCATCATCACTATTTGATAGTGAGTCATGCTTATGGTAGAGTCGAAACGTAAAATGGAAATTTAGTAGTGATTTCTTATGATAATGAGGGGCGGTGGGGTAGCCCAGTGGTTAAAGCGTTGGCTCGTCACGCCGAAGACCCGGGTTCGAATCCCCACATGGGTACAATTTGTGAAGCCAATTTCTGGTGTCCCCCGCCGTGATGTTGCTGGAATATTGCTAAAAGCGGCGTAAAACCAAATTCAGTCAGTCAGTCTTATGATAATGAAAATGTTTTATGGCTTTATGTTTTAATGGAAAACGCATCAACTGATTACGGATTTGATGCTTTGGATTTAGGAACAGGTGACCCAATTTCTAACTATATCTAATATATCAAAGAGAGTTTGGGATGTTTGAAAGCCAATTTTATTTCCGGTAGAGGCCATAGTCCTATAGTACAATATACATGCAATGTTGTATTACAGACTAATATTACAGGCATGTTGTACAGTTGTACATGACATAAATACATGGACATGTTTCTTAAAGTCAGTGCATAGAACCATCTTGGAAACAATGAAAAAAATATATTTGAATGGTATATACTTATTTTAAACTGAGAATTAGAAACACAGACAGACAGTAGAAAATGATTATTATGTCATGTCATATCTCGTATATATGTCATTTCATATCCCATATATATGACATGCCATGTCATTTCACGTCTCATATATATGTCCGGTCATATATCATATACATGTCATGTCATATATCCTATATATGTCATGTCATATCATATGTCATATATAGTCACAATTGTACAATCGACTCTACTTTCAGCAGAGATTTTTTTTGTGAATATGGAAAGGGTTTTGTCGCTTCTATCTATATGCAAACACCGACTGATCTTCCGATGCATTAAATCACTTCTTACGACAAGCATGTTTCCCCGGTTACCAACACTCTGACCTAGATTTCCCATTGCCCCCATCAGTCACTATTCTGAACATCTGCTGCAAAAATCCACTTAACGTTTCATTTTCATGAGGATGTATATGTCGGTGACTGTACAATATAGAATGGTAATACAAGCACGTCTTCAGGATATCGCACAAGCGGAATGAATGCTTTTCATCTAGAAAAGGTGATGTGCATGTTTTCATTTCGCACAAGGTTAAGCTATAAAACGTAATACACGTTTTGATATCATACTCAAGTAGGAAATATTTGTGCGCAATAAAACGTAATATACGTGTTTTGATATCGCACAAGCGTAGTGAATATTTGTGCGCTGTGAAACCCTGCATACATGTTTTGAAATCACAAAATAATACAACTTATTATTTTCTTCATAAATACACTATATATACGTTTATATCACAGGGAGCAGGTTACATTTGTACGCTATTTATAAACATGTTTTGCAACACTATTTAGCACAAGTTACAAATTATATTGATACGATTTGACATCAAACTTTGGTGGCACGAGTCATTTTAGTGTTTTGAAAATGTAATTATTTATACATCACGTAATGAGTATTTTGTGCAATGCAGGACGTCTACATGGATGACATCTACATAAAACTTCGACGTAAAACATTTGGACAAGGAATAGGCATCGCTATGGGCCCAAAAATAGTCTGTCATACAGATCCTGAAACAAATGTATCCAAGAAAGCCGATACAAGTCTAGAATATGTGGCAATTCCACAGTTTTGAAAATGAAGAAAGTCTATGGGCTCCTTTTCATTATAATTTATTATTAGCATTTATGAACTGTTTTGTTTTCTTTAAACTATCTTCATTCCAGAGACCAGATGTTAGTCAAGCACAATATGTGTTTCCCTCTTTGTGGATCTGTTTCTTATTCACATGAGACAGGATTTCCGATTTGATTGGCAAAATCAAAACAAGGTAATTTGACCAAAACGTTTAATTTGATGTTTCGTTACGAAGGGTGTTCCAGACGTTTCTGGCCCGACCATGATAGGATCTCACACACACAACAAAGCTGCTTGTGCATATAGAACGGTTCACTCTCACTTAGCCAGAGTCTAACCAAAAAGGTCTTGTTAAGACAACATTGCACTATGGCTAGGTGAGAGATGCGATCTCACTTATATACAAATGTCACTAATCTCACCAATTGAGCATTTTGTTGAAACAGACTATGGCTCATCTGGACTAAGTGTTATCAAAACAATAACACTAGTCAGCCAAATCCCACACTGGCTATGTGAGGGACCTGTTTTGACAGAATCTGGCTTAGTGAGAGGACACCCTAAAGCACCGTAAGAGTACTAAAGCATGATGATAACATGAATAGCATGAATTTCACAAACTAGAACTGCCTATATATTCCTGTCAAGCTTCACTATCCTCCCGTTTCCTCTAAACAGCTGCTAAAATTGACAAAACAGAATGCAGAACTGTGATCAAATATCTTTGTATAACATTATGTATTTGTAGTAGAAAGTATACTCTGAATCAAATTCATGAAGACATGACACAAACATGAAGCAAAGTGATACTTCCCTTTCATATAGTACAGTAAAACAGTGTTGTGTTGATTTCACAAGGGGTAGACAAAGTGCTGAAAGCGAACCATGGTCTGGGTGCCCCTGTGAAGTCACCACCGAAGATAAAGTCTATGTTGTTCTTGACACAATAATGCAGGAGAGGCATTTGACTATTAGACATTTATCTACTGCACATAGTAAAACGTCAGTAGAGAGTGAATTATTCATCAACATTTGCACATGACGAAGGTGTCAGCTCGTTGGGTACCCAGAATCATGGTTAGTCAAGAACATCTTGATGGCTATCGGCCAGGTCTCCATGCTACTTTGGCTCATCTGGTAACGCAGGATGAAACCTGGGTTCATCATTTAGTCCCTGAGCCAAAATGTCAAAGTATGCAGTAGATGCACGTGACCTCACCGACGCCGAAAAAGTTCAAAAGAACTTCCTCCAGTGGCAAGGTCAAGGCCTCCGTTTTCTGGGACTCAGAGGGCATAATTATGATAGATTATTTACAGAAGGGTGCGACCATAAATGATGCAGATGAACTGCGTAGTTTCAGTTCATAATTTATGGATGGGTGGAGGGGAAAGAGATATGATTTTTATGGAGAACCATGTACACATTTATGTACAAAGTAAGTGACCCCCCTGTATGTCACGTACAAAATCAATGCCCTCCCACCACCCCACCCCGTTATTTTTTAGCTTATATTAAAAAGATTTCTATGTACAAAATTGATGACACCCCCTTACCTCCCCAGAACAAAATGGGTGACGCACACACACACACACACACACACACACACACACACACACACACACACACACACACACACACACACACACACCGCCACCACCACCCTTAAAATCTCCGAGTCCGCATATTTGAAACAAATGAGCACGTTATTACTGCAGTGACTGTACGTGACTGTACGTGACTGTACCAATCGACTATGGTTTTAGCAGGAATTTCTTATGAACACGGACATGATTTTGTCCATTTATGAATATGTTCCATGATAGTTAAGAGAAACCATGATAATGTAGTTATAATATATAGTAGTGAATAATGTAATGCGTGCACTATGGGCTGAGTATTTGAAAACACCGGGTGTTACAGCATTTCTTAGAATTGATCCTCATTTTCTGGCTGATATATTTTTACGAATGACAATAGTGAGGACCCGTGTCATTTGAATAATTAGAGAGATTGTAAGAGAGCTTCCAGAGACACTAATTTGCACTTAAGGAGACATGGGGTATACACTGAGAGCATCTGTCCCTCGATTGACGGGTTGTATATCTACCATGTTGAGCAAATATTTTCAGAATGGTGTATTGTCGACAGTTAGTGAACAACAACAGACTGGTCATATATTGGTTATACATTGTATATACACAACAAATACGGATATCAAGATATTTAAATAGGTTATAAAGACCATCCCAAGCTTTTGTTGTTTTAGTATTTTCACTTCTATTTAGTTTTGTCGAACTTTTCTTTCTTTTTCAAATAAAGTTTGCGTTTTCATTTCTTGCACAAATTAGCTATCAGCATGTGTATGTGTAAAGATAAGGTAGCCGAATCAGCGAGGAGCAGTAAGATGCCCACGAAAGACAGGAACGTTATGGCCACGTAACCGATGCCTTGAGAACTGGGACGTTCATCTGGGGCACTCGTCCTTTTTCTAATCTGTTTTGAAAGTTGTTCCGACTCCAAATGGAGTTCCTCTTTGATTTCTTGGATAATCCTGCTTGTCTCTTTGTCATTCATGACCAGCTTACACTGGCACGGACATAGTTTCACACCTGTCGTTGCCATTGTTCCCTGCTGAGAAGCTGTAGGAGACGTTGAAGGTGACGACGTTGCGGTTTCAGAAGGTTGTAAAATATATCCCGATGTGGCACTGTCATATAAAGTGTTCTCAAGGTAAGAATTGGCCGCTGCTGTGTCTTGTGTAGACTCAAGTGGGAAGGAGAACACAGAATGATCAGTGACTGTTGGAGATAAATCACCCAACACGTCTGTTCCGAGATAAGTGCTATATGTTACAATAGGACTTGATGTTTCCAGGGGGAGTTCCTTGCCAGTGGACGTCGGATGTGACATATGTGCTGTTGACAGAGGCACAGCGGCAGTTCCAATATGTGACGATTCTTGAAATACGGACGAGGTAGAGATTATACTTGGAATACTGGCAATGCCTTCTGTAAATGAAGACGATTCTGTTGAAAACACGGGAGATTGAGATGCTGGTGATGGTTCGTCTGTAAGAAACACAGATTCAGTTGGTACAGGTGAAGAGTCTTCTGTCACAAACACGGATTCTGTTGGTAGAATTGAATGCTCTTCTGTCCCAAGAACAGATTCAGTTGGTAAAGGCGAAGGTTGGTCTGTTAGAAACACAGATTCAGTTGGTAGAATTGAAGTTCCGTCTGTCACAAACACAGATTCTGTTACCGCAAGAGAACTTTCCACTGTAACGAGCATGGACTCCGATGAGATAACAACAGTGTCCTCTATTAAGGAGGACACTTCTAACACTGACTGAGATAACACACTAGATTCCCCAGGGTCTGCCGACGTACTCTCCACAGACGGACTGGAAGTGCTCTGCAGATTCGATACATTCAAACCTGGAAGATAAGAAGGAGTAAGTATGGGTTAACTTAATGTGAATAAAATATACATATCACGATGTTTGAGCCCAGCAGGCCGGCAGTGGACGGGCCTCCAACTGACTAACTTGACCAACGAAAACCTGAACGAATACATAAATTATCTCCCCTGTTTTTGTAACAGAAACATTCCCTATATTGTACATGGATTGAACTATTTGGAACTGATGGCATTTCTAACTGTCAAAATATCAACCGGAAATGCATAAGTGAAACAGTAACTGATGTGAGTTTGAAATGAAAATAGAGTTGTTAAGTGACAAACACATGATAGAAATAGCTTTATGTTGCCAGATGACGATTGGAACTTACCTTGAACTGGTTGCACAACAGTGGCTTCTCCAAAATATATACCTGAAAAACAGGATATTAAACTTCACATGACAAACTACCACTTAATAGCATAAGAATCTGGGCCCCGTTCCTCAAAGCGATCATAGCGCTACGACTATCGTAAGTCTATGTTAAAGTATGGGAGTTACGATCATCTTAGCGCTACAATCGCTTTGTGGAACGGGGCCCTTGTTATTTACACTAATAGAAAGGAATATAATATTGTTTGCAACTCATGGGATTACAGGCAGTCAAATTAGCTACAAGGTTACAAGGTATGTCATCGAAGGATACATTTTTACCTGTCAAACCTTACGACACCAGGGCCTATATTTTCGAAACTCGGTTAGCGCTAAGATAGTCGTAAGTTAATGTTAATGTATGGCACTTACGACTATATTAGCGCTAAGAGAGCTTCGAAAATCCAGGCCCAGGGCAATAAGCTTCGTATGAAATTCTTTTGTTATCCTGTTTACTACCAACTGTGAATTTAAATGAGCTACAAAATTACGGCTTGTCTGTGTGTCCTTATACTGACAGTAAAGTGCTCATAAGTACATTGTATGCACAAACATGTATTCGTGGGTTTGTGGTGTTTGGTAGGAGTGAGTGAGTCAGTATGGTTTTACTCTGCTTTTAGCAATATTCCAGCAATATAATGGCGGGGGACACCTGAAATCGTCTTCACACATTGTACCCATGTGGGGAATCGGTCTTCGGCGTGACGAGCGAATGCTTTAACCACTAGGCTACCCCACCGCCCCTAGCAATAATGTAGATATACATGGGCTTTCAACTACATCCATCATGTGATTCATAGTTTGAGACGCTACATTAATATTTTGCAAGAATGTAAAGAAACAAATGTGAATTTTCTCAACTGATTTTCTAATTGTCACCCATATTTAACTATTGACTGTATTTTGCAAACAAAGATATTGAAGGCAGTCTGAATAGTATTCCCGAAAACGGTTCACAAATTGCTTTACCAAGGTAAGTGCCTCTATGGCCTGATTTGCTGTTAACGGACTTTTGCACAACTTTTACACACACACGCACACACACACGCACACACACACACACACACACACACACACACACACACACAAACACACACAAACACACACACACACACACACACACACACACACAAACACACACACAAAATGAATACACCTAAATACTTATGACAAGACACATACATCGACCTGTTCACCATTAAGGCTCTGACAGTTTAAACACTATTTTTGATTACCATTACTTGATTGTCTATACTTACATGAAAACACAATTTCTTACTATATTTACATAAAATATCGGTTTTACATGAACACTTGAAACACCGTCAGCAAACATCACAACAATTTCAGCAAACAATAGCAAAAATATTTCCTACTTGACTACCAAGCACTACACAAGTATGCTACTTATTGTGTCCAGCATTCTATACTGCTATAGTTATTATCAATAACACCGATATACCATGAAAAGGCATGATTCATTGCTTTTCGTAATCAAAGTTCCCGGCCTTATTGACAATGTGAACGTTTTCGACGAGAGTTGATATTGTACAATCACGATATTGGTTTGTAAGGTCCCTTGTTCAAAAAGCAGATTCGATTTTGGTACCAACTATCTAGATATGTTCATCTGTGATTTCGGCAGCTGCTTTCCATATGATGTAGGTGACTTGTGCTGTTTTGCGCATTCCACAAACGATCAACTTTTTCTTAACTTGCGTTTCTTTTGTTGTTATAGTCTGTTTGCAGTGAAAACGTACCGATGAATTTCACTTTAAACAAGAAAGTAAATCAAATAAAGTGAAATTAAGATTGCGAATCCTCATAATTTTACCTTGCCAATTAAACATTTAAATTTCATTTCATATTGGTTTGTATTACAAGGGAGTAAACGCAGTAATTGGAACAGTGATACAAATGCACGTGCAGTACGTGATGAGCGTTAACTTAGACCAACCCTACTTGTTCTCGGTGTTTCATTTAATGTGCATACCCCCTTGAAATACAAACCAATAATAGCGATTTGAATCTATGATCGTCTGTTAAACAACTTTTATCCTAAGTTGAATACAATTCTGAAATTTAAATGTTTAATTGGCAAGGTAAAATAATGAGGATTCGCACTTCTAATTTCACTTTATTTGATTTACGTTTTCGCGTTGGTAACTGTTGTTACTATACCACATGATTACTTACCGTCCAGCTCTGGATACCACAAAGGGTGTACAGTACATGTGTAATGGTGGTAACTGTTGTTACTATACAACGTTATTACTTACCGTAGAGCTCTGACACACACAGGGTGTACAGTACATGTGTTATGTTGATAACCGTTGGTACTATACCACATTATTACTTTCCGTCCGGCTTCTGACACACAAAGGGTGTACAGTATATATGTGTTATGTTGATAAACGTTGTTACTATACCACATTATTACTTACCGTCTGGCTTCTGACGCACAAAGGGTCTACAGTACATGTGTAATGATGGTTACTGTTGTTACTATACCACATTATTACTTAACGTGTACAGTACATGTGTTATGTTGGTAACTGTTGTTACTATACCACATTATTACTTACCGTCCGGCTTCTGACACACAAAGGGTGTACAGTACATGTGTTATGGTGGTAACTGTTGTTACTATACCACATTATTACTTACCGTCCGGCTTCTGACACAAAGGGTGTACAGTAAAGGTTATGGTGTACAGTACATGTGTTATGTTGGTAACTGTTGTTATACAACATTATTATACTTCTGACACACAAAAGGTGTATTATTACTTACCGTCCGGCTTCTTACCGTCCGGCACACAAAGGTGTACAGTACATGTGTTATGGTGGTAACTGTTGTTACCATACAACATTATTACTTACCGTCCGGCTTCTGACACACAAAGGGTGTACAGTACATGTGTTATGGTGGTAACTGTTGTTACTATACCACATTATTACTTACCGTCCGGCTTCTGACACACAAAGGGTGTACAGAACAAGTGTTATGGTGGTAACTGTTGTTACTATACCACATTATTACTTACTGTCCGGCTTCTGGCACACAAAGGGTGTACAGTACATGTGTTATGTTGGTAACTGTTCTTACTATACCACATTATTACTTACCGTCCGGCTTCTGACACACAAAGGGTGTACAGTACATGTGTTATGTTGGTAACTGTTGTTACTATACCACATTATTACTTACCGTCCGGCTTCTGACACACAAAGGGTGTACAGTACATGTGTTATGTTGGTAACTGTTGTTACTATACCACATTATTACTTACTGTCCGGCTTCTGGCACACAAAGGGTGTACAGTATATATGTTATGGTGGTAACTGTTGTTACTATACAACATTATTCCTTACCGTCCGGCTTCTGGCACACAAAGGATCGCTTGTGTTGGCAGTTGGTGGTGATCCACGTGGTGTTATAGTTAGGGATAGCTGCCACACACACCGTCTCTGTGCCGACAGTTGGGTACCCGGGCTGGAAGTGATCCCAGGTTTTTATTGAACCATCGACCCAAGTAAACCCACTCGATGAAGCTCCATTTAAACCAATCCAGAAAGACATACTACAGAAGAAAAAATATTAACTTATCAATAATAGTAGCAAATGTTATGAATCAAAACATACGTATTGTTGTCATGAAAGATATCGTATGAAAGAAAACAGAAAGAGAATAGATAGATTCTTATCGAGTTGTTTGTGCATGTGCCATATTGGCATATTTCATATCCGGCATGAACAGTTCACTCTCTTAGAAGAGCAATCGTGAAGATACGGGTTAGAACTAATCTTCAACAACCGATACTGCTCATAAGATGCGGGGCTTACGGGGCTAATCAGCAGTGTGTGGTACATTAAGTGAGTTTTGTTTTACGCCGTACTCAGCAATATTCCAGCTATATATAATCGACCAACAGTGATCAACAGCATGAGCATCAATCTACGCAACTTGGATACGATGACATGTGTCAACCAAGTCAGCGAGCCTGACCACCCGATCCCGTTAGTTGCTTCTTACGACAAGCATGGGTTACTGAAGATCTATTCTAACCCGGATCTTCACGAGTCGTGTATGATACAGACCTGTAAGATCCAAATAGTCTGTGGAGCCTCAGGGCCTCTTCTGTTGTCCGGAGAACAACGAGTTGCTGACTGTTGCTGGCACAGGTCGCCCTGGCCTCAAACCACGTCATGTTTGTAGAAAAAAAGGTATACACTGAAACGAAATTTCATTTGTGAAATTATGAAACGTTGTGATTTAATCTTGCAATATTATTTACCCTTACGAAAGAATTGAGTTGCAAATATTGTCCGTAATATCTTAAAAAATAAATGGATACTGGATATAGATGAAGAGGCATGACTGGTTGTATTTGTTATTAATTTTGCAAATTAAGTTACCTTTTAAATGCTAACAACACAGTAGGTTGAAATCATGGTTCGAAAACGTGTAGCCCCAAAAGGGAGCAAATGACGTCTTTCATATACCGGTCAGATATAAAGTGTCATCATTTTAAGGCGAGAGTGTGGGTGAGTAGGGCAAAGGAGGCGATCCCTCTTTCGAAGTCAAGACATATCATCATCAAAGGGAGAAAGCAATCGATGTCGGATCGAAAACATTAACGTGGTGTGAGGGCTATATGGTTCAAGCGTTTACCTGTCACGCCGTGGCACAATGACCGATTTCAAATAAATATAACTAAGCCCATATTGAAGCGGCCTGAACCCACACCCACTCATTGTACCTACTTAATTCTGAACTCACTCACTGCATGCCAAACGCCCTCTCTCACCTGACTCTAACCTCTCTCACCTCACTCACCTGATACTAACCTCTCGTACACCTGCCACTAACATCTCTCTCACCTGATGTTGAATGCCCTCACTTTCACACCTTTATGCCTTCAGTCACAGGATACTAACTTCTCACATTCACCTGTTACTAACCCCCTCGTTCACTCACCGGATACTTACTTCTCACATTCACCTGTTACTAACCCCCTCGTTCACTCACTGGATACTAACTTCTCACATTCACCTGTTACTAACCCCTCGTTCACTCACCTGATACTTACATCTCTCACCTCACCTGTTAATAACCTCCTCGTTTACTCACTGGTTACTAACATCTCACACTCACCTGTTAATAACCTCCACGTTCACTCACCTGATACTAACATCTCACACTCACCTGTTAATAACCCCCTCGTCTACTCACTGGTTACTAACATCTCACACTCACATGTTAATAGCCCCCTCGTTCACTCACCGGATACTAACATCTCACACTCACATGTTAATAACCCCCTCGTTCAATCACCGGATACTAACATCTCACACTCACCTGTTAATAACCGCACACGTTTACTCACCTGATACTAACTTCTCACATTCACATGTTAATAAACCCTTCGTTCACTCACTGGATACTAACATCTCACACTCATCTGTTAATAACCCCTTTGTTCACATACCTGATACTAACATCTCACACTCACCTGTTAATAAACCCCTCGGTCACTCACCTGATACTAACATCTCACACTTACCTACAGCAAAACACTCACCTGTTAATAACTCACTCGTTCACTCACCTGATACTAACATCTCACACTCACCTGTTACTAACCCCTTCGTTCACTCACCTGATACTAACATCTCACACTCACCTGTAAATAACCCCATCGTTCACTCAGCGGATACTAACATCTCACATTCACATGTTAATAACCCCCTCGTTCACTCACCTGATACTAACTTCTCACACTCACCTGTTAATAAGTCCCTCGTTCACTCACCTGATACGAACTTCTCACACTCACCTGTTAATAACCCCCTCGTTCACTCACTGGATACTAACATCTCACACTGACCTGTTAATAACCCCTCGTTCACTCACCGGATACTAACATCTCACATTCACATGTTAATACACCTTTCGTTCACTCACCTGATACTAACCTATCACACTCACCTGTTAATAACCCCCTCGTTCACTCACTTGATACTAACTTCTCACACTCACCTGTTACTAAACCCTTCGTTCACTCACCTGATACTAACATCTCACACTCACCTGTTAATAACCCCTTCCGTCACTCACCTGATACTAACTTCTCACACTCACCTGTTAAAAAACCTTTCGTTCACTCACCTGATACTAACATCTCACACTCACCTGTTTATAACCCCCCGTTTACTCACTGGATGCTTACTTCTCACATTCAACTGTTAATAACCCCCTCGTTCACTCACCGGATACTAACATCCCACACTCAGCTACAGCCAAACACTCACCTGTTAATAACCCCCTCGTTCACTCACCTGATACTAACTTCTCACACTCACCTGTTACTAAACCCTACGTTCAGTCACCTGATACTAACATATCACACTCACCTGTTAATAACCCCCTCGTTCACTCACCTGATACTAACTTCTCACACTCACCTGTTACTAACCCCCTCGTTCACTCACCTGATACTAACTTCTCACACTCACCTGTTACTAAACCCTTCGTTCACTCACCTGATACTAACATCTCACACTCACCTGTTAATAACCCCTTCCGTCACTCACCTGATACTAACTTCTCACACTCACCTGTTAATAAACCCTTCGTTCACTCACCTGATACTAACATCTCACACTCACCTGTTTATAACCCCCCGTTTACTCACTGGATGCTTACTTCTCACATTCAACTGTTAATAACCCCCTCATTCACTCACCGGATACTAACATCTCACACTCAGCTACAGCCAAACACTCACCTGTTAATAGCCCCCCGTTCACTCACCTGATACTAACATCTCACATTCACATGTTAATAACCCCCTCGTTCACTCACCTGATACTAACCTATCACACTCACCTGTTAATAACTGCCTCGTTCACTCAACTGATACTAACATCTCACACTCACCTGTTAATAACCCCTTCTTTCACTCAACTGATACTAACATCTCACATTCACCTGTTAATAACCCCCTCGTTCACTCACCTGATACTAACATCTCACACTCTCCTACATCCAAACATTCGCCTGTTAATAACCCCCTCGTTCACTCACCTGCTACTAACATCTCACACTCTCCTACAGCCAAACACTCACCTGTTAATAACTCCCTCGTTTACTCACCTGATACTAACATCTCACACTCACCTGTTAATAATCCCCTCGCTTACTCACCGGATACTAAATTCATACATTCACCTGTTAATAACCTCCTCGTTCACTCACTGGATACTTACTTCTCACACTCACCTACAGCCAAACACTCACCTGTTAATGAACCCATCGTTCACTCACCTGATACTAACTTCTCACACTCACCTGATACTAACATTTCACACTCACCTGATACTAACCCCCCTTCTGTCTCACCTGATACTAACATCTCTCACTCACCTGATACTAACATCTCACACTCACCTGATACTAACCCCCTGGATCACTCACCTGATACTAACATCTCTCACTCACCTGATACTAACATCTCACACTCACCTGTTACTAACCCCCTGGATCACTCACCCGATGTATTCCCAGTGCCCACTGATCCCGGACATGATGTGAAAGGTTTGGCCGAGACGAGGTCGGTCGATGGAAAGTTGGTATCATTGACCACATCTGTGAAATGATGTTTTACCTTCATAACTATGCCCACAAATCAATGGTTATTGTCAATACTTCAAGTCAGACTAGAATCACTTTGTGAAATGGGCCCATGGAGTCGACTTCCAGAGCTAGTCATAGATGTTTGTTTTGTTTTGTTCTGGACTAGACAATATTGATCAACAGCATGAGCATCGGTGTACGCAATTGGAATACGATGACGTGTCAATAAATTCAGCGAGCCTGACCACCCGATCACGTTAGTCGCTTCTTTCGACAACACACAGATAGTCCATGACGACCAGTTCTAACCCGGATGTTCACGGGTCAATACGTGAGCGTAAAGTGTGTAACAAGATGTGTATCAGCACTCTATAGGGATAAATGTACTGTCACCAGACAGAGAACTGACAAAAGTTCTCTATCTTAGAGCACAGGCAAATACTACAGATCTTCACCATTTAGACTTGTGGGAGACTGAAGGTTCGTGCAGACAAGTCTTTGTTCTTTATGGGCTGTCACGCTGAAGCGTTCAAGTTTCATAAAGCATGGGAATTAATCTTCCGCAATCCAGGCGTGTCGAAAGAGGTAACTCGGGGGATCGGGTGGTCAGATTCGCTGACTTGGTTGAATGTTATTTGCCAGTTAAGTTAATTGATTCTGTGATCCAGATTCGGTTATTTCCAGGCCGCCGTCATACAGCTGGAAAATACTGAGGCGATAAAAAAACAGTCGAAATATTCTTTCAGGCAATACTAGTAGCTGAATATCACCATGAGATCAACCTGTTTTGAACAAAGTTATTTTTTCGGACAAACGGTCTAAGAAATAAAGGAAGAAAGGAAATAAATGAAAGAAAGAACGTTGTACGACTCACTTTCAAAGCATGACTTTTTAAACAGGTCTTCTCCTGTTGAGGTAGCTACATTATCCATATTGTCGAAATGAGCTGAGTCTGAAGCGAAATGAAGATCACAGTTTGTTGGTGACGAGGTAAAGGCCCAGCACTCCATGGTTCCCTCAACAGCCACGTCACACAGACCTTGGCACTCGCTCACAGAGAGGGCACCTGCTTCATAAGGGGCGACGTCCACGCCACGACTGTCAGGGACCAGCTCATAATTACAGGCGCCTGTAAAAGGTGTAATTCTGGTTAAATGTCGTAATTCTGGTTAAATGTCGTATGATGGAGCTGAGTTTAAGTTTTAATAGCATGTCAAATGTGAAACATATATGAATTTGGAATTACACTTTCTCAGTAAAAACAGATTTAGTACTTTTGGAGGCCGAATGCCATCCGAGATTCGAACCCACACTCTCACTAATCGGCAGTACGCCAAGTCAGAGAGCTAACACTCTCCACCTAACAGTGTGGGTTCGAATTCCGGATGGGACTCAACCCAAAAAGTATTTGAATCTGAACTCGTGTAATCCAAAATAAAGCATATGTCACATTTGACCACAAAGACATTGCGTATTCATGCCATTTGTGGAAAAAACAACAAATTAACTGATCACTACGTGAAACAGAGACATTGATCAACTGTGGTTTAGTCTGGGAATTTTGCATCCGCGTTCAATGAATACTAGATCCGAGAAGGAGAAGAGTCAGTGGAACAGAAAATATATTAAACATCTCCGACGATTATACAAAACGATTTCTTTTTTTAGAAGCTTTTTGAACATATTATTGATGATTTGTTTGTTTGTTTGTTTGTTTGTTTGTTTGTTGCCTAGCGTCACACAGCAATATTCCAGCTAAATGGCTGCGGTCTGTACATAATCGAGTCTGGACCAGACAATCTAGTGATCAGCAGCATCGATCTACAAAATTGGGATACGATGACATGTGTCAACCAAGTCAGCGAGCCTGACCACCCGATCCCGTTAGTCGCCTCTTACGACAAGCATGGGTTGCTGAAGATCAGTTCAATTCAATTGCTGAACCCGGTACATTATTGATAAACAATAGAAATAAAGGAATTCCGATGGTAAACATATACCGTATACAGATTGGAATCAGCCCCTACTCTCTGCAGTAAAAAGTCCATTAAGAGCAAATGGATCATTGAAATCCAGTAATGCAAAAATCAGTAACTTGATTATAAAACGTGTCCCCTTCCCACTATTCATACTGAAGACGTTTTCATTTTTAACATAGCAAAATCGAATTAATCGATTGACTGATAAAAAAACGACGTCAAAACAACGCCTACTTAGAGATACAGACTTTTTTAACTTTGTTCAAATCATGAGTGTATATTGACGTTTGTGTTCTTTTAAAAAGAACGAGTGTCAAAGAGAGCTCCTGCTAAACTTTAGATAAGGAAAAATCAGTCGAATATTTTTACTCGTGGCAAGTATTACGTTTCGATTTCTAAATAAGAACAAAACGTTAACTCTGTAACTATACCCTGGATTGGGTTATAGCTAAAACGGCACCACAGCAGAACGGCACCAAAATCGTTTGGTGAAGACGGCACCGTATTGGCGAAAACGGCTACTGATTTCCGAGCTAAAACGGCACCATATACAAAACACAGTATGATGTGAGATTTGTAGCCCTTTTCGCCAAGTCGAGGTTCCGTTATGTCCAAATAGTGCCGTTTTCGCCAGGTGCCGTTTTGCTGTGGTGACGTTTTAGCCTGATACCCCCTCGATTTCATTGTTTGATCAATAAAAAAGAATTGTTAGATAATTCACAATTGCATTATAACATTAACTAGCCTTACATATTTACTCAAATTTCTGTCATGGCAGTTCAAAATGTAATGGTGGTACAATACCAACGGCAGTTTAAATAGACGTAGACATGGGAAAAGTAATGAAGTGATCATAATCTTCATCAGAAACAGCGGTCATGTATTTTTGTTAACAAAAGCTGTAACGCTGAATTTTATTCGAAATGGCCCTTATATCATGGCTTATTCAAAGACGACTGAATTAATTATATTATTAATATGTCTGATAATTAAAAATAATCTTGTACTTGTGTGAATGGTGAGTGAATGGATTGTCTTGTTTCGTAAAATATTCCACCTGTATCCCATTAAATTACTGTATATCTTCAGACTGAGCTTTCCCCTGGCTGCTTAGTTTTGACTGCAACAGGGATTCAGAAATAAAATTTAAATTACCAAAACAAATATTTAAAAAATATAAAAAATACTTACCTTCTCACACTCAAAAAAAAAGAAGAAGAAACAGCGGTCAAGCTTTCAAAATAACTAGGATGAAAATATGATGTTCACATGCCTGGACTTGATGTAATGTGATATGATGGGTCTGAGATGTATCCCCCTAATATGTGCCCAGGGGCGTAGCTACCATTATTAAAAAAAGCCTGGGCTTACACATGATTGTTGCTAAAAAGGTTAGACAAGCCCCAAATACTATCTAAATATAAAGCTTTGCGACTGTCGTGGTTACAGGGAAAACTTGGCTTGCTACGCGCCTGGTGTCGGAATGTTTCAATCACATGGGTGCATTACAGTGTCGACATCATCTTGAAAACAGATAGTTAACATGTCAGTGTTGAAATTACAGTTTAGTCTGTATTGACTGCTTATGTATTGCTCTGCAATTAATAGCAATAAACTGCACACCATTGTATTAACGTGAAAAGTATTAACCTACGCCATTTAGCTTCACACAGCACACTATACAGTTAACAGGTACATTGCAGTACAACACCAGCCTACACATAACTGTATTTCCATGTGCACTACAACACAAGCCTGCTACAACACTAATATACATGTACACACTACAACACTAATATACATGTACACACTACAACACTAATATACATGTACACACTACAACACTAATATACATGTACATACTTCAACACTAATATACATCTACACACTACAACACTAATATACATCTACACACTACAACAACTAATATACATGTACATACTACTACGCTAATATACATGTACACACTACAACACTAATATACATGTACACACTACAACACTAATATACATGTACACACTACAACACTAATATACATGTACATACTTCAACACTAATATACATCTACACACTACAACACTAATATACATCTACACACTACAACAACTAATATACATGTACATACTACAACGCTAATATACATGTACACACTACAACACTAAAATACATGTACACACTACAACACTAATATACATGTACACACTACAACACTAATATACATGTACACACTACAACACTAATATACATGTACATACTACAACACTAATATACATGTACATACTACAACGCTAATATACATGTACATACTACAACACTAAAATACATGTACATACTACAACACTAATATACATGTACACACTACAACACTAATATACATGTACACACTACAACACTAATATACATGTACACACTACAGCACTAATATACATGTACACACTACAACACTAATATACATGTACACACTACAACACTAATATACATGTACATACTTCAACACTAATATACATGTACATACTACAACACTAATATACATGTACACACTACAACACTAATATACATGTACACACTACAACACTAATATACATGTACACACTACAACACTAATATACATGTACAAACTACACCACTAATATACATGTACACACCACAACACTAATATACATGTACATACTTCAACACTAATATACATCTACACACTACAACACTAATATACATCTACACACTACAACAACTAATATACATGTACATACTACAACGCTAATATACATGTACACACTACAACACTAAAATACATGTACACACTACAACACTAATATACATGTACACACTACAACACTAATATACATGTACACACTACAACACTAATATACATGTACATACTACAACACTAATATACATGTACATACTACAACGCTAATATACATGTACACACTACAACACTAAAATACATGTACATACTACAACACTAATATACATGTACACACTACAACACTAATATACATGTACACACTACAACACTAATATACATGTACACACTACAGCACTAATATACATGTACATACTACAACACTAATATACATGTACATACTACAACACTAATATACATGTACACACTACAACACTAATATACATGTACACACTACAACACTAATATACATGTACATACTACAACACTAATATACATGTACACACTACAACAGTAATATACATACACACTACAACACTAATATACATGTACATATACACTAATATACACACACTACAACAGTAATATACATGTACACACTACAACACTAATATACATGTACATACTACAACACTAATATACATGTACACATTAATATACATGTAACACCACAACATATAATATACATGTACATACTACAACACTAATATACATGTACAGACTACAACAGTAATATACATACACACTACAACACTAATATACATGTACACACTATAACACTAATATACATGTACACACTACAACATTAATATACATGTACACACTACAACACTAATATACATGTACACACTACAACATTAATATACATGTACACACTACAACAGTAATATACATGTACACACTACAACATTAATATACATGTACACGCAACAACACTAATATACATGTACACACTACACCACTAATATACATGTACACACTACAACACTAATATACATGTACACACTATAACACTAATATACATGTACACACTACAAACACTAATATACATGTACACACTACTAATATACATGTACACACTATAACACTAATATACATGTACACACTACAACAGTAATATACATGTACACACTACAACACTAATATACATGTACATACTAGAACACTAATATACATGTACACACTACAACACTAATATACATGTACACACTACAACACTAATATACATGTACACACTATAACACTAATATACATGTACACACTACAACACTAATATACATGTACACACTACAACACTAATATACATGTACACACTACAACACTAATATACATGTACACACTACAACACTAATATACATGTACACACTACAACACTAATATACATGTACACACTACAACACTAATATACATGTACACACTACAACACTAATATACATGTACACACTACAACACTAATATACATGTACACACTATAACACTAATATACATGTACACACTACAACAGTAATATACATGTACACACTACAACACTAATATACATGTACATACTAGAACACTAATATACATGTACACACTACAACACTAATATACATGTACACACTACAACACTAATATACATGTACACACTATAACACTAATATACATGTACACACTACAACACTAATATACATGTACACACTACAACACTAATATACATGTACATACTAGAACACTAATATACATGTACACACTACAACACTAATATACATGTACACACTATAACACTAATATACATGTACACACTACAACACTAATATACATGTACATACTAGAACACTAATATACATGTACACACTATAACACTAATATACATGTACACACTACAACAGTAATATACATGTACATACTAGAACACTAATATACATGTACACACTACAACACTAATATACATGTACATACTATAACACTAATATACATGTACACACTATAACACTAATATACATGTACACACTACAACACTAATATACATGTACACACTATAACACTAATATACATGTACACACTACAACAGTAATATACACACTACAACACTAACCTGCACACTACAACACTAATCTGCACACTACAACATTAACCTGCACTCTATGTCTGTCAGCCATACCTCCAACTTTTTCGCAGACATATTGATTGTCAGCCTTGCAATCGGCGGTAGCGAACCCCTTATTTGGAAACCACCTGAAGCACAACTGTTTTGTCGCCAAAAATGGTTCCAGTTCACTGGCCCAGTTGGCGGTAATGGTGTCGGCAACCTCGCAGTCCAACCATGAGTAGCTGCCTGGGACAGACTCGACCTTGTTGTATAGTCCAATAAAGTGGGACTTCAGGCTTGATGGGAGATACAACATGTATATGAACATTGTGTACCAGGGAGTAAGTTGGTGTTTTATATCCACGTGTTTATTAGAATAACCTACTGATGATTACGTAAAACGTATCAATGTATTTACTGTGCAACACAATAAGGAATTCATAGCCTGTGTAATATAAGGTATCAGTGTATATACCGTGTAACGCAAGCACTAGTGCATAGGCTTTGTAATACAAATATCAGTGTATATACGTATCAGGCATACATGTCCATGATAATATAGATATACGTTTAATGTTAAACCTTTTTGCGGTAACACGTTGGTTTTCACAGTTTCTGCCATTCCTGAAAAGCTACATATTTTAATGTTTAAAAACCTCTCTCAACAACATCCCAATAGCTTTATTTCGGAGGTCTGTAGATAATATTCTGGATCAGACAAGGGTGATAGATATGATCGACCTACTCTACTGTGACACGATATCATGTATCGACCTGGTCAGCGAGCTTGACCACCCGGTTAGTCAGTCACCTCTTACGGTAAGCATTGTTGCATGCTCATGCCCATGCTTTCTCTCCCTCTCGACGTGAATTGTTGCTCTCAATAAGAATCACCAATCTGTCTTATCCTCACTCGATTATTTGCTTATTTTGCTGCAATGTCGCACAGTGAAACATTTTTGTTCCTTACAAGCCAAGATGCGTCTTCCACGGCGCCTGTTGTCCTAGTTGTTCAGCACGTTGCTCCATAGTGGCGTCTTTCAAGTACAGCAGCTCGGAGCCCAGTGCTTCACAGAAGAACTGTGCTTCATTCCAGGATCTCTTGTCTGTGTACAACGTCCATGTCGTCATTGAGGTGGGCAGAGTTGACGCTGAGATCACTGCTGAAAGAAGACAGTGGACACATATCATCGTGGGGAAATTAACACTCGTTCACAGTCAGCACCGGTTCATTTAAGTTTGTTTGCTTGTAGTTTGCACTCACCAATATTACAGCTATATGGCGGCGATCTGTAAATAATCGAGTCCAGTGATTGACATCATGAGCATCGATCTACGCAATTGGGATACGATGACATGTGTCAACCAATAAGCGAGCCTGACCATCCGATCCTGTTAGGCGCCTCTTACGACAAGCATAGTTTGCTGAAGACCAATTCTAAACCGGATCTTCACGTGTCGGTCATCCAAGACAAAGACTATATAGCAATGTTATGGAACCATCAAACATATCCTACTTAAAAGAAGTTCAGGAACACCCGCTACTTTCCTGTCAATAATTATTCTGTCATTCCATACTGATGTGAAAGAAAGTGATTATAAACTTGTTTTCAGCAGTACATGTCGATTTATCCACTGTTCAGGACGCAAAAGGTGTCTTCATTGTAGTATGCCATCAATAAATAATTATCCGTTATACAAGCATTGCATTGTTTTTAAAAACATGTCCAGTTATGTAAATTCCATTGTATTTGTTTGGGCTCTCTGAAGGTTATTTGAGCAGAAAAAAAATCATGCAAATATCAAAGTAAGAAGAATTAATTCAATCGATCATTATTTATGTAATTTCCCTTTCTGTAGAATGGCATTGTGTCTACATCAGCATCCATTGTCTTGGAATACTGGGTCGACGATGTTGTCGTTACGCTGTGCTGCAACAAAAACACCTCCCGGGAATATTGACAGAGTCAACGCAGCATCCGCTCAACTTACATGCATCCGTAGGTAATAGTGCAGTTCCTTCTCTGTTCGAATTGCAACTTTTGACTCATCATGTTTTTTTACAATAACACATTTCATAGAGCTACTCAAGTATTAATTGGGGAGATCAAACACACAATGGCTAGGTTAGTTTTAAACTATGAAGTCGTGCCAGAGATAGGTGACAATACGATGCGGGCCTCAGGAAATTCATAAGTCCGAGGACACCATCTCCAGACCTGGCTCGCTACGTCATCGTGGCTTATTAATGAGCTGAGGTGAGGTGAAATTGAGTTTAACGTCGTGCTTGAGAATATTTCGCTCATATGACGACGTGCATGCATGTGTATGTGTATGTGCGGCTGCTTGTACTAGCCCAGACTTAAGCTGGTTTTATAGTGCTAGCCCACTGAGATACCATGCCGCAGTGAAGCATGAATACCCCACTCAGACACATTATACTGACTCCGAGCCGACCAGTCCTTGTTGTACCCATATGTGCCGAGCGCCAGGCAGGGACCAACAAGTAGCATATTTTAACGTCTTTTGGTATGACGCGGTCGGGGATCGAACCCACGACCTTCCGCTCTCCGGGCGGATGCTCTAACCACTACACCACGGAGGCGGATGGCTTATTAATGAAGGTTGGTTGGTTGTTTAACGCCACACGCCGCAATATTCCAGCTATATGGCGGCGGTATGTAAATAATTGAGCCTGGACCAGACAATTCAGTGATCATCAGCATTAGCATCGATCTATGCAAATGGGATACAATGACATGTGTCAACCAAGTCAGCGAGCCCGACCACCCGATCCCGTTAGTCGCTTCTTACCACAACAAACAGACCTTAGTCAAAAGTTAGTGAGTGAGTTAAAGTTTTACATCGCATGGGCAATGTTGCAGCCACATAGCGATGAGACCAAGTTAATTATAAATAAACGTCTGTCTACAAAGGACAGTAAAACGGAATGTTCCGCATCACAGCTACGTATCAAACAAACCAATCAATTCTACATTAAAATATTACATTCCAGGATTTCCCATCTTCCAGGGGATTAAGGGGGCTTGCGATACTGCTGCTTCCTATATGAGGATTTACGTCATCACTTAGGCCACGAATGGCTTTATCTAACGGTAACCAATATTAAACACTAGCTGTAATCGAGCAATTAAAATACTAGCTGATGTTACATCATAGTCAAGAAGTCTTGCCCTAGCATACTGATCTCCGCTACGTCGCCGATAACGTCTTCTGCCTTTTGTGAATAAGAAACAAAACTTTGATTCATCTTTACATGGAGTAACGGTACAGACAGCCTCTGTCGCTGCCATTCCAATTTTGGTACCAATGGTAGCCTGGTCGGGTCATAAAACGTCTTGATTTTCCGGCAGGCTGAATAGAACCGGTTTTAAAGACCCATTTTGAAATTCGCCTTTCCCTTATTATAATGATTTCTCGGTTGGTTAGATATGTTTACACCGAGACGTGACCTGTCCGAGACCTGACTGCGACCAGCGATTGCACTGGTCGCGTACTTTATGGCGACCGATCGCCCCTTTGCATTTATACGGAACAGGGTGTGCGATTTGACTACGACCAAAAACTTTAGAATGTTCATTTTTATGGCGACATGGTTGAGACGCAACTACAGGCCGCAATGCGGTCGTGGCCCCTGGTGTGACTTTCTGGCGAGCTTCCAGGCGAGCTTCTGCCGAACGGCGCCAACCAGCGCCAACAGCGCCCCACAGCGAGTACGAGTAGTACGACTCTATGCGAATTTATTGCGACTCCAGTACGACGATGAGGACGTTTCAGAAGACCGCATTGAGAACTATGCAACTTCCCCAAGACGCCAATTGAGAGTCTTAGCGAGTGCGCTCCCAAAATCGTATAAAAAGGACCGGGACCGCCTGCGATCTCGTCATTCCCGCGTCGCCTGACAAGCACTGGAAACACTGAAAAAGATGGATATTGACTCTGGGGATATCGTCTTGGCCTTGTCCTGCAGACTGAAGCCGAAGCACAATTGGTAGACGTTATTAACTACAACTTGGCAATGATACGACAACGTGAAAGAAGAAGTGACGCCGCCAGATGTGGGTCCGAAACTCGCTGACCCCTATGGCGAGACACACTGGAATACTGTCAGCACTACCACCTTGTCCAGAGGTTGAAGCAGGACAATCCAAATCAGGGGAGTAGGATACTCGTGGAGCTCTTTGTTGAAATTTTGGAGACAATAGGGCCCAATATCGCAGAAAAAGGCAACAATTAAAGGTCCTCTGTTAGTCTTTCGAGTAAATTTTCATTGGGATTAAAAGTTACAATGCCACTTTTTGTAAGTAGGGACGGTGGGGTTGCCTAATGGTTCAAGCGTTCGCTCGTCACGCTAAAGACCCGCGTTCGATTCCCCATATCGGTAAAAATGTGTGAAGCCCATTTCTGGTGTCCCCGGCCGTGATATTGCTGGAATATTGCTAAAAGCGGCGTAAAACTAAACTCACTCACTCATTGTAAGTGTCACATCTATGATAGCTAAATTCAAATTATTATTTCCCTTGTTATTCTTTGGTAATAAATACATGTGGGAAGTTTTTTAATGTCTTCAAGCACATAATAACACCGGCGATAATTTAAAATACTCCCACAATGTGTAATTGTCTACGTCACCTACCTGCCATAATGGTCATTATCACAATGTCGACAGCAGCCGCCATAACTTCCTTCTGAAAATGATAACAATAGCAATTGTGAAGTGAATGAGTGTTTATAATTGATTCCTCTTTGGTAGCCCGGTGGTGTACCGGAATGGGTGATTGCTTTACTGGGCTGTGTGGTCCAGATTCGACTGATTAAGGATCGCCGTGATACTGCGATTAAATTGTGTTAGGCAATTAACAATCAAAAACCTATTAAAACATTTGCCTTTTAACTTCAGGAACCAGCTCATTAGCGTTCAAGACTGCAGTCTAAGAGTCTCTCAATAGACAAAACAGAAATACAATTTCGCGCTTCATACACTTTGAAAAAACAGGTGTCAACACTTCTCGAGTCCTCAAATTAAGACCCCGGATGAATCCCCAACTTCTGTTACCTATCGATTTCAAAGTTGAAACAATAACTTCAAGTAGTTAATTCAGAAATCTATACGCCAGGCTAAAACCAACGAACAACAAAGAAATGTAACTCAGTTTACAATTGTTTTCTAAAATACACTGGGTTTGCAAATCAATACAAAAATACAAGAACATAATGGCAGTACACAACAGAAGAGCAGTATACAATACAATGGCAGCACATTGACAATGGCCGTATTAAATAAAATATCAGTGAACCCAGTGGTAATGGGATGGTCGTGTTGTAATATGAGACAACAAAGGAATCTACTTGCTCTGTATATGTATAGCAAAACGATTCCAGAAATGTCTTCAGGCTTGTAGATTAATCTTGACCCCCAGTCCATACAAGCTGGTTCATAACTGTCCTCTGCTACATCTTCACAGAAACTATGAAGCCCATTTCTGGTGCCCCCCGGCGTGATATAGCTGGAATAATGCTAAAAGCGGCGTGAAACTCACTCACTCACTCTTTATGGAAACAATGTAATCCCCCTGTTTCATAGTCAACTACACTGACAGGGGAGGGGCGTCTGGTGGAACAAACATGGTGCTGGTTTCGGAAACTCAACGACCCAGCAGTACAGAGCGAACATTTCCAATGTCGAAAATAGCAGTACAGACTGAAAGGCAAACATTTCCCATTGTAACAACAGCAGTACAGACCGAGGGAGCAAACATTTCCCATTGTAACAACAGCAGTACAGACCGAGGGGGGAAACATTTCCCATTGTAACAACAGCAGTACAGACCGAGGGGAAACATTTCCCATTGTAACAAACAGCAGTACAGACCGAGGGCAAACATTTCCCATTGTGACAAGGGGGCATTTCCCATTGTACAGAAACATTTCCCATTGTGACAACAGCAGTGCAGTAAAGCACATTTCCCATTGTGACAACAGCAGTACAACAGCACAGACCGAGGGGTAAACATTTCCCATTGTAACAACAGCAGTACAGGCCGAGGAAGCAAACATTTCCCATTGTGACAACAGCAGTACAGACCGAGGGGGTAAACATTTCCCATTGTAACAACAGCAGTACAGTCCGAGGGGGTAAACATTTCCCATTGTGACAACAGCAGTGCAGGCCGAGGAAGCAAACATTTCCCATTGTGACAACAGCAGTACAGACCGAGGGAGCAAACATTTCCCATTGTAACAACAGCAGTACAGACCGAGGGAGTAAACATTTCCCATTGTAACAACAGCAGTACAGACCGAGGGGGCAAACATTTCCCATTGTAAGAACAGCAGTGCAGGCCGAGGAAGCAAACATTTCCCATTGTAACAACAGCAGTACATTTCCCATTGTGACAACAGCAGTGCAGGCCGAGGAAGCAAACATTTCCCATTGCAATAACACCAGTACATGCGAAGGGAGCAAACATTTCCCATTTCAACGACACCAGTACATGCGAAGGGAGCAAACATTTCCCATTTCAACGACACCAGTACATGCGAAGGGAGCAAACATTTCTCAATTATATAGCAGCAAATCAGACCGAGGGAGCCAACATTTCACATTATGTAATACAGGACATACTGATTTTCATAACCTTGACGTGTATCGTGTTCTGTCAGTTTTCTTTAAATCTCCGTCGCCCTGTTTGCAGCATATCATCAACAGTGTATTACCATCCACATAGTGTTTAAGAGGATACGTAACACCATGTTTCCATCTGCTTCAACTGTCATCCTGTTTTATTTTTTATTTGTTTAAGGCCCAACACAACAACATTCTAGCTCCATTACGGAGGTCTGTAAATACTTGAGTCTGGATCAGACAATCCAGTGATAAGGATGATGGGTATCGACCTACTCTACTGTGACACGATGTGTCGACCTGGGCCCCGTTCGTCAAAGCGATCGTAGCGCTACGACAGCCGTAAGTCTATGTTAAAGTATGGGAGTTACGATCATCTTAGCCTTACGATCGCTATGAAGAACGGGGCACTGGTCAGAGAGCCTGACCACCCAGTTAGTCATCGCTTACGACAATCATGTTTTGCTGAAAATCAGTTCCTAATGCAACTATGTCCATCATCAACGTATTAAAAGGGCAGTATTAGAAGCAAACATGCTCAAAACTTTGTTAAGATAAACATGTGTTTGTTATTGCCATTTTATCATCAATTAGAAGACAATAACATCTCGCACATGCTTTTTGGGCGAATACTTTTTGCAACGTTTAGTAGGAAGACACGAACTTACGATGATTTAAGGTTCTTTATTCCTTTTCATAGAAATGAATAGTCTATAAGAACAACCTTCACAAAGACGAAAGCCTCTTCGTTTTCATGTGATGGACACATATGTTGGAGTTTCAAAATGACACAATTTCAATACGAGATATCAACTCGATGATGGAACAGACATGATGGAGTTTCAAAATGACACAATCTCAATAGGAGATATCAACTCGATGATGGAACAGACATGTTGGAGTTTCAAAATGACACAATCTCAATACGAGATATCAACTCCATGATGGAACAGACATGTTGGAGTTTCAAAATGACACAATCTCAATACGAGATATCAACTCGATAATAGAACACATATGTTTGAGTTTCAAAATGACACAATCTCAATACGAGATATCAACTCGATGATAGAACGCACATGATGGGGTTTCAAAATGACACAATCTCAATACGAGATATCCACTCGATGATAGAACACATATGTTTGAGTTTCAAAATGACACAATCTCAAATACGACATATTCACTCGATGATGGAACACATACGGTAGAGTTCAAAATGAAATAATTCTTGTACAGAAAAATACACTCTATCATAGAACATACATGTTAGAGTTTCAAAATGACATGATATCTATAAAAGATATCTACTCGATCATAGAACACATATGTTGGAGTTTCAAAACCACAGAATCTCTATACGAAATATCAACTCTATGACAGAACACATACGTTGGAGTTTCAAAATGGAAAAATCTCTATACGAAATATGAGCTCGATGATAGAACACATATGATGGAGGTTAAAAAAAGAGATAATCCCTGTACAAAATATAAACTCGATGACAGAACACATATGGGGAGTTTCAAAATGAGATAATTCTTGTACAAAATACACTCAATCATAGAACACCTATGTTAGATTTTCAAAATGACAATCTGTATACAAGATATCCACTCGATCATTTAGCATATATGTTTATAGTTTTAAAATTACATAATCTCTATAAACGATATATACTTACGAAAACAGATTTATTATCCACGGCTAGAATCCACTGCTGACCGGCAAGTACCGTTGTCAATATCACGTCTCTACGTTCTACAAGTCACGTGCTAAATGTGCTATACACATCGACCAGCTGTCAATCACAGCACAGTAACCATCCCAGATCTCTCAGACCAATCGGTTAGCGGTAACAAGTGCTCGTGTTATGCCCAAGCCGTGGTAACGGTCTTTTCATTGAATATTTAAATACGTTTACAAAAATCAATTAATATGCAATAAAGTTTTATAATCGTGCCACTTTTGTTCTATTACAATGTCTCAATGAGAATTGTATGCAGATGAGAATCAATATGCGTCCTATAAACACACTTTGGGGATAATTTTAAAGCAAGAGTTTTATATTGATCCCAGTCTCCCGACCAAACCTACATGATGCTATACCACGAGGACAGGTAAGAGATATTCATGTATATCGTTTTGAAAGGTATTATATTCATGTAAATTTAGTTTCATTATATATCAATGCATGATCAGATTGCATAATGAGTTATAGCAGGACAGGCTATGTGTTTTAATAAAACGTATGTAATAAAAGTTTGCTATTAAGGCGACGAAATGAAAACCTTTTTCACATTCTTAAGTAAGGTCTAGTATCTGTTCGAGTCCAACTGTACCATGTGCCTATTAATTGGCATTGGCTGCCATACAACCGTTCAATATGGCGTTCGATATTGTACTCGATATCGGTTCGATATTTGTGAATAAAAACACCAATGGCTGCAGCTATATTTTCCTCGGGGTAGGGGGAAAGTTTACGATGTTATTGACAGCCCTCTTGTCATTTCGCAAACCACCCGAATTTTAAAAGAGTTTTCTAAACAGAGAACGACTTGTAAATATCTAACGCCAGCATAAGAGAGCCGCTAATCTTGACCTTCCATCGGTACACACACCACTGGCGCATCAAGTAAAACAAATAAATGAATAAGCGGAATGAACCCTGGTGTTGTAAAATAAAAAAATGCTGATGATTAGGAGCCCAACTGACAGTGAGTATCCTGGATGGGACTCAACCTAAAAAAAAGTACTAAGCACTTTACTGAGAAAGTGTAATCCCAAATATGTTATAAGTTCGTATTAATTCACATTGACGCGAATCTGGTTTTGTTTCCTTATTTGGTGCTAAGTGAATTAATGTCCTGATCTATTCCTAGAATTGCCACTATTGTTTGGCCGTTGGAACAAACCGTTTCTGTAGATAATCCAAACTGGATATTTAATGACGTTGACGTTGTACACATATTTGTTCCAGCAATTATCAATATCAGCGTGAAAACAAGTGTTTAATGGTAACTGCAGTGTGATATTCTCACAAGCCGTCATTGAAATCCTACTAATTTACACAGATTAAGCAGGTGTTGCCTTCAGAAATATTAAATGAATTGTGTTTTACGCCGCAACAATCGCGTTTTGACATGATTGATAGGTTCTGTCACTATTCACAGCGTAGTGATACTATAGCATAACATCAACCAGGCAACGTATGACAGGTATCCATCCTCATTTCAATCTCCACTTGCATCAAACAATGTATCTCTCAACGCTAATTTACTGGGTAATAAAGTAATTTATCTTACCTCACACATAAATGTAGTTTTCTGCCTGAGCCAATCAATATACCCTGCTTACAAGCGAGTAACATTTCTGTTACCCGCTGGAAATGCCGAACTGTGACAATGCCGAATTCGTTTGGTACTTCGTGTTAGTAGTATTTGGGCTGTTGCCTAACTCCGGTACTCCTCATTATGATCCAATACCCGTGCTTCAAACAGTTCAAAATTAACATTGAGGTGTCGGTAAGATAAATTGGTTGATGTACCCTCTATGTTTGTTCATGTTACCATAAACAAACATAGAGGGTACATCCACCCATGTCACCCTCAGTGAACAACTTAATGTACCTCCGTATAAACAACAAACCACCCTGTATGTAATTTCCAACATGTGATAAGTGGGCTCTATCTACGTATTAATGACTCAATATGGTGTTAGGCCACTTTCAGCAAATTTGCTTCGTTGTGATGACCGAGTGCGTAATTCTCAACATGGCATCATCAACACACGACATCACCATCAACACACGGCATCACCATCAACACACGACATCATCATCGACACTAGGCATCACCATCGACACTAGGCATCACCATCAACACACGGCATCACCATCAACACACGACATCACCATCGACACACGGCATCACCATCGACACTAGGCATCACCATCAACACTAGGAATCACCACCAACACTAGGCATCGCCATCAACACTAGGCATCACCATCAACACTAGGTATCACCATCAACACTAGGCATCACCATCAACACATTGCATCACCATCAACACATGGCATCACCATCAACACATGGCATCACCATCAACACACGGCATCGCCATCAACACTAGGCATCACCATCAACACTAGGTATCACCATCAACACACGGCATCGCTATCAACACATGGCATCACCATCAACACATGGCATCACCATCAACACTAGGCATCACCATCAACACTAGGCATTACCATCAACACTAGGCATCACCATCAACACTAGGCATCACCATCAACACATGGCATCACCATCACCATCAACACATGGCATCACCATCAACACATGGCATCACCATCAACACTAGGCATCACCATCAACACTAGGCATCACCATCAACAATAGGCATCACCATCAACACTATGCATCACCATCAACGCACGGCATCACCATCAACACATGGCATCATCATCAACACTAGGCATCGCCATCAACACTAGGCATCACCATCAACACTAGGCATCACCATCAACACTAGGCATCACCATCAACACATGACATCACCATCAACACATTGCATCACCATCAACACACGCCATCACCATCAACACACGGCATCACCATCAACACACATTATCACCAGCATCGTCATCATCACACTGCATCGTCATCAACACACAGAATCAACATCAACAGACGGAATCACCATCAACACACGGAATCACCATCAACACACGGCATCGCCATCAACACTAGGCATCACCATCAACACACGGCATCAACACACGGAATCACCTTTGATTAATCAAAGAATCGACCTTTCAGATATAGAACAGAGCCGCATTCATGTCGATATCACAGGATAAGAACCCGTCATTGTCCCATGTACATGACAACCGTGAAGGTTCTATTGATATTACAGCAGTATACCTGTAAACACACCATATCACCATGCACTAAACCCGTGAAGATCCGGTTTAGAATTGATCTTCAGCAACCCATGTCTACTTGCAAGAGGCGACTGACGGGATCGGGTGGTCAGGTACTCTGAATTGTTTAATACATATCACCGTATCCCAATTGCATGGGTCGATGATATAGTCAATGAAATGTAAACGCAAGGCTTGATTATTTGCAGACAGACGTCATGTAGTTAAACAGTAAACAAACCGGTCAAACTTTGCACACATAGGCCGACAAAGTAATCAGTTTCCGATGAAGAGCGCATGATCTTCTAGACTGAAGGAATCACCCATGATTTAACGCCGTTTTGGAATATTTACCATCGTGCCACGGAAAACTGAGTATGGTTGGCGATTTCTCGATGCTACCTATACATTACGGCAGTGGTACATAAGTACAACCTTTTGAATACTGAATGTAGGTAACCCACTCATAACCAATGTCCTTATTTTCTTCTAAAAATATAATACAATGACATAGGTAAAAAATACGTTGCGAATATTGAGACCAGAGAACATTGAAGTAAGTAGTGTGTGAGAGAGTTTAGTTTTACGCCGCATTTAGCAATATTCCAGCATTATCACGGCAGGGAATACATTGTACCCATGTGGTGAAGCTAACAAGGGTCTTCGGCTTTGCGACCGCCTCGACGTAAGTAGCGGGGGTCTACCCATCATCTCATAAAACTTGTATGGTGATCTCAGGACACACCCGACACCTACCACAAACAAGATTCTGAACACATATGCAGGTCCACTCTTACAAAACAACTCCAAAACTGCAGTGAAATTTATGCGAACGGATCACTGAAAATCTGTGATGACACCAGGTGTCTGTGAGCCCTGGAACAGCACAATAATTACAATAGCTGCTCAGCAGTCATTATGAAGTTTATTTCAGTTTGCAGGCCATCTGCCCATGTACAAAAAGCAACATAAATGATATTGTGCATAATGGCAATAGGCAGACATTTGTGTTGTCAATAAATAGAAAATCGACATTTAAGATGATTTGATACATTTAGCACAATTCAATAAATGTACCATGTCATTAGAAGTTATTAACTTTATGAATTTACAAGCATTTTTTAAATTATTCCACAGAGGTAAATAAGTTTTTCGTGGTGTTACACATTTATCACATTCAAATAGGAAGTGGACTTCATCTTCATTTCTATTACTATTACACATCTTATAAATTACATCTGTGTCCATAGTTTCCTTCTAGGCACCCGTGAAGAGCCACCTCCTCGTGGTGGGTGCTGGGTAACGCTAAGAACTCTTCAACCCCCCGTTGTGGACCCGGTGGTATATTTGGTCCACCAACCCGTTTGCCGTGGGTTGCGCCCCTGTGTCGGTGGAGGACGGGAGTCTGGTGTTTGAGGGCACTGGGAGCCTGGAACCGTGTTCCTTTTGCCCAGCACACCACTTTGGCCCTTACTTCACCTAGACTGGTGGTAGAACTGGCCCGGTTCTATCAATCGGCTGGTCACACCAAGCCCTGTGCGTAGTGATTGTTACACTTTTGTATTATTGGGTCATGGTTCTTTGAACTTTGGATATGCAAATTATCATTATATTTCATTGCCTAGAGTCCTATGCCAGAAGGCGGTGGCTCATGGTCCAATCTAGCATTGTGGACCTCCAGGTTCTAACTGTCTTCTGATAGCTGTCAAGGGTTGAACCAGCCTGACTTTTCCTCAGTTTGGCAATATTAGCTTCTGTATTGATGGAGTATAGCACCCCTGTAACCCTGATGTTGTGGTCGGATTCCACTACGCATCGTTCTGGTTGACACTCCATGGTGGGTGGGGAGCAGGTGTGTTGAACCACAAATAACTTATTATGGCTACCCAACAACTAACTGGTTCTCGTTCAAAAACAAAGAGAAGATATGTTGACTTAGACACTGTTTCATCTTCTGATGATGAATCAGGCGCAAACAATTTGGATTCTTGGCCACGTTTTTTGGTTGTAGAGGGAACTGAAGGACAGCCGCTTAAATTGAACCCTTTTGTAATTTCCAAATCTATTCAAGGAATATGTGGTACTGTGAAGAACGTTACTCGTCTGCGGTCCGGATCGCTGCTTGTTGAATGTGCAAAGAAACAGCAGTCTCTTAATCTGCTCAATTCACATAGTTTTGCAAATACTGAGATTGTTGTCTCAGCACATAGAACACTGAATACATGTAGAGTGCAAAGTGCCTCTCAGACATGTCAGAAGAGGAGATTGTATCAGAAATGAAGTCTCAGTGTGTAACATCAGTGAAGCGGTTCAACAGAAAAGATGGTGCAAAATTGATTAAAACCAATACCTATCATTTCATTTTTGCACTGACAAAGGTTCCATCGTCAATCAAAGATGGGTTTTTTAATATAGGGGTTGATGTTTATATATCTCATCCACTGCGTTGTTTTCAAATGTCAGCAGTTTGGGCATGGGGCTAAATCCTGTCGCAACTCGCCGGTTTGCTCCCGCTGCAGATAAGAAACATGAAAGCACCGATACCATCAGATGTGCCAACTGCAGTGGTGAACACATGTGCTCTTCAAAATCATGTCCTGTTTTTCTTTACAATCTGAAATTCTCAAAGTCAAATATACCAATGACATATCTTTCAATGAAGCTAAGAAACTGGTTGCCACTGACTGTTCAAAATCTACTTCTTCACTGACCTACTCTGATGTAGTCTCCTCTCCTGTAAAAGTTGATACAGGGTGTCAAACATCTATCAGTTGGGTGTCACATGAACAGACAACCCTTTATCCAAATGACACAGAAGACAACACCGTCCTATCGAAATCTGTTTTATCAACATCTCAGACTGAACCTCTTTCACAAATTGAAGATCACTCACTCACTGCAGCACAGGAATCCCAACATGAAAGTGTAAGTTTAATGAAAAGCAATGTTTCCCTAACGAGAAAAGAAAAAAAGAAAAACAAAGTAAAAAGGAATCCAGGGCCTTTAAACATATTGAGGTGCCATTGACAATACCTCTAGAGGTTTATAACACCTTTGAACCTTTAGATATGGAAGTCTCTCAGGACATTCGATTTAGAAAAAGCATACGACACGACATGGAAACATGGGATTTTAAAAGATTTACATGACTTTGGATTACGAGGCCGTTTGCCTCAATTTATATCCAACTTTTTAAATGACAGGCAATTTCAAGTCCGAGTGGGTTCAACCCTATCTGACCATTACAATCAGGATCAGGGTGTCCCACAAGGCAGTATTTTGTCTGTCACATTGTTTAGTATCAAGATCAACAGTTTATCCAAGGTTATAAACGATTCAATCGATGGATCACTTTTTGTGGATGATTTTAATATTTCTTGTCGCGGTAGAAATATGAATACTATTGAACGGCAATTGCAGTTGTGTTTAAATAAATAAAGAAATGGTGTCTTGAAAACGGCTTGAAATTTTCCAAGTCCAAAACTAATTGTCTACACTTTTGTAGAAAATATAAGCCGCATAAAGACCCAGAACTATCTTTAAATGGCACTCCAATCAAAGTTGTTAAGGAGGCCAGGTTCTTGGGTCTAATTTTCGACTCCCATTTAACTTTTTTGCCGCATATTAAATCCCTTAAAGCAAAATGCCTGAAGGCCCTTGATTTGTTGAAAGTTGTATCCAACTGGGGAGGGGATCAAGCTACCCTCCTCCACCTATATCGATCATTGGTACGCTCGAAACTTGATTATGGCTCCATCGTATATGGTGGAGCCTGCAAAAGCAACCTAAAACTACTTGAGTCTGTCCACAACCAAGGCCTAAGACTTTGTCTTGGGTACTTTAGAACCTCTCCTATTGATAGTCTCTATGTTGAGGCTGATGAGCCATCCCTTAACCAACGTCGTATCAAATTATCATTACAGTATATAACGAAACTCTATTCTAACGAGTCTAATCCTGCATTTAACTGTGTTTTCAATCCTCTTTATGAGGATTTATACAACAAAACATCTTCTCTTGTTCCACCTCTGATTCTATACCTGCATCCACTGGCGAGGAAGACTCCCTCTGGTGTGGCATAAAGGTAAAATGTCTTCCACAACAGATATGACACTTGTTTCTCCCAGATTGAGAAGAACAAACTCTGGTGAAAACAGAGGACGTTCAACGAGTTCAAAACCACAGTCATGAACTGCAGCCGTGGCGACAGACGTGCACAGATGCGCTGACCTGGTTGACTAATTTGTCTACGACGTTTAGCATAGTCATTCTCTTATCTCTAGCTAGAGGAGACAACATTGTCTCCAGACCTTTGACTTTTAGGAGTGTGTTGATCCAACGCGCTGAAATCATTGCCAGTTCATTTCTCGGATTTTTCTCAACTCTCCAATGAGAACTTCTTGAAAGACATTTAGAAATTGGACGAACATGTATACATGATACGTTTTACGGATAAAAACTTCTTTTTATTCTTTATACGACCTTTCAGAGCTAAGTCTTGATTAATCCAGGTGAATGATGAAGGACCAGGAATTGTCCTTTGTGGTTGCACTTCAATGTTGTCCTCATCTTGGATCATCTTTCCTGATCTTGATTCTCTCTTCCACTCTTGAACTCCACTCACCGCCTCTTGACGGTAATAACGGCACCCGTGAAGATCCGGGTTAGAATTGATCTTCAGTAACCCTTGCTTGTCGTAAGAGGTGACAAACGTGATCGGGTGGTCAGGCTCGCTGACTTGGTTGACACATGTCATCGTATCCCATTTGCGTAGATCGATGCTCACGCTTGTTGATCACTGGAATGTCTGTTCCAGACTCAATTTACAGACCGCCCCCATGTAGCCGTAAACCTTAACTCACTCACTCACCCACCTCTTGACAGTGTCAAAGGAAGGAGGATCATACACTCAAGCTGCGCATGCCACGTGTCCTCATAGATGGCTGCTGCTGTTGTTTAAAGTTTAGACATTTAATCACAGCGGCAATGCGGGCGGCGGGTATTACTTAAAGCTTAGGTGCAACCCAAAATATGAACATAATTAAAACACAATGATCATTTATTCGTGACATATAATATACATTGCTGATTATGAAAAAACAAATAAACAAAATTATAAGCGTACAATCGCAAATCAAAAGTGCAATATTTTGTACTTCGGTTTACTTTCTTGAAACGAAGCACCCGGGATACCGAGTCCAGTCACAGCGGATCGGCGTGCACCCAAGTGTAACGAAGGCTTTCATTGGTTGGTTCATTTGCCGATACACTGACTGAGTTTGGTTTTTACGCCGCTTTTAGCAATATTCCAGCAACATCACGGCGGGGGACACCACAAATGAGCCGATACACTCATGGCTTTTTGTGTGTATAGAGTTGTTGGGTTTTGTAAATACATGCTCATTCTTTGTGTATAACATTTTGCAATCAACAGACATCATAACATGGTATGTGTACAATTATCACACCTGCCTGCCTGTGTAATTACATAATGTGACAGAGACAGAACTCAGGTGCATGAGCCATAAATCAATGCGTTTAGTTTATGGTGTATGGCCTGATAGATGCTAAGTTCAAATTGCATGTGGTCAGTGATCGAAGTTGTGTATTGAATATTGTCATTAGCAGACAGGCAGGCAGACACATAGGTGTCAATGAAACAGACATTGAGTTTTGTCTGTGACAGAGGCATATCTATATCACAGTTAGAAATTCTGACAATGCTAAATAATGACGTTGCTTTTAAGTATCGCGCCTGTGATATATCAACAAAACATTAGAAAAATAGATCACATCAAGCCTACTCCGAGTACTCACCACCAGCGAAGGTTTTCCGTCTTTAAATTTCAACGCCTCACTGGTTGACACATAGCTGAGTATATCTAGATCCTTAACAAGGTTCTTTTATGTAGCAAGTAGATTATTTAATATTTTTTGTTTGTGTACACAACCAAGATTAGATTACTCCTGATCACGACCTTATAATCCGGACATCCCTCTTCAAGCTGCGCGAATCTATTCAATGCGCATGCGCTATGAGCGCAGCGCAGCACAGCTTATGAAACCACCTTTCAACCCCAGCTGGGTGAATTTAGTGAATCGTTTGAACTCCGAATTCGCGGGGGTGTTTTCATCGCGTTCTTTTTCATTTTCAAGTTGAATTTGCATTTTTGATAATTTGTTACTGTAAGTCCATACCGAGAGATATCAGAATCTGCAAAGTTGTGTTTTGCGTTGCATGTGACAAATGCGAACTGCGCAGGGTATATAATACTTCCTTCGTATTTAGACTGAGAACAATTCCCCATTGGTCTCATCACTGATCTATCAAAGTCGTCTTGTTAAATAATGTCTTTTGTTAGGATATGTGAGTATTCAAGTCCATGTACATTATTAACTAGTGTTTTGCAAGCATGCTATGTTTGAATAGTGTTATGTGACTGTGTATGTTGGTGTCAGTGGCAACCATAGTTTGAGTGGCATTTAGAAGTTGGTATGATGGACAACGAGGAGAGTCCTATGGATATACAACCTCTTTATTATTGATATGATAAAGAATTTTCCCCGTTGTTAACCATAATGAACTCTGTAAAATGACCAAGAGGGTTTTATGTGACAAAGGTGAGGTGAGGTGAAATTTGGTTTCACGCCGTGCTTGAGAATATTTCCCTCATATGACGACGTGCATGCGTGTGTATGTGTATGTGCGGCTGCTTGTACTAGCCCAGACTGAAGCTGGTTTTATAGTGCTAGCCCACTGAGATACCATGCCGCAGTGAAGCATGAATACCCCACTCAGACACATTATACTGACTCCGAGCCGACCAGTCCTTGTTGTACCCATTAATGCCGAGCGCCAGATGTGACAAAGGTGTTTTGTGCTATTCAATTGTTGGAAACTAAAGTCACTCCTTACCCTGTTTCAGGATGGCTGTACCAACAGAAGACCAAGGCTGCTAAGGCTGATGTGACGCCTTGTGCTATATGAGTGACTGATGTGCACCTATCTGAAATCGCTGTTTTTTTCCCTTTTTCTACTTTTTCCTGGAACACGTAAATGGTAAAAAATATTCAACAGAGACAAACTTCTCAGTACGAATGAACTCACTTGTTATAACTGCTGACAATGTATTGGTAATGCTACACATTATTGCTGATGGATTGCCGTTTTGTTATTGCAAACCTAATCATGTGTGTCTTAAAATAATTTGTAAATTAGATTTATTGATCGTGTGCGATTGTTTACCGATGTAACATTTCAGCTCTGGACTGAAAAAAACTTTAAAAATGTGTTATGTTCTTTGCTGAATCGATTTTGACTTATTTGTGTCCGAGGGAACCTAATTCTCAATGCTAAAGCACCTAATGGGCTAATACAACGGAAACACTCAGGTAATACTTTAAATTAAGTCAATAAATAAGTCAATAACATAGGAGTACAATGTACAGTATGGTTAGTATCGCTGACTTTTGTAACTTCACTTCAAAGTAGATTTCACACTCGCACTCAGATTCACACTCGCACACTTTTAGAGACAGTGTTTTGCCAAGTGTACATGAAACAGATGTAATGTATTGTGTATAAATATACACATGAGCATCAATCAAGTACCACCCACCTCTTGTGATCAGAGGGCGGTAGGGTAGCCTAATGGTTCAAGCGTCCTCTTGTCACGCTGAAGACCCGGGTTCGATTTCCCACATGGGTACAACGTGTGAAGCCCATTTCTGGTGTCCCCCGCCATGATATTGCTGGAATATTGCTGAAAGCGGCGTAAAACCCAACTCACTCACTCACTCTTTTGATAATTACAAAAACACTACATGCTTTGAAAACTAAATACATTTAAAATGGTAGCTGTAACATAATTAACTTTGATGATAACGGCGTGGCTAAGCAGCGTGGCTGAGCAGAGAAAATGTGTGTTTAATGGTGAAAGCACATTTATGGACTAAGGCACAGCGAACACTTCAGGATATGGAGGCACATTACATTTTGCGCATGCGCAGTGTATACATAGATTATTTTGCCATGTCCGATTCCTGTTTCAACTTTGAAGTTCATACCCTCTGGGGACATTTTTTTACAAAACATAATGCCCACGCATTACCGGTTAAGGTGTAACAGAGTCAATTGTATGAGGTTCAACGCTGGCCCTCACATCAACAGAGCCCTGTATATTTAAGTGAGTATTGTTTATTTATACTTGCGATCAGTGCCTGAAACCCAACGTGTGAACGGCTACATCAGTCCTGTAATTTGTGGCATGCAAAGTCTTCAGCTGAAGAGACAAACTCTTCAATATCATATTTTTAAGAAGTAATGCCACGTCTTTGTATCCTGAAATAGCCTCACGTAATCTGGGGACGAACGGACAATCAATGGCGAGAATTTATGGATGTCAACCGCTTTATTTGGGGAACACGTCACATCTACTTGATGAAGGAGTAAGGATACACTCAGAGACGGGTTAATGTGATGAAGGAGTAAGGATATACTCCGAGACATGTTAATGTGATGAAGGAGTAAGGGTACACTCCGAGACATGTTAATGTGATGAAGGAGTAAGGATACGCTCCGAGACAGGTTAATGTGATGAAGGAGTAAGAATACACTCCGAGAGAGGTTAATGTGATGAAGGAGTAAGGATACACTCAGAGACAGGTTAATGAGATGAAGGAGTAAGGATATACTCCGAGACAGGTTAATGTGATGAAGGAGTAAGGATATACTCCGAGACAGGTTGATGTGATGAAGGAGTAAGGATACACTCCGAGACAGGTTAATGTGATGAAGGAGTAAGGATATACTCCGAGACAGGTTAATGTGATGAAGGAGTAAGGATATACTCCGAGACAGGTTAATGTGATGAAGGAGTAAGGATATACTCCGAGACAGGTTAATGTGATGAAGGAGTAAGGATATACTCCGAGACAGGTTAATGTGATGAAGGAGTAAGGATACACTCCGAGACAGGTTAATGTGATGAAGGAGTAAGGATATACTCCGAGACAGGTTAATGTGATGAAGGAGTAAGGATATACTCCGAGACAGGTTAATGTGATGAAGGAGTAAGAATACAATCCGAGACAGGTTAATGTGATGAAGGAGTAAGGATACACTCTGAGACAGGTTAATGTGATGAAGGAGTAAGGATACACTCCGAGACAGGTTAATGTGATGAAGGAGTAAGGATACACTCCGAGACAGGTTAATGTGATGAAGGAGTAAAGATACACTCCGAGACAGGTTAATGTGATAAAGGAGTAAGGATACGCTCCGAGACAGGTTAATGTGATGAAGGAGTAAGAATACACTCCGAGAGAGGTTAATGTGATGAAGGAGTAAGGATACACTCAGAGACAGGTTAATGTGATGAAGGAGTAAGGATATACTCCGAGACAGGTTAATGTGATGAAGGAGTAAGAATACAATCCGAGACAGGTTAATGTAATGAAGGAGTAAGGATACACTCCGAGACAGGTTAATGTGATGAAGGAGTAAGGATACACTCCGAGACAGGTTAATGTGATGAAGGAGTAAGGATACATTCCGAGACAGGTTAATGTGATGAAGGAGTAAGGATATACTCCGAGACAGGTTAATGTGATGAAGGAGTAAGGATACACTCCGAGACAGGTTGATGTGATGAAGGAGTAAGGATATACTCCGAGACAGGTTAATGTGATGAAGGAGTAAGAATACAATCCGAGACAGGTTAATGTGATGAAGGAGTAAGAATACTCTCCGAGACAGGTTAATGTGATGAAGGAGTAAAGATACACTCCGAGACAGGTTAATGTGATGAAAGAGTAAGGATATACTCCGAGACAGGTTAATGTGATGAAGGAGTAAGGATATACTCCGAGACATGTTAATGTGATGAAGGAGTAAGGATACACTCCGAGACAGGTTAATGTGATGAAGGCGTAAGGACACACTCCGAGACATGTTAATGTGATGAAGGAGTAAGGATACACTCCGAGACAGGTTGATGTGATGAAGGAGTAAGGATATACTCCGAGACATGTTAATGTGATGAAGGCGTAAGGACACACTCCGAGACATGTTAATGTGATGAAGGAGTAAGGATACACTCCGAGACAGGTTGATGTGATGAAGGAGTAAGGATATACTCCGAGACATGTTAATGTGATGAAGGCGTAAGGACACACTCCGAGACAGGTTAATGTGATGAAGGAGTAAGGATACACTCAGCGACCTTGTGTTCCTCAAATAAAGAAGTTGACATCCAAACATTGTTGCCTCTATGTGTATCACTTCTAAATGTCGTTCAGTGAACACACAACTGGCAAAAAAAACTATTTACAGGCTCTGTGGCAGTGCGGTAATAGCATAAACAGGAAGTGCGTGGGCATATAAACTTGTTTCAGAACTCTTCCCCGCTTTGTGCCTGTAAGTTCCAGGTCAGTATGACTGACTAACGAATTAACATGCGGTGTGCTGACAAACGAGCAGGTACAAGCAATGTCAGTGTTTTGATTCATTTATCATGTTTTAAAATAATCTGCAGGATGTAAGGATCTGTTGGAAAAACTATCAGCATAAGATGAAATCTCGGGCCTGGAGTCGATGTTTATTTCGAACACTGCTTGCGTCTGTTGTTACACATTTTTCGACAGCTACAGAGACCAACTCCTGATAGGATCTCGATGCTTGTTGTTGTGTTCAATAGGGAACACACTGTTTTTATACGTGTTTCATGTGTTTTACCTGGTGCACATCAGTGAGTCAGTGACGGACAGTGGTCTGCTATATTTACACTTAGTATTTTTAGACAGAAAGATCTAGAAAGCTTATTCCAGAATCACCTGTCCCAGTGTAGAATTTTCTAGCATCAGTTTCTTGGATATGTTCATCTCATATATACTGACATTTCAGATGACTAGAATCCCAGCATTGTGTGTGATGACCATAACCTACCTAGCATTAGTTGCAATAATGATTACTCTTGCCGATTGGTACATATTACCATTGTCTTTATTGATGTAATCATTGCTCTTGTATTATTGAGACCGCCTCCGTGGTGTAGTGGTTAGAGCGTCCGCCCGGAGAGCAGAAGGTCGCGGGTTCGATCCCCGACCTCGTCATACCAAAAGACGTTAAAATATGGTACTTGTTGGTCCCTGCCTGGCGCTCGGCATTAATGGGTACAACAAGGACTGGTCGGCTCGGAGTCAGTATAATGTGTCTGAGTGGGGTATTCATGCTTCACTGCGGCATGGTATCTCAGTGGGCTAGCACTATAAAACCAGCTTAAGTCTGGGCTAGTACAAGCAGCCGCACATACACATACACACGCATGCACGTCGTCATATGAGCGAAATATTCTCCAGCACGACGTAAAACCCAATTTCACCTCACCTCACCTCTTGTATTATTGCTCTATGTCAAGGCTTGTCCTGTCGTACATGAATTGGCGAATGTCTTATGATGTTTTAAACATCGTATGTGATGCATCCTGAGCACAAGACAAAGACTAGAGCATGCTTGACCTCTGTTTTTTCACCATGTCTTCCAAAGACTGATACAGAATCATATCCTGCAAGAGCATGAGCGAGTTGGGTTTTACGCCGCTTTTAGCAATATTCAAGCAATATCACGGCGGGGAGCACCAGAAATGGGCTTCACACATTGTACCAATGTGGGGAATCGAAACCGTGCCTTCGGCGTGACGAGCGAACTCTTTAACCACTAGGCTACCATACTGCCTCTTGTAAGAGCATGAAACATCGGAGGAGCACATCATTTCTTTGGTAAAAGACATACTTTGACTTCATAAGCTGTCAAGTAACGAAAACGTATTTCTGCCCCCATGGCGAGCCATAGCTCAGACTGACTTGGCAAGAAGATCACTCTTGCTTTCATGGTTCCAGTCTACAGTGTATAGACTCGGGTAGCTCAGGCGACCATGATACAGATGGTATATAGCTGAACAACATTCACTCGATGCCAATAGGTGACACTTTTGGTTGGCTGCTTGGTTTGTTGTTGCTATATGGCGACGGTCTTATAAGGACTTGAGTCAAACAACTAGGCCATAACCGTTGTCTGGCTTTTTGAACCAAGTGAGTGACTGAGTTCAGTTTTACGCCGCACTCAGCAATATTCCAGCTATATGGCGACGGTCTGTGAATAAATCGAGTCTAGACCTGACAATCCAGTGATCAACAGCATGACCATCCATCTACGCAACTGGGATACGATGACATGTGTCAACGAGCCTGATTACACGAACCCGTTAGTCGCCTCTTACGACAAGCATGGGTTACTGAAGATCAATATTCTAACCCGGACGTTCACGGGTGAACATTTTGATGATCAGCTCAATTCAAAAGTTCAGATTGTTATTATTTATTTAGAACAATCGGTCTATGACCTTGAAAGGTTGGCCCTTGACCACGGCCCAACGTCTACGCGGTCTAAACGCTGTAGTACGCGTCATTTGTGACACTGAGATAGTATTTGTTTGTCGTTATGGTTACAATAACTTCCAGATTAATATTGTACGAAGAATAGATGCTGTTTCGTCTCAAAATCGATACTGATTATTCCTCGGCGAATATTCACTATAACTACCAGATAAAAAATTGTGTTTGTTGATTTACCGGGTCTTAGGAACCAGCTTGGTTCATTAAGGCTATTTCCCCTGTTTCTTTTTCATTTCTGAAGAGAAAAGATTATCAACTTAGGAAACCTAGGAATGTATGTTATTAGGATTTTTGTCCTGAAAAATAATGTATTGTCACATACAAAGCTTATAAGAAGTTGTGCGTCAGTCTGTTCAAAAACCAAACTGAACATCGTCAGCAAAAATATGCTGTTGCACATTTCCGTCGTATATAGATTTTATAATGTGTGTGCGTGTGTGTGTTTAATCTTTAAAACTTGCCTGGTTCTGCAGCTGTATTCTATAAATATCAAACGGAGAGGAGAAATACTTACGATCAACGCATGTTAGGCAATGGCTTTATTTACGTAGACCAAGTTGCGTCTCCTGGTGTTGGAGATTATGATATCACATCTTTTGCTACGTATCTCACCAACACCCATTGTTGGAGACAATGTATTCACGTTATTATTTTATAACAGCCGACGTTATGAATAAATGAGTCATAACAGTTGGTACAAGATCCATCCCCGACACCTGCTGTTCCAGACACGACGGACCACAGACCTTACCCCCACAGCCGGTGTTCAGTCAGCGGTGAGTTCATATCCTTCACAACATCACCAACTCGACATTTGGTGTTCGTGACAACGAAGATGTGGTTGAGTTGAGTTTTAACCCGCGTTTAGCAATATTACACCAGAGTATGACCAGAAAATATTGAGAATTTTAGGAATATGTTTAATTGGATTTCTAGTATAAACAACCATGACCAGCTATCAAGTGGTTGGGTTTCATTCAAGAGAGACAACTCCGTTAATCCTTTTTCATTAGTTTGTGAAGAGTTATCCCCCTTTGTTTACTTGCTAGCAGACGACATTTTCAGTGATCCTCAGTATGGATGATTTAGAGAAGAGGAAGTTGATTTTAGAGTATTATAACAAGGACATCAGATCAGCTAAAGTGCTTTCAAGTAGAACAGGCATCCCTTTGTCCACTGTTTATCGTGTTTTGAAAAATATTGCAAATGGATATGGCATTGAGCACCAGAGAGGTGCAGGTAGGCCAAGAAAATTGACTGTCGGTGACAGGATGCGGCTTGGTATGCTTGTTTCTAAAAACAAACGAAGGAGCTTAGAAAACTTAAGGCTGGATATGATTGATAGAGGAACTGTGGCTGTCTGTAAGGAGACAATTAGAACTGAACTGCATGCAATGGGTTGGCAGAAAAGTCGAGGAATTCCATCACCGATCATGAAACCTGAACAAAATGAGCGAAGGTTGAACTGGTGCTTACAGCATAGAAAGTTTAACTGGGACAATGTGATTTTCTCAGATGCAAGTTCAGTGTAGCTGTTTCCTAATACACTGAAATTCTGGACCAAACAAACTGAAAAACCTTTGTATCAGCGCCCAAAGTACAGTCCGAAATTTAACGTGTGGGGTGGCATATCTGTGTTAGGGGCAACGACCTTCGGTGTATTTGAAGGGAATGTGAACAGTGAGCGGTACACAGATATTCTCGAGGGACATTTACTTCCATCTGCTCACGTGTTCTATGGAAAGTTTTGGATTTTCCAGCAGGACAACGACCCAAAACATCGTTCAAAGCATTCACAGGCCTGGTTTCGGACCCAAAATATGACATTATTAGATTGGCCAAGCTATAGCCCTGACCTAAATCCAATAGAAAATGTTTGGGGACTTATGAAGGAAAGTGTCAATAAGAAAAATCTGACAAATATTGCTGAAATGAAAGAAGAGGTGGTCCGATATTGGGACAGCATGGACCACGACTTTCTAACTTCTTTGATCAGTAGTATGCCCGGCCGCATTGAATTCTGCATTGCTGCCCATGGTAACTTGACAAAATACTAACTGTTCATCTGTCTTTGAAAATGGAGTTATGTTCTGCTAATATTCACATTTAATACGTGAGTAATGAGTGAAAATATTTTTAAAAATAACAATCTTTAAATTCTCAATAATTTCTGGTTTTACTGTATCACGTCGGAGGAAACCATTGCTTCACACATTGTACCAATGTGGGAAATCGAACCCGGGGTCTTGGGTGGGACGAGCGAACGCTTTAACCACTAGACTATCCCACTGCCCTCGGGACACCTAATGCCACACGTCAAATCAAAGGAAACCACGACACCCGGTGTCAAATGCACTTGAGGGCGCACAAATCGATTTCTACTTTGTATTGCAGTGATCCATGTCACGACGCACGTACTAAGGCATTATCTGGACATACAAGCACACGCCTTGAAACCAAACACGAAACAAAGCACTATTTATAACCAGCACTATGAAGATCTACCTTTGATACCTTTATTCTAGTTCTATGCCTTACTGAAAACAAGGTCAAACAGAAAAGCACTGGACATGCATCAGATGACCATGTCGATATATGGCCTATAATTGCCAAACGCGAATCAGTGTAGAATTCCTCTCCCAAGAACTGAGTTGGTCAATAATTACTTGTGGCAGCCATATACAAAGGTGTGTCAGTATTATTCAAAATGGATTACGCTAATACTTAGCTTAACTGAGGGGTGAAAAGCATAGCAAGAAAGAGAGCATGTTTGTTTCCTTGTAACTGAAAATCGAAAAACTGTTAATAATTTAATAATGTCCATTTATCCATCACTCATTCCTGCAACATTTTGTAAAAGGTTTTCTGTGGTGGAGTAAATTTTGCGATAAAAGAAACTGGTTCAATGAAAACTAGGGTAGGAAATGAATTCGCAGCTATGTATATGACCGATATCAGGTTTGAAATGTAAATTTGCACTGAAAAGGGTATGGAAATTTTTTAAAGTTTAAATATAACAACGTAGAAGTATTCTAAGAGTGCTCACTATGCGTCTGTGCAGTTCATATTTGACACATAATTTTTGTAAATAGATATAATTTCAATTGAAAACCAAACATGATATAATCGACCGAGATGTATAGTTCTTGAGTCTTACTATATAAGAATATAACTTGCCAAACAATTTTGTTTGTCCAAGACATGCAGCATATCAACTGCATGAAAGAAGAATAGCTGTGAACTGTATTCCATCATGGAAGTCACAGTGATAAGGCAAAAGAATATCTAGACATGGCTAGGAGATGTGCACACGAGAACCTAAAAACAGTTATATTCAAATGTTGTACATTTGTTTCATCAACACTTTGAATTTGTTTCTGTTCCCTAAAGGAAATTTTCAAATAATAAAACATAAAACGAAAGTACCATCAGTTGGGATAAACATGTAACAACTAAAGAAAAACGAGGTTCTTGAGAAGCATATAGAAGTTGGTATAAGACAATGTACAATGGATGTCAACTTCTTCTTTATTGTATTTTATTCGTTTTTAAGGCTTTTTTCCTTGCCCCTTCACCTGACGAAGGGGCAGGGACAAAAAGCCCTGAAATGTAAAGAAGAAGTTATAACAATTGCGAGATTATTGGATTTACTATGACTAGTGAGTGAGTGAGTTTATTTTTTACACCGCACTCAGCAATATTCCAGCTATCTGTAGACACCTTCTTACTTTGTTTCCACAGTCTGTATGTGTGCGCTATGCCAGAGAGATATGTTTCCCTGGGGAAATATGTTACCTAATCAAAATCTTGAACGAAATTTTATCGTGCGTAATGCCTTTCAATAATTTCATGCTTTTTTTATCAAAGTTCTGCCATAAAAGTCGGAATAGCTGTAGCTCTTGTCGTAGGAAGTCGATACTTTTCACGTTTAGGTTGATAACCCACCTGAAGTACACATAGCCTACAATCGATATAAACGTCTCGTAAAAATCATTAAATTGCTTTAACAGGTCTGTGGTGTGAAAGGTTCCACTTAACATACTGACAGATAGGTGATATTTCAAACAAATTCGATAGTGTGCTTTTATCCAAAATTTATTCGATTTTGTTTCGTTTGATCCTTACCATTAACAGATAAAAAGATTAAAAATGGCCATTGTGCGAACACTAGCGTTTGAAGCATTGCTGCCAAGTGGGTCACGATTTGACAGCATATTTTTAATATGATGTGTCAAAACAGGTTTTATTAAATTAAAACTTTGTCAGCGTTTAACACTCAGATATTTTGTCTTCGAAATAGGATACAAAGTAATATCATTAATCCAGTAGGGGTAGCCTAGTGGCTAAAGCGTTCGCTCGTCACGCCGAAGACACGGGTTCGGTTCCCCACATGAGGTACAATGTGTGAAGCCCATTTCTGGTGTCCCCCGCAGTGATATTGCTTGAATATTGCTAAAAGCGGCGTAAAACCCAACTCGCTCACTCATTAATGTTGTATGTTATCACGAAGTACTAAGTACTATCAAGACACTGGTTGTTATTCCGTTCTAGTCAAAGAGGGCAGTTAACGGTCATTGGGTAATTTTGTCCAAATTGTTTAACATCATTACAGCACTGTGGTCCTGACGGTACCGGTTGACATTGAGGATCTGATCTGTGATCTCGCAGAGACCTTGTGTGGCACTGAAGACCTAGACTGGTGCCAAAGAACTAACTTAGCACCAAAGCTCCGATCTTGCTAGTACAATAACTAGCCAATATTTAGGCTAGCACCGGATACGAGACCCAGTTTACATGTAACCTTGCATTAAAACTAACGGTACATGTTTAACCTTTAGCCTGCTGAATCAATTTCAGCAGAAGGCGCTGTAAAGAGAGTTGGTGATTTCAAACTGTTGGTGATTCAATGAAACATTAAATATAGGTAAGAAAATGGGACCAATTCTTTCCCCAGAAAAATGGAAGTACTACTGATCATTTAGGACGATTAGAATCCCATGTTAAATGTTGTAATTAAACAACACGTAGCCATCTTTGGTACCACGTAACACATTTGAGATTTCGTTTGTATCTAATGTTATATCACATTTTTTTAACAGACAGGCAATTTCAAGTCCGAGTGAGTTCACCCCTGTCTGATCGTTACAGTCAGGATCGGGGTGTTCCACAAGCCAGTATTTCGTCTGTGACTTTATTTAGTATCAAAATCAGCCCGATGAGCCATTTCTAAAACAACCTCGTATAAAACTATCTTTACAATATATGACAAAACTATATTCAAATGAATCCGATCCTGCATTTAACTGTGTCTATAATCCCCTCTATGAGGATCTGTGCAGCAAGAAGTCTTTTTTTTTGTTCCGCCCTTGGAATAAGACGAAAACCATTCATTTCTGCTGCTGGCATTGAGGAAGAAAATATATCTCCGCCTGCTTTCTTCTCCTCCTTGGCAATTGGTGAGGCCACAAGTTGGCCTAACACTGGCCACATATAAAAAATCAGAAACAACGAATTACATTACAGGCAAGAATAATATCTTCTCGATAACCAGATGACGGCTTAATTTTCAAAACAGAAACAAACGCCACACTAAATAAATTAATAAACATCCTAAATATAAATTGTAGGTAATACTTTCAGACTCGATTCCATGCGTTCAGGTTATTAAAGATTCGAAGTGGTCATTATGCGACGATGTCGCATTGGCCACACATGATATACTCATGAGTATTTATTAAAAAGTGAAGATCCTCCGTTTTGTATCCCTTGTGATGAAAGAATCACGGTCAAGCATGTCCTACTTGACTGTATTGATTTAAATAGAACTGCTTGATAAATTTTGATTGATACGTTTTGCAGATAGATGTACTTTTTACAATTGGTAGATTGTGAGTGGCTGGTATCGCACAGGTGTATTGTACACAGGAAGAATTGAAAAATTATTGTCCTCCCGTGGGGGTACGTAATTCCCCAAACATTCAAAATAAATTTAAGGTTACCAGATTTTTACACGTAGTATATCTATGGTTCTTAATGATGGCAAAATTGGACTAATGGCTGAATGGATGATGTAAATCCAGCTAGGGTCCATGCAGGTAGCAAGGGTACTGTAAGTTCCCATGGCCACTAGTATAGGGAGCTACTTTCAATTGCTGGTGGTCTATAGCCCATATATTGTACCATTAAAAATAAAAGTCATATGTTAGAGATAGATGCTAGCTTCAACTCTTTTCTGTGATATTCTAGAGTTGTTTTGTTTTTGTTGTCCTTCGTCGACATTTTTTATATATATTTTGATTGTACTTATCATGAAATTATGACTTAGTTCAGTCACAATATGGTTGAAATATAAATCTTAACTTACTCACTCTCCTCAAGTGTTTCATTTATCACTTTCAGTTTAATATGACAAGAAAGAAACGAAAATTTAGATCATATTTCCAAGAAGTGCAAACATCAACTAATATGATGTCATAGACACGGCTTGTCTGCTAATAATTACAGAGCTACAGATAATTTTTTGGGTCATTGAGTTATGTACTCACTTGTGTTCATCTCAATTGGGTATCCTAATTTTCCTTTGAGTAAACAAATTAATTGTACTCACCTCACTCAAACTCAATTGGGTATTTTGCCATTTTCAATTAATTTTTAAAATATAATAAAGTTTAAGTGTTAGTGTTTGTTATTTATATTTGATCTGTAATATGAAAAACGATAAGAAAGACTGCAAGTTGTCAAGTTCATGTCCTGAAATAGAACCTCTCAGTATACCTCAGTTAATTCATCTATTCACCGGATTTGACATTTTTAGTGTACGCACATTTATTGAGTATTTACAAAAATTCAAGCATACTTGTACGCAATAGACTTAATAGAAGTTGAGTTTTCACATAAATATTTGCGTATTTTACGCAGATACGCAGCTTATCTGTACCTCTGTTGAATAATTCGTAATGGATTATTAACGGTTAATTTGAAACTATTTCGTCTGTCAAACCCAGAGTTAACACAAATAACAATTCAGTATGAATAGGCATAGCTCATAATAAAAACATATTGTGATTTTGAAGATATAAATGAGGTGTCACGGTACCCGTTGACCTTGCTTTTGTGTAAGAGGACAGGGCACATGTGTCAATTTGTTTCTGCTAAGGTACATGGAAATATTCTTACTTAAGTATTGGTCCTGTGTTAATACATAATTAAACGTAAATTGTAATTGGTAAGTAGTTGTTCCAAGTTATATTCGGAGATGTCTATCTGCTACTTTCCTGTCGAATTAATACACTAAAGATCAGATCTAGCCCACACATGTACTTAACCTGGCACTATAGATTAGATCTAGCACACATGTACTTAACCTGGCACTATAGATCAGATCTAGCACACATGTACTTAACCTGTCACTATAGATCAGATCAAGCACACACACATGTACTTAACCTGGCACTAAAGATTAGATCTAGCACACACACATATACTTAACCTGGCACTAAAGATCAGATCTAGCACACATGTACTTAACCTGGAACTATAGATCAGATCTAGCACATACACATGTACTTAACCTGGCACTAAAGATTAGATCTAGCACACACACATGTACTTAACCTGGCACTAACGATTAGATCTAGCACACACATGTACTTAACCTGGCACTAGAGATCAGATCTAGCACACACACATGTACTTAACCTGGCACTAGAGATCAGATCTAGCACACACACATGTACTTAACCTGGCACTAAAGATCAGATCTAGCACACACACATGTACTTAACCTGGCACTATAGATTAGATCTAGCACATACACATGTACTTAACCTGGCACTAAAGATCAGATCTAGCACATACACATGTACTTCACCTGTCACTATAGATTAGATCTACCACATACACATGTACTTAACCTGTCACTATAGATTAGATCTAGCACATACACATGTACTTAACCTGGCACTAAAGATCAGATCTAGCACACTGACATGTACTTAAGCTGGCACTATAGATCAGATCTAGCACACACACATGTACTTAACCTGGCACTAAAAGATCAGATCTAGCACACATGTACTTAACCTGTCACTATAGATCAGATCTAGCAAACACATGTACATAACCTGGCATTTTAGAGCAGATCTAGCACACACACATGTACTTAACCTGGCAATAAAGATTAGACCTAGCACACACACATGTACTTAACCTGTCCCTATAGATCAGATCTAGCACATACACATGTACTTAACCGGGGACTATAGATCAGATCTAGCACATACACATGTACTTAACCCGACACTAAAGATTAGATCTAGCACACACACATGTACTTAACCTGGCACTAAAGATCAGATCTAGCACACACACATGTACTTAACCTGGCACTAAAGATTAGATCTAGCACACATGTACTTAACCTGTCGTTATAGATCAGATCTACCACACACATATGTACTTAACCTGGCACTAAAAGATTAGATCTATCACACACACATGTACCTAACCTGGCACAATAGATCAGATCTAGAACACATGTACTTAACCTGGCACTAAAGATCAGATCTAGCACACTGACATATACTTAAGCTGTCACTACAGATCAGATCTAGCACACACACATGTACTTAACCTGTCACTATAGATTAGATCTAGCACATACACATGTACTTAACCTGGCACTATAGATTAGATCTAGCACACACACATGTACTTAACCTGTCACTATAGATTAGATCTAGCACACACACATGTACTTAACCTGGCACTATAGATTAGATCTAGCACAAACACATGTACTTAACCTGGCACTAAAGATCAGATCTAGCACACACACATGTACTTAACCTGGCACTAAAGATCAGATCTAGCACACACACATGTACTTAACCTGGCACTAAAGATCAGATCTAGCACATACACATGTACTTAACCTGGCACTAAATATTAGATCTAGCACAAACACATGTACTTAACCTGGCACTATAGATCAGATCTAGCACATACACATGTACTTAACCTGGCACTAAAGATCAGATCTAGCACACTGACATGTACTTAAGCTGTCACTATAGATCAGATCTAGCACACACACATGTACTTAACCTGTCACTATAGATTAGATCTAGCACATACACATGTACTTAACCTGGCACTATAGATTAGATCTAGCACATACACATGTACTTAACCTGTCACTATAGATTAGATCTAGCACAAACACATGTACTTAACCTGTCACTATAGATTAGATCTAGCACATACACATGTACTTAACCTGGCACTAAAGATCAGATCTAGCACACACACATGTACTTAACCTGGCACTAAAGATCAGATCTAGCACATACACATGTACTTAACCTGGCACTATAGATTAGATCTAGCACATACACATGTACTTAACATGGCACTATTGATCAGATCTAGCACACACACATGTACTTAACGTGGCACTAAAGATCAGATCTAGCACATACACATGTACTTCACCTGTCACTATAGATTAGATCTAGCACATACACATGTACTTAACCTGTCACTATAGATTAGATCTAGCACATACACATGTACTTAACCTGGCACTAAAGATCAGATCTAGCACCCTGACATGTACTTAAGCTGGCACTATAGATCAGATCTAGCACACACACATGTACTTAACCTGGAACTAAAAGATCAGATCTAGCACACATGTACTTAACCTGTCACTATAGATCAGATCTAGCAAACACATGTACTTAACCTGGCATTTTAGATCAGATCTAGCACATACACATGTACTTAACCTGGCAATAAAGATTAGATCTAGCACACACACATGTACTTAACCTGTCCCTATAGATCAGATCTAGCACATATACATGTACTTAACCCGACACTAAAGATTAGATCTAGCACACACACATGTACTTAACCTGGCACTATAGATCAGATCTAGCACACACACATGTACTTAACCTGGCACTAAAGATTAGATCTAGCACACATGTACTTAACCTGTCGTTATAGATCAGATCCACCACACACATATGTACTTAACCTGGCACTAAAAGATTAGATCTATCACAACACACATGTACCTAACCTGGCACAATAGATCAGATCTAGCACACATGTACTTAACCTGGCACTAAAGATCAGATCTAGCACACACACATGTACTTAACCTGGCACTAAATATTAGATCTAGCACATACACATGTACTTAAGCTGGCACTATAGGTCAGATCTAGCACATACACATGTACTTAACCTGGCACTAAAGATCAGATCTAGCACACTGACATGTACTTAAGCTGTCACTATAGATCAGATCTAGCACACACACATGTACTTAACCTGTCACTATAAATTAGATCTAGCACATACACATGTACTTAACCTGGCACTATAGATTAGATCTAGCACATACACATGTACTTAACCTGTCACTATAGATTAGATCTAGCACACACACATGTACTTAACCTGTCACTATAGATTAGATCTAGCACATACACATGTACTTTACCTGGCACTAAAGATCAGATCTAGCACACACACATGTACTTAACCTGGCACTATAGATTAGATCTAGCACATACACATGTACTTGACGTGGCACAATAGATCAGATCTAGCACACACACATGTACTTAACCTGGCACAATAGATCAGATCTAGCACACATGTACTTAACCTGGCACTAAAGATCAGATCTAGCACACATGTGTACTTAACCTGGAACTATAGATCAGATCTAGCACATACACATGTACTTAACCTGGCACTAAAGAGTAGATCTAGCAGCACACACACATGTACTTAACCTGGCAGTATAGATTAGATCTAGCACACACACATGTACTTAACCTGGCACTAAAGACCAGATCTAGCAGCACACACACACATGTACTTTACCTGGCACTAAAGTTCAGATCTAGCACACACACATGTATTCCTTAACCTGGCACGAAAGATCAGATCTAGCACACACACATGTACTTAACCTGGCACTAAAGTTCAGATCTGTGGCACACACATGTACTTAACCTGGCACTATAGATTAGATCTAGCACACACACATGTACTTAACCTGGCACTATAGATTAGATCTAGCACATACACATGTACTTTACCTGGCACTAAAGATCAGATCTAGCACACACACATGTACTTAACCTGGCACTATAGATTAGATCTAGCACATACACATGTACTTGACGTGGCACAATAGATCAGATCTAGCACACACACATGTACTTAACCTGGCACAATAGATCAGATCTAGCACATATGTACTTAACCTGGCACTAAAGATCAGATCTAGCACACATGTACTTAACCTGGAACTATAGATCAGATCTAGCACATACACATGTACTTAACCTGGCACTAAAGATTAGATCTAGCACACACACATGTACTTAACCTGGCACTATAGATTAGATCTAGCACACACACATGTACTTAACCTGGCACTAAAGATCAGATCTAGCACATACACATGTACTTTACCTGGCACTAAAGTTCAGATCTAGCACACACACATGTACTTAACCTGGCACTAAAGATCAGATCTAGCACACACACATGTACTTAACCTGGCACTAAAGATCAGATCTAGCACACACACATGTACTTAACCTGGCACTATAGATTAGATCTAGCACATACACATGTACTTAACGTGGCACTAAAGATTAGATCTATCACACACACATGTACTTAACCTGGCACAATAGATCAGATCTAGCACACATGTACTTAACCTGGCACTAAAGATTAGATCAATCACACACACATGTACCTAACCTGGCACAATAGATCAGATCTAGCACACATGTACTTAACCTGGCACTATAGATCAGATCTAGCACACACACTTGTACTTAACCTGGCACTAAAAATTAGATCTAGCACATACACATGTACTTAACCTGGCACTATAGATCAGATCTAGCACTTACACATGTACTTAACCTGGCACTAAAGATCAGATCTAGCACACTGACATGTACTTAAACTGGCACTATAGATCAGATCTAGCACACACACATGTACTTAACCTGTCACTATAGATCAGATCTAGCAAACACACATGTACTTAACCTGGCGCTATAGGTTAGATCTAGCAAACATGTACTTAACCTGGCACTATAGATCAGATCTAGCAAACATGTACTTAACCTGGCACTATAGATCAGATCTAGCACACACACATGTACTTAACCTGGCACTATAGATTAGATCTAGCACATACACATGTACTTAACCTGGCACTATAGATCAGATCTAGCACACACACATGTACTTAACCTGGCACTATAGATTAGATCTAGCACATACACATGTACTTAACCTGGCACTATAGATCAGATCTAGCACACTGACATGTACTTAACCTGTCACTATAGATCAGATCTAGCACACACACATGTACTTAACAGGCACTAAAGATCAGATCTAGCACACCCACATGTACTTAACCTGTCACTATAGATCAGATCTAGCACATACATATGTCCTTAACCTGGCACTATAGATGAGATCTAGCACACATGTACTTAACCTGGCACTATAGATCAGATCTACCACTCACACATGTACTTAACCTGGCACAATAGATCAGATCTAGCACATACACATGTACTTAACCTGGCACTATAGATGAGATCTAGCACACATGTACTTAACCTGGCACTAAAGGTCAGATCTAGCACACACACATGTACTTAACCTGGCACAATAGATCAGATCTAGCACACATGTACTTAACCTGGCACTATAGATCAGATCTAGCACACACACATGTACTTAACCTGGCACAATAGATTAGATCTAGCACATACACATGTACTTAACCTGTCACTATAGATTAGATCTAGCACATACACATGTACTTAACCTGGCACTATAGATTAGATCTAGCACATACACATGTACTTAACCTGTCACTATAGATTAGATCTAGCACACACACATGTACTTAACCTGGCACTATAGATTAGATCTAGCACAAACACATGTACTTAACCTGGCACTAAAGATCAGATCTAAGCACACACACACATGTACTTAACCTGGCACTAAAGATCAGATCTAGCACACACACATGTACTTAACCTGGCACTAAAGATCAGATCTAGCACATACACATGTACTTAACCTGGCACTAAATATTAGATCTAGCACAAACACATGTACTTAACCTGGCACTATAGATGAGATCTAGCACATACACATGTACTTAACCTGGCACTAAAGATCAGATCTAGCACACTGACATGTACTTAAGCTGTCACTATAGATCAGATCTAGCACACACATGTACTTAACCTGTCACTATAGATTAGATCTAGCACATACACATGTACTTAACCTGGCACTATAGATTAGATCTAGCACATACACATGTACTTAACCTGTCACTATAGATTAGATCTAGCACAAACACATGTACTTAACCTGTCACTATAGATTAGATCTAGCACATACACATGTACTTAACCTGGCACTAAAGATCAGATCTAGCACACACACATGTACTTAACCTGGCACTAAAGATCAGATCTAGCACATACACATGTACTTAACCTGGCACTATAGATTAGATCTAGCACATACACATGTACTTAACATGGCACTATTGATCAGATCTAGCACACACACATGTACTTAACGTGGCACTAAAGATCAGATCTAGCACATACACATGTACTTCACCTGTCACTATAGATTAGATCTAGCACATACACATGTACTTAACCTGTCACTATAGATTAGATCTAGCACATACACATGTACTTAACCTGGCACTAAAGATCAGATCTAGCACACTGACATGTACTTAAGCTGGCACTATAGATCAGATCTAGCACACACACATGTACTTAACCTGGAACTAAAAGATCAGATCTAGCACACATGTACTTAACCTGTCACTATAGATCAGATCTAGCAAACACATGTACTTAACCTGGCATTTTAGATCAGATCTAGCACATACACATGTACTTAACCTGGCACTAAAGATTAGATCTAGCACACACACATGTACTTAACCTGTCCCTATAGATCAGATCTAGCACATATATATGTACTTAACCCGACACTAAAGATTAGATCTAGCACACACACATGTACTTAACCTGGCACTATAGATCAGATCTAGCACACACACATGTACTTAACCTGGCACTAAAGATTAGATCTAGCACACATGTACTTAACCTGTCGTTATAGATCAGATCTACCACACACATATGTACTTAACCTGGCACTAAAAGATTAGATCTATCACACACACATGTACCTAACCTGGCACAATAGATCAGATCTAGCACACATGTACTTAACCTGGCACTAAAGATCAGATCTAGCACACACACATGTACTTAACCTGGCACTAAATATTAGATCTAGCACATACACATGTACTGAAGCTGGCACTATAGGTCAGATCTAGCACATACACATGTACTTAACCTGGCACTAAAGATCAGATCTAGCACACTGACATGTACTTAAGCTGTCACTATAGATCAGATCTAGCACACACACATGTACTTAACCTGTCACTTTAAATTAGATCTAGCACATACACATGTACTTAACCTGGCACTATAGATCAGATCTAGCACACACACATGTACTTAACCTGTCACTATAAATTAGATCTAGCACATACACATGTACTTAACCTGGCACTAAAGATCAGATCTAGCACACACACATGTACTTAACCTGGCACTAAAGTTCAGATCTAGCACACACACATGTACTTAACCTGGCACTATAGATTAGATCTAGCACACACACATGTACTTAACCTGGCACTATAGATTAGATCTAGCACATACACATGTACTTTACCTGGCACTAAAGATCAGATCTAGCACACACACATGTACTTAACCTGGCACTATAGATTAGATCTAGCACATACACATGTACTTGACGTGGCACAATAGATCAGATCTAGCACACACACATGTACTTAACCTGGCACAATAGATCAGATTAGCACATATGTACTTAACCTGGCACTAAAGATCAGATCTAGCACACATGTACTTAACCTGGAACTATAGATCAGATCTAGCACATACACATGTACTTAACCTGGCACTAAAGATTAGATCTAGCACACACATGTACTTAACCTGGCACTATAGATTAGATCTAGCACACACACATGTACTTAACCTGGCACTAAAGATCAGATCTAGCACATACACATGTACTTTACCTGGCACTAAAGAGTTCAGATCTAGCACACACACACATGTACTTAACCTGGCACTAAAGATCAGATCTAGCACACACACATGTACTTAACCTGGCACTAAAGATCAGATCTAGCACACACACATGTACTTAACCTGGCACTATAGATTAGATCTAGCACATACACATGTACTTAACGTGGCACTAAAGATTAGATCTAGCACACACACATGTACTTAACCTGGCACAATAGATCAGATCTAGCACACATGTACTTAACCTGGCACTAAAGATTAGATCAATCACATACATGTACTTAACCTGGCACAATAGATCAGATCTAGCACACACACATGTACTTAACCTGGCACTATAGATCAGATCTAGCACACACACTTGTACTTAACCTGGCACTAAAATTAGATCTAGCACATACAATATGTACTTAACCTGGCACTATAGATCAGATCTAGCACTTACACATGTACTTAACCTGGCACTAAAGATCAGATCTAGCACACTGACATGTACTTAAACCTGGCACTATAGATCAGATCTAGCACACACACATGTACTTAACCTGTCACTATAGATCAGATCTAGCACACACATGTACTTAACCTGGCACTATAGGTTAGATCTAGCCCAACACATGTACTTAACCTGGCACTATAGATCAGATCTAGCAGCAAACATGTACTTAACCTGGCACTATAGATCAGATCTAGCACACACACATGTACTTAACCTGGCACTATAGATTAGATCTAGCACATACACATGTACTTAACCTGGCACTAAAGATTAGATCTAGCACATACACATGTACTTAACCTGGCACTATAGATCAGATCTAGCACACTGACATGTACTTAACCTGTCACTATAGATCAGATCTAGCACACACACATGTACTTAACCTGGCACTAAAGATCAGATCTAGCACACACACATGTACTTAACCTGTCACTATAGATCAGATCTAGCACATACATATGTCCTTAACCTGGCACTATAGATGAGATCTAGCACACATGTACTTAACCTGTCACTATAGATCAGATCTAGCACACACACGTGTACTTAACCTGTCACAATAGATCAGATCTAGCACATACACATGTACTTAACCTGGCACTATAGATGAGATCTAGCACACGTGTACTTAACCTGGCACTAAAGATCAGATCTAGCACACACACATGTACTTAACCTGGCACAATAGATTAGATCTAGCACACATGTACTTAACCTGGCACTAAAGATCAGATCTAGCACACACACATGTACTTAACCTGGCACAATAGATCAGATCTAGCACGCATGTACTTAACCTGGCACTGAAGATTAGATCTAGCACACACACATGTACTTAACCTGGCACTAAAGACCAGATCTAGCACACACACATGTACTTAACCTGGCACTAAAGATCAGATCTAGCACACACACATGTACTTAACCTGGCACTATAGATCAGATCTAGCACACACACATGTATTTAACCTGGCACTAAAGATCAGATCTAGCACATACACATGTACTTAACCCGGCACTAAAGATTAGATATAGCACACTCACATGTACTTAACCTGGCACTAAAGATTAGATATAGCACATACCTATCCTGGCACTGAAGACATGACGCGAGAATGAAGACTTACCCCTGACATAAGACTCTGAGAAGCTGCTTGCAAGGGCTGTTACATCCAAGGTCCCAGGGAGCTTATAAAACTTTTATGTTGCCGTTTTGAGGTTTTGTTTTTCATAGTGAACAGTTGACCTTTTCGCAACAACTTGGTAACATAACAATTTGCAAATTGATCACTATGTATAAACAGATAAATGTGAAAAAATCGAAATTGAACAATCGATTCTGCTTTAAACAGCTTTTCCTACGAATACGGAAAGGACTTTATTGCTTTTGTTTAACTGATGACATGTAGTTTTGTTCCGCGACGCCACCCTTCAACGGATAGCATTTCCTCTGGGAAATATCACATATCTGTTGGCATCAACCTTGCATTAGATATATATGATGAATACATGAAACAGCCGCGGCTGAATGGCATAACAAATGTACTGCTATCACTGGAACGTATTAGTGGTGTAACCGTTCATCAATAGTATCGATATTTTGCATCGACAACTACGCGATACGAGTGCATCCATACAAAACACATTTAGGCAACATATCAGGATATTATTATCGCTAAGAGTTCATGATACATCGATGTATCACAAGAGACGATATATCCCGATACTACTTAAAAACTACTTAAAGTTGTAAGGAGTATTGCATTAGGAATAGGAAGGGAGTCTCTTTGAAATCCGTTGAATTTTAAAAACAAATTGAACCTTATATTAATTTGTTTGTCTGCCATCCTTGTTACATGAACAAAGGAGTTGGTGTATGAGTGAGTGAGTGTGAACATTTTTCAAACTCTGTGAACTGCAGAATACTTGTCTTCAAGTAACTGTTATATGTTTCAGTTGTTTGACAAATAACACCATTCATTAATAACTATGAACGATGTCTTAGCTTTGTTAAGAAACAGAACAAAGAGAAGATAAAATTTAGAAAGCAGGCTTAAGAGGGGTTTTTTCAGTGATTCTGAATTCTGATATAAATTACATTGAATTGTTTGTGAAAGCATTGGTGCAGAAACACGACTTCCCAAGAGAAACTTCAGTTTCAAACTTATATATATTAGATCAAGGTATACTGAATATGTTTGACTGTACTTTCTTAAGCATTAAATGCTGAAACTTTATTAGATGTACAGCCGTTCAAGTGTGTGTGAATGCAAGACAAGTTCTGTATAACAAATAAGTTTCAGTCATCTTATCTATCATATATGTTCTCTTTTTAGATATTGAAAAGTATTGGGATACGTATTGAATCGCCACCATTGTATCGTGATGATAATTGTCTCGCAGGTTCCTTGCCAATACTTTCATGAAATATCGACTCGCCTCATTAAACTGGTATCGGGATATATTGTCTTGCCACTTAGGCCATGATACACAGCTCTATCAACATTGGTTGCTGAGGTTTATTAGAAACAGCAGTCCCCGCGGGGTATGGTAATTATGACAACAAGACTTCAGAAACAAGTGAAACAAGATAACAGTGCAATACATGTTAGCTTATCCTGAATTATTTTGTAATATGCCAGTTACATTAGCTGATCAGAGAATCTTGACATCAAACATTGCACTCGAGAGAATCGATATCTTATTACATTTATAGATTTGACGCATCAGTGCTGGTCGTCTAACGCTCCACTCAGCGATATTCCACGGCAGTAAATAATGAAATCTGGACAGATATTCCAGCGATTGACACCATGAGCATCGATCTACGCAGTTGGGATACGATGTCATGTGTCAAAAACTCAGTTAGCCTGACCACAAGATCCCGTTAGACATCGATTACGTTTGTTGGTTTGTCCAGACTAATGTCGGTTATATTGTGCTAGCCCACTTGGATACTATGCCACAGCTTCACATTGATACCCCACGGTATGCTAACATTCGGGGGCGGTGGGGTAGCCCAGTGGTTAAAGCGTTCGCATTTAGCCAAAAGAAGCAAATCCCGCAATGGCTGAGTACTTTATACGGCCAATATGACCAGAGAAAGAAACATGTAACACACACATGTGTCACGGAAATGAAGACACCTGTCAGGTGGATGGTTCGCGTCAACGCAAATATTGCAACACGCTCATGTTCGCAACGACATTTCCTCCAACTTTTCCGTTTCATAAAACCCCGTTTGATAACTTGTTTCAGCACCTGTCATTTGATTATACTGTATTATGAATATGCATGTAGTTTGTTACGATCCTTCAGTGCCATTATCATGACAAATCGATATCATATTAACAACATACCTGTCAGAGTGCTTGAACATATTTCAATAATAAAGAAAAATGATTGGGGGAAAACTGATTTCAGGTACATGATGGACTGATTTCAGGACACATCTTCTGGGGACATCAGCTGACCCAGTAAGAAGAGCGTATGTGATTCACAGGTGAGTGGGTCCTTTGATAAATGAACAATGATATTAATTCTACACATCACCAAAAAGTACTGTTAATGATTAATCGTTATCTCAGACGTGTTCTGTCTCAACACAGTCGATAGCAGATCCACAAACCTTTCAAGTGTGATGGATTTCTGATAAAGTGTCTCGGGAACCTTCTAGCCTATGTCGGGTGCCCTTTCCGGGAGAATTGTGTCAACTGACTGTCGATAAACCGTTCTTCGCGGCTGCATTGCTGAACACGACCGATAGACATGACACCGTACTAAGAGTACAGTCAATGAATAAGTCATGAACCTCGCTATCCTACTCCCATACAGTTCCCTGATAGATTATTATAAACTTTAATATTTAACACCCAAGCCCCTTTAATATACCTTGTTAAATTATATACGTCATATACTCTTCAAAGCTAGAGGTTATTCGGAAATAACGCAGTTTCCCAAAATTAGTTTCTGGGATTACCCAATATGGTAATAATGATTAAACTGGGAACACCTTACAACCGGTAGTGGTGCGTGGCCGTAGATGTTGAATGATTGATTCCGTGTTGTTTTACGCCGCACTCAGCAATATTACAACTGTATGGCGGCGGTCTGTAAATGATCGAGTCTGGACCAGACAATCCAGTGATCAACAGCATGAACATCGATCTACACAATTGGGATACGATGACATGTGTCAACCAAGTCAGCGAGCCTGACCACCCGATCCCGTTAGTCGCCTTTTACAAGCTTGGGTTACTGAAGATCAATTATAACCCGGATCTTCACGGGTACGAAGATGTTGAAGATAACTGGCAACGATCTTGCAGCACGATGTCCATGGATCAGCGTTAATTGTATGGATCAGAAGTACGTAATACCATCACATTCATTCATCCGACAATGCATTCTACGAATGAGTCTCCGAATGGCTTATTAAGAGAGTCAGGAGCGGTGGGGGGTAGCCTAGAGGTTAAGGCTTTGGCTCGTCACGCCGAAGGCCTGGGTTCGATTCCCGACATGGCTACAATGTGTGGAACTCATTTCTCGTACCCTGCCTAAGTTAAGACATAGTGGTCGGCGTGGTAGACGTTGACGTCCCTATCATGTCCCAGACATGTTCATTTGGAAAACGGACACATTGCTGACCGTCCCTTTTACGGATGTTGTACTGATGTCGATAAGCAATGGCAATTCGAAGATGGTAAGCTCTGGCGTTGCCTACCCGTGAAGTCCCGGGCTGGAATTAGTCTTCAGTAACCCATGCTTGTCGTAAGAGGCGACTGACGGGGTCGGGTAGTCAGGCTCGGTGACTTCTTTGACACATGTCATCTAATCTCAACCGAGTAGATCGATGTTTATGATGTTGACCACTGGTCCAGACTATTTCCAGACCACCACCATATAACTGAAATATAGCTGAGTGCGGCCTAAAACAACAAAGAAAGAAACTAGGGTATGTGTTTTTGACAGGATCAGGATATGTGGCTGTCGAGCATGGGGATGAGCTGCATGTTGACCATTTCTAATCGTCTGACCTTAAACTAGTTCTAACAGTAGCCTCTTGAAAGTTTCCAGCAATTTGTTTCGCCGATTGAGCTCGATTCCAATGTCTGTATTCTTGAGTGAATGAGTTGGGTTTTATTCTGCTTGTTGCAATATTCCAGCAATATCACGGCGGGGTACACCAGAAATGGGCTTTACACAATGTACCCATCTGGGGAATCGAACCAGGGCCTTCGGCGTGACGAGCAAACGCGTTAACAACTGGGCTACCCCACCGGCCCATCTGTATTCTTGTCGTTGACCTAAACATTCTTGCATATGGTGTTTGCCGCCTGCAAATACCTTTCTTCTAATAATAGATGCCATCATCTATATTTTTTGCACTAAATTATTTGTAAAAGTATATTTCACTTTATATGAAATTTGACTACATTTTCTGCGCTTTTTTCCATTCGAAAACACACGAGATCGATACGTCCCCGTGACTCAGCGATATTCTCAATCAATCACTTTTGATCGACAAATGCACAAACCAATATGGCTTCGTGCATATTCATCAATAGTGTATCAATGATGAAAGTAAATGAAAGCCAGCCCCTACCGACCACTGATTTGTTGTAAATATTACCATCATGTCAATTGCCATGGTGTCAACCCGCCCTGTGTAAATACCCTACCGATTGTTGCATTGCCATCATGTCAAACGGCGTTGTAAATACCCTACCAATTGTTGTATTACCATCATGTCAAACCGCGTTGTAAATACCCTACCGATTGTTGTATTACCATCATGTCAAACGGCGTTGTAAATACCCTACCAGTTGTTGCATTACCATCATGTCAAACGGCGTTGTAAATACCCTACCGATTGTTGTATTACCATCATGTCAAACCGCGTTGTAAATACCCTACCGATTGTTGTATTACCATCATGTCAAACGGCGTTGTAAATACCCTACCGATTGTTGTATTACCATCATGTCAAACGGCGTAAATGTAAATGCACCTACATGTTGTTGTAAATACCCTACCGATTGTTGCATTACCATCATGTCAAACGGTTGTTGCAAATTGTTTATTACCATCATGTCAAACGGCCTACCGTTGTTGTATTACCATCATGTCAAACCGCGTTGTAAATACCCATGTCAAACGGTGTTGTAAATGCCCACCAGTTGTTGCATTAATGCATGTCACTACCAGTTGTACGCATTACCATCATGTCAAGCGGCGTTGTACATACCCTCCGGTTGTTGTAAATACCCTACCGATTGTTTGATTATTACCATCATGTCAAACGGCGTTGTAAATACCCTACCGATTGTTGTATTACCATCATGTCAAAACGTTGGCGTTGTAAATACCATCATGTCAAACCCGTTGTAAAATTGTTGTATTACCATCATGTCAAACGGCGTTGTAAATACCCTACCAATTGTTGCATTACCATCATGTCAAACGGCGTTGTAAATACCCTACCGGTTGTTGTATTACCATCATGTCAAACGGCGTTGTAAATACCCTACCGATTGTTGCATTACCATCATGTCAAACGGCGTTGTAAATACCCTACCGATTGTTGTATTACCATCATGTCAAACGCGTTGTAAATACCCTACCAATTGTTGTATTACCATCATGTCAAACGCGTTGTAAATACCCTACCGATTTACCATTGTATTACCCTACCGATTGTTGTATTACCATCATGTCAAACCGCGTTGTAAATACCCTACCAATTGTTGTATTACCATCATGTCAAACGGCGTTGTAAATACCCTACCGATTGTTGTATTACCATCATGTCAAACGGCGTTGTAAATACCCTACCGATTGTTGTATTACCATCATGTCAAACGGCGTTGTAAATACCCTACCAGTTGTTGTATTACCATCATGTCAAACGGCGTTGTAAATACCCTACCGATTGTTGTATTACCATCATGTCAAACGGCGTTGTAAATACCCTACCGATTGTTGTATTACCATCATGTCAAACGGCGTTGTAAATACCCTACCAATTGTTGTATTACCATCATGTCAAACGGCGTTGTAAATACCCTACCAATTGTTGTATTACCATCATGTCAAACCGCGTTGTTGAAATACCCTACCAGATTGTTGTATTACCATCATGTCAAACGGCGTTGTAAATACCCTACCGATTGTTGTATTACCATCATGTCAAACGGCGTTGTAAATACCCTACCAGTAGTTGCATTACCATCATATCAAACGGTGTTGTAAATACCCTACTCTTCGACTGTATTGCGAAGACATTACACGTGCAAAATCACTGAGGGGGCACCACGTACAGATTTCAGGCTCTGATTTCTGAGTAGGAACTAGAACCCGGCCTTCGGTGCGAGTAGCTTACCCATTTGCTACTGTGCTACATCATCAAAGCAGCGTTGAGTAGATTATCGATTTCATTGATACCACAGAGCGTGCAAAATGTATGTCATACATGATCGTTTTCGTTTGAAACACATCCTTGCAGAGTTCCCAATCATAACATCAAAGTTATTGACGTTCAAGCACGTCCTTGACCCGTGGGGATCGTGCATTCAAACAACAAAATCATTATATCACTGTTCACATGAACAACGTCATTCAGGCACTACAAACTTTATCAATTACAAAGTAAACAAGTAATATATTGAATACCAGTTTCAATCACTCAGATCATATTGATGATCACTCAGCGTGGAAGGACTAACTTTACCGATCATGATGTGAATGCGTACCTCCTCTCAGCTATGTTACCGTTGTGTCATGGAGTGAGTGAGGGCGGGTGTTTGGGTGGATGGTTGGTTAGTGGGTAGGTGGGTTGGATGGTGAGTGAGTGTATTTAGTGAGCAATGTTACGATTGCATCGTTGATTGATTGAGCGAATGGGTGAACGAGTCGACGGGTTTTGGGGGTGAATGGGCTGGTTGGTGGTTGGGCGGGTTTATGAGTAAATGAGTTTAGCAATGTTACCACCATGTCATGAAGTGAGTGGGTGAGCGGGCGAGCGGGTAGGTGGACGTGTGGATGGATGTGTGGGTGGATGGATTGGGTGAGTTTGTGAGTAAGTGAGTTTAGTCAGCAATGCCATGGAGTGAATGGGTGAACGGGAGGATGGATGTGTAGGAGAATGGATTGATAAGTGCATAGGTTATGGGTGAGTGACTTTTGTCAGCGGTGTTACGGCTGTATGAGTGAGTGAGTGAGTGAGTGGTCGAGTGGATGCCTAGGTGGACTGGTGGGAGGGTTGTCTCTGAGAGACTGTGTTTGGTCAGCTAATGTTAAAGCTATGCCATGTAATGATATACCCTACTAAAGTTTCACAACCCAGGAGGGGCGGTGGGGTAGCCTAGTGGTGAAGGCGTTCGCTCGTCACGCCAAAGACTCGGGTTCGATTCCCCACATGGGTACAATGTGCGAAGCCCATTTCTGGTGTCCCCCGCCGTGATATTGCTGGAATATTACTAAAAGCGGCGTAAAACCAAACTCACTCACTCACTCTTAACCCAGGAACGTTTTGATAACGTTGGTAATCTTTCAAATTCCGATTTCAGCTGTACTTTCTTTTGCAATACACATTTGCACGGACGGCACATCCATATGATGATGATAATCAATGAACTCGTTCAAACGAACACGTGCACACCTGAAAGTTTAAGTTTACTTGACCTCATACTCTTTCAGACCTAAGCACGCGCCTCCATAAAAAAATACATCAAAGGAACAATTGACATATGTTTGTACTGTCTCTTTATTGGTTTCTACAACTGTTTGGCGCATCGGTCTGATCATCCACAGAAATTCTGTAAAGCCGATAACCACGATTGACATGTCTTCTCCGCCTTCTTCAGATCAGGACTGGAAGCGGAATAAAACCCCGGCGTGCTTGTCTTCTAAGGCGATAAATTCCTTCTATAATACCAGGCCGCATCTGTAGTCTTATGGGCAGAGTGTGTGTCTGAAGAGTGAGGGTGGTTCGATCTTTGGTCACGTCATACCCAATGATGGTAGTTTTTGTTACCCAGCATATTGGAGTATAATGCATCTGAGTCAGTTGACATCAGCATGGTATCTCAGTGGCCAATATAACAGCAGCATTAATTCAGACCAGTTAAAGATGCCAAACAGCGCGCTGGCTATGTAGGTGCGATAATCATGAACGATCGTTCAACTCCACTTGTCACCTGACCAACTAATGAATTCAGGTTCCTCTTCATTGGTCGAATCCTAGATTATCACGATCATGAACTATGGTCTGCCATCACCTTATCTGGCCTCACCAAAGTAGCCCTGGAGCTCCTCGTCAAGCTGACACGCTCTAATTCAACTTAACTATCATTCAATTACCTTAATATATTTCATTCTTCCAGTCTCCCAGCAAATGTATCGTATCCTGATTGCGTAGATCGATGCTCATGGTGTCAATCACTGGATTGTCTGGTCCACATTAGGGTATTAACAGAAGCCCGTCCTAAAGCTGGAATATTGCTGAGTGCAGCGTTAAACAAACAACAAACTGATGACAAGGTGGTCACAAAATATGGGAACGACTTAATCATCGCTCACACTGTCGACATATGGCCAGCATGTGCTAACGTGCTGTTGCAGAAAATGTCTAACTTCAAACGCACCTCGCACATTTCCCTTCCATGTAAATGATTAACATTTATTGTTTTGCCATAACAAAGTCACAGTTTGAAGCCAGTGCCGACGGTTTACATGAGAATCAGTTTGTGTTTTCAGTAAAACAGACTGTAAACAAAACCTGCTTATTTTGAAACCCATAAATACAAACCGCAACGCCAGTGCGTGATTGACGCCTTTGCACTGAAACAACCAAACACATGTATCGATTATAGTGATGATAGTTTACACAGTAACACATCATGAAATAATGAATTAGTCAGGCTCCAAGACATCTTGTTTGTATAATTTGGGGTTGTTCGGGGCACGGGGGGTAAGGAGTGGGGATTCGGGGTGCTTAGGTTACTACATGTATAAGCAAGATTGGTCTATTAATTTTCAAAAATCAGTGTAAAGAAATTCCGTGTTGCTATATCCCGTTTTCGCTGCTCATGGCATGATTTGTGTTTTGAAGCTTTATATCAATATTCCTCGTAATCATACAATTTGTATCCTCTTTAACGTTAATGCTGTAGAAGACGAATACCATTTCTATTTATCTGCCCCGCCTATGAAACCCTTCGAAAGAAATATTTAACTTTTTTTAAATTTTACCCACCCAATTGAAATAGACATGACCATATTATTAACAAATGGAAATACTTTTGAATTACAGAACCTGTCAATGTATATGTATTTTGTATTTTTACATAGAAAATCTGTTTTAAATTTGTAATCTGTAAATATTTGACATATGCTTTTCTGCTGCTCACTTGTAAATATTGTGTATATAAATGTACTATAGGCCTGTGGATTTTAAATGCTGTGTAAGGACAGACATTGGCTGGTCTTGTTTGCTTGAAGACAGTGGTTACACTACAAGTAGGTACAGTCCGTTTGAGTCAGAAACGGACCGATGAATTGCAAATTTTATCATTGTACAAAATTGCCACATAAATATAGATAGTACACATGTTTATCATTTACTCATTTACCGGCACAGCACAGGCTAATGAATCAATGACTTGGTGGGCACTTGTGCACGTGCTTCTCTAAGACCTGGCTGTCCCTTTCTCTGCACTCCTCCCTCGTAACAAATAGTGAACTGTGTCAAAATTTTAATGATAGTTTCTTAAAGAACTTTTTTGGTGGAGTCAGGATAATTTTCAAATATAAGAAAGCTGTTGGGTATTAGTAAATGATAAACATGTGTACTTTTTATATTTATGTGGCAATTGGGTACAATAATAAAATTTGCAATTCATCGGTCCGTTTCTGACTCAAACGGACTGTAGGGTAAGATGACGGACATATGTAACAGATATAGTCCGTTTGGCTCAAAATCGGACCGATAAATTGCAATCTAACTCGAAAACTAATAAACATAAAATACTCAATGAAACGCTGATCATAATCAAAACATCATACCAACTCTGTGAGGTTTTTGCAGAATTTCTGTCCTAAAAATAAAAAAGTTGTTTAACAATCTATCATTAAAATATTGACACAGTTCACTATTTGTTACGAGGGAGGAGTGCAGAGAAAGGGACAGCCAGGTGTTCGAGAACGGATGGAGACGGCACAGCACAGGTTAATGAATACTAGTAAATAACTTTGTCTGTGAACGTGCTTCTCGAACACCTGGCTGTCCCTTTCTCCCTTATCTCAAGGGGGGATGTTGGACCACTGGAGGCGGTGGGGTGGCCTAATGGTTAAAGCGTCCGATCGTCACGCTGAAGATCCAGGTTCGATTGCACACATGGGTACAATGGCTGCAACACATTTCTGCTAATCCCCGCCGTGATGCTGCTGGAATATTGCTAAAAGCGGCGTAAAATCATACTCACTCACTCCCACAGGCGAAATGGCTTGGATATTGTCTCGTTTATTTGTGGAGTCACGGCAGGAAGAGCAGTTTGATTCTGATGAAGACATAGACAACCATAGTCAACTCAGGACAACACGGAATTCTGTTTCAGGGTATAAGATGTTTCAAACGAGAAATATACCACGAAAACAGAGGCCATATACCGATGTATGGTCTCTGACGAAAATGAGCAGAGGTCGTTTCTGTGATCAAGATTCAGAAAAGGTCTTGATTCTACACAGTTCAGATTCAAAGTACGATAACAATGTCAAAGGTACATATAAACTTTAATGGATGGATCATGAGACCATAACAAGTCGGGAGAATTTCAATTGAAAAGTGAATCACAATGACGTCACGAGTCCACAAGCGGGACAGGGGTCAAACGACCATGTCACAAGCTCAATAACGGGTATGTCCACCATCGGCATTGAGAACAGCAGTGCATCGACGACGCATAGAGCCTATCAAACGTGCAAGGAAGGCTTGTGGGATGTCACGCCAGATTCTCTCAAGTTCTGTTGCAAGGTCAAGGACGTTATCTGGCGGATGAGGAAGACGGCGTAGACGTCGATCCATCTCGTCCCAAACATGCTCTATCGGGGATGTTGCAAGAAATGCATAGCAACCCTTGCCTTATGAGGGCGGGCATTGTCCTGTTGGAATGTTAACCCAGGGCCATGACGTTGCAGAAAAAGGAATTGCCACAGGTCGAAGAATCTGATCCCTGTAGCCCACACCAGTTAAGTTGCCCTGAACAATCACCAAAGGAGTTCTTTGGCGTGCTGTTATTGCACCCCAAATCATCACGGAACCACCACCAAAGCGATTCCTCTCCAAGACACAGGCCTGTGCATAACGTTCTCCCACGCGTCTATAGGCACGTTGACGTCCATCACTATGGGAAATGTTAAACCTGGACTCATCTGTAAAAACAACATTTCTCCACCAGGACAAGGGTCTGCGGACATGATTTCGGCACCACATTCGGCGAGCTTGTCGATGATGTTGTGTCAGGATAGGCCGTATGGCGGGACGTCGTGGTCTGATCCCGTGGTGACGTAAACGTTGTCGAACTGTGTTGGGGTGGATACGGCGAAGTCCTGGGATGGTTCGGGCAGTCATCACTGCAGTCTAAAACCTGTGGCGAAGATAGGTCACCCTTATCCATCTGTCCTGTCTTGGCGTTGTTATACGTGGACGTCCATACGATGACGTCATTTGTGTTCTGGTAGCGTCTCACCAGGGCAGAAATGGTGTTCCTGTGGCAGTGGAAATGTGCAGCCACTTATCGTTGAGACATTCCCCCACGGACCATCCCAATGGCCTCATGACGTTGTGCAGACGTGAGCCTTGGCATGCTATACGTTTCAATAGCCGTTTAATTTTTTGAACGATCGCAAAGGCAGGGGTTGAGGTTTCCAAAGTGACAGTATTGTGTGGCATTCATTTGCTCTGTTTCTCTTTCCCGGAATGCAGGTGCAACAACGTATTGCACGTCTCAAGGACGAACCTACTGCCGTCACGGAACGTGGCACGTGCATGCATGTTGGATACATGTCACTAATCTCTGAGTTTAAATCCTTATGGGTCTACACAGGTTTGATAAATTTAGATTTTAAATTTTTGTATGCACAGTTTCTTTATGTGCCTAGTATATATTCAATGTTGGTATTTTGGATCAGGTTTACTAAGCGTCCGAGGCCATTAGACAAATGGTTTGACAGACAACCAGTTGACAGACACTGAACTAGAAGGTTAATTAGGGTAACACCCACGGGTATAATGGAACAGTCCACTGTCTTGTGAGTCGTGTAGGGTAAGTCTGAAACAGGTTCCAGAGAAGTTTGATTGTGATTGAGTGATAAATGATTAAATGAGTTCTCTTATCAAAATTGTTTTTACTATCAATTACTATCGAATACAAACACGGGTTTGTCACTGAGAGGTTTGATTGGGTTTTTTTTACAAAAAGCCCTCTCCCAATAATAGGCCTAGGATATGTACAACAGAAGTTAACTGAGAAAACGTTTTGTTGGAGAGATATAGATATGCACATATTTGAAAACATTTTGTTTTAAAGTTAATGAGACACCTGCATTCCATGTAATATAAGATTAATACCAATCAGTGTTCTTATTTTAACAATACTTTCTAGAGATTGTGACAGTTTATGTCTTTGAATAGCATACAATGGACATTCAAGGAAGTCATGAAAAACATTCTCACATCCATGGCCACATTAACATGATGCGTCATTTTTTAAATATTTATTCTAAATAAATCATAATGTGCACTCGTCACATATCTTAATCTTGTGTGCAAAACATTTAAATATTCCATATGAATAATATTTGGGTTCACATTTTTCTTTCACGTGGATATAAGATTTAAATGATGCAACAGAGTCGCAATTTCTAATAGCTATTTACAGGTCGCGTCCTTGAATGTGAGAGAAGCCGCAGTTGCAGTGGTTAGTTCAGCCATTAGACATTACTGCAGATGCATCCCTGTCGGTGGATTTATCATTAGTTCAGATATCCATGAGATAGACATTACGTTTTGACAGATGTACAATTTAAAGACGTCCATGACCACAATGTCGGACAAGTCTTGGATTTCAGAGATGTCATCCAAAGATTTTGATGTTCCACAGGAGATATCAAATATATCAACACTCGTTGATAAAGTAAAAATATCCTCGGCAAGCCTCGGATATTTGTAACTTTAGATCAGAAGACACTGAATTCTGCGAATTCTCTATTATCATCCAAAGCTGTGTTCCACAGGAGATATTGCTTATGTGAGATCAAACGATATCTCCTAGGAGATATCGTTTTGACAGTAGATTTTGTACGATACCGAGACAATGCTATGACGTCATGAACTTGATGACGTCACAATGCTATGACATAGCTGCACTGCTGTTCTAATGGCAGTACCGTGCTCAGAGATGTACATTTCATTGAAAACTAATGAAGAGTGATTTCGATGATAAATAGAATCTCACCCTCGTGTCTTCTGATATCAAATATATCAACACTCGTTGATAAAAGTAAAAATATCCTCGGCAAGCCTCGGATATTTGTAACTTTATCAACTCGTGGTGATATATTTGATATCAAAAGACACTCGGGTGAGATTCTCTATGTATCGAACTTCCGGTTGTCGCGAAGTAAATACGTAGTCCCTTCGTATGCTTTTAATGTTTGGTTGTGTCGAGGCATTTACGTACGTCTCTTCAACTTCGATCCAACAGGTTCATTCATCTCGTGCGTGCGTACGTGCATGCGTGCCAATCCTCACATTATCACCTCAGAGGGAGAGAGAGAAGTATTTTAAATTGATACACCTGTTCTGTTTATTACTTCTAGGCGTAAGCATACCTTGCCATTAGAAGCATACCTTGCCATTAGAAATGAACATGATGAAACCAGGCCGACCTCATTATTGGGAAACAGAATTAATGATATACTCGAATAAAAATATTGATTCTTATCCTCTGAAATCCATATTTGTCAATGTAACTTAAATATTTAAAATGTAATGTCAAGGCGTTCGCCCTCTGTAACTTTTAGATGGGTAAGAAATATCAATATTACATAATCACTATGTTTTATCTAATCCTTATGAAGATAGAGCCAGATATTATAGTAAACGTTTATCAGTCATTAGATCCGAACTTCAGCACATTATGGAGACAAAAATCAATAGTTGAGTCCTGTTCATGAAACAAGCAAACATAATTAGTCACGTTCTTGTCTCGGTTGATTTTTCTATACAGTTTTTAATCGGAATCGAAATGGCTAATAATGTTAGTTTGGCGAATAACATAACCTAATTCCTTCAAGACAATGAAGTTTCAATATTCCTTGATGTTTTCACTGGTAGCAGGTGATTGAGTGCAATCGAAGTTTGGGCTGACTGACTGACTGACTGAGTTTGGTTTTACGCCGCTTTTAGCAATATTCCAGCAACATCACGGCGGGGGACACCAGAAATAGGCTTCACATATTGTACCCATGTGGGGATTCGAACCCGGGTCTTCGGCGTGACGAGCCAACGCTTTTAACCATTAGGCTACCCCACCGCCCCTCGAAGTTTGGAGTACATTGCCAATTAGAATATTAGGGATCAAACTGAAGTCGCCTGGTATTCTTTGTGAAAGTATCGATGCTCATGCGTTTGATCACTGGATTGTCTGGTCCAGACTCGATCATTTACAGACCGACGCCATATAGCTGAAATATTGCTGAGTGCGCCGTAAAACTAAACTCACTCACTCACTTTGTGAAAGTATTGACGTATTGAAAGAAAGTGTTAATTGTATTGAACAATGTCGCGTCGACTGCACGCGACGGTGCACTTTAGGAACATAATAAACAATAGCACATAAGAGACAGGCCTCGTTACCAGCAATCCAGAGACAGCGGGAGCCAAGACGGAGACAAGACGCTCACATGGCTCAGACAGTAGACATTTTCACTCTGCTTCCTGGACTGTGAAATGGCGACGTGTCCTTGATCCGCCATGTGTACGTCAGCTGTTGTGAGATACCCATTGATATATGATGAATGTAATGTGGCAGGACATGCATCACCACCAAATGTATTTCTCGTTTGTTTCATGTTTAGCCGCCATCAAACATTGGCGTAGCTTTCTTATTCTTATAGTTTCTTATTCTTATTTATGCAGTGAACAGCCTCGACCGGGCAATCCAGTGATTAACATGATGAGCATCGATCATAGCAATATTGGGATACGATGACATGCAGGAGCCAAGTCGGACGCCCTGATACCGGTATTTACGGCAAGCGTGGGTTTCGGGAGACCTGGATCATCACGGGATTACTAACTGACTACGCCAATGATTGATGCTGTACCACCAGAATATTTGGAACAGAGCCTTGTCCAGTAGCTCGGCAGTACACCTGGTTCAGATTGCGGCTTTTAGGGTCAACTCGTTCTGTAACCTTTGTAATATTTCTGGCAATGATGGCGCAGTAATAACGCAGGATTCCCTGTTCAATCCAGGGTTGCATGGCTCTCTTGCGCACAAAGCTTTTTGAAGGTGAGGTGAAGTCTAGATTAACTGTAAACCGTCACCGAGCAATCCCTTCCTATATAGTTCGTGCAACATGACGGCAGAAAATTGGAAGTTATTTTTATTTTGTAATTTGTTTTCCTATTATTTCTGTCAGTATCCTGGTGTGTTGTTATCGCGAGGTTTGAACCTGATCTTATACTGGGGCGTGTTGTAGAAGGCGGTGAAGCCAATGTCTCTAGGGTCAGGCGAGGGGAGTGGGTGGGCGTGGTCAGCCTCCAGGTGGAAGTGCTGTAGTATAGTGACCACGCCCAGAAAGAGACGGACCCGGGCCAAGATTTCACCAACACACTGACGCTTGCCGATCCCGAATGTCAGCAGCCTGAAACAGATAATACAAGTAATTGGTAGTCCCTCCCGATCGTGCGTATTGAGTGAAACACCGATTAGGCTGTTCGTATTTGTTTCTGTGTCCTCCATATCCAGCCATCCGGCCTGGATTTTCTTTCAGACGTGGAAAAATAACACTTTTTAATTCAACTAAATTTTATGAAATCGATGCCCAGTGCCCACTTGCACAAAGTTATCTTAGCGCTGAGACAGTCTGAATGATTGAGAAAGGGGTGCTCACTATTGAGAAAAGAAGGGGTGCACACTTTATTTTCACCCGAGTTTCAATGGTCATTTAGGGTTGCGCGCACCCCTGCAAACCCACAAACCCAAACCCCACCCCGGAGCCGCCTATGTACAAAAGGCGAGCAGAAAAATGCGACTTTTCACAGACGTAGTTTCAAAATTTATTTACTGATAAATTCAGTTATATTTTACATACATCCACTCTGGATACTGAAGTTTACATTTATGCAAGTCAATAGTCTGTTAGCCCACCGTTTCTCTCGATGCACTGCTGAATACGGCGTCCCATGCTGTCAATCCAATTGTCTATGTAGTTTTTAGGTAGGTCCACCCATATTTGACCGAGGAGATTAGACCACTCTTCGGTTCCAACTTTTCTAATTTGTCCTTCATAATCTGCCACACATTTTCAATTGGGTTCAGGTCGATGCCGCTGGAAATTTTTGTAAGGTTACGTGACTCGTTTCAAACCAGTTGCAGGTGTGTCTTGACTTGTGTACATGTGCATTGTCCTGTAAAAGTTTGAAAGGTATTCCACTCTGTCCTATATGGGATTCCACAATGCCTTCTTGTATAAGTTGACAGTGAATCCATCCTTCCTGTAATAGTTAGCAGCGGCGTTACCCCGAGTTTGCCTATACCACCCAAACCATGACAGTGGGTGAGAACTTCGGAACCATTTTGCAGCTACGTCCACCTCTTGACCACCTCTTTCTTTTGATCCTATAAAACTGAAACTTTGATTCGTCCGTAAAAATCACATTTGAAAAGTCTGTACCCTCACATCCCTGCACCACTCGAGCCTTTTCTCCATATGTGCTGTTGTCATCAACGGAACTTTCTTCGGCACTCGCTTGACATATCCAGATTGCTTTAAAGATCTTCTGATTGTCCAATCTGATACCTTAGGGGTTCCTTGACTTGAAGCACGGCAAGCTGTTTTGCAGACCAGTTTGGGTACGCCGCCGCGAGACGCGCAATACGTCGTCTGTCACACAGAGGCTTGTAACGCTAAAAACTGCCATCAAGGCATATATTGTCACTGACGGGGTCTTAGTACTATATATAAGGAATCCTTTTATATAGTACTACAACCCCGTCAGTGACAGTAATCCTTTGCCCCATGAGTAGCACGACGTCCCGATCCAGCCTGTCGCTCTGTCCCTAACCCTGCGTCAAATTTCTTCAAATTTCGGTAAATAGAGGCCCGATGCAGACCGTCAATTTCACAAGTCTAGTGACGAATGTAACACCTGCTTCATGATATGCCAAGAGTCGATTTCTGTTGTTTTGTAACGTCATGGCAAAGCTTCAGTATCGTCTGCTAGCAACGCGGTCACGTTATCAAGCCATCCCTGAACCCAAGGGAGATAATTCCATACCAACGAGGCAAGCTACTGGCAGCTAGAAACAATGTATTTCGGCTTTTTTGATAGTAGGATCGCATTTTTTGTCGCATTTTTTCTGCTCGTTACTATATGTTAAAGTATGGGAACTACAACTATAATTTTGCTTTGTGCAAGTTGGCCCCGCCGCGACAGATAACAACTTTTGCGTTTTCAATGATGATAGTTTCTTAAACAACTTTTTTGGTGGAGTCCGGAAAATTTTCAAATATAAGAAAGCTGTTGGGTATTAGTAAATGATAAACGTGTGTACTATTTATATTTATGTGGCAATTATGTATAATGATAAAATTTGCAATTCATCAGTCAGTTTCTGACTCAGACGGACTGTATGTTGTTAAAAAGACAAGGCTTGCTTAAATCATGCTCCGTGTGTTCTGGTGAAATACTGCTATCCATCGAGCGAACAACCTTGGGTTTGGAATGGACACAGCAGTTGGTTACCCCTTCTCTGTCATGAAGCGCGTGTAAAATCTCCAACTATCATTCCACAGCTGATAGCAATAACACCCACCCGCGAGTGAGTGTGTGAGCTAATAGCAATACAACACACCCATGAGTGAGTGAGTGGGCGAGTGAGCTTTCACAGACAGCCGAAGAATGAAAGGCATTGATAACATATTACCCATGCCATGAAACTATAACCACAATATGTTAGATTTCCTTTTTAACGCAACCAGGAACCACCCTCACTACCCTCACCCTCACCCACCACCACACATCCTCCCCAATTCACATCATAATTCACCCCCGCCTCTCCCTCTCACCTCTGTCTCCTTTGGTCCTCTGGGGGCACGAGTTGACCGTGCTCGTCCAGGAATCGTTCCGGGATGTATTTGTACGGTTCGTTCCAGAAGGAAGGGTCATGATGCACGAACCAGATATTGTACCACACCTAGGGCAGAAAAACACATACTGAAGACAAGATGTAAGGGAACGGTTGATAAAAATAAACTCATAGAAACGAATAAAAGATCACATGAAAGTACAAGTGTTCCTTTATTCTTTTCCAGTTTTCTTCACAAGGTATGTATTGCGCTGTGGGTGAAAATCTGGAAATAAATAGAGGAACACTTGTACATGTGTTCCCTTATTCGTTTCCATGACTATATGTGTTGAAATATTTCACAATTTGCGGCTAGGGTCGTCCGTATTTTTCTCCTGTGTCTCCATCTCCCGCCCAAACTGAAATTTCATTCCGATGTGAAATATTAAAACGTTTTCATATCTCATTTTACCCAGCTGCTGTGATATGATATGATAAAACATACCCTCACCCAAGACTAACATCTAGTCTCTGAAATGAACGTATATTACAGGATAAAACTGTTGATAAAAAATACTCATAAAATATAATGAAAAGGAGCCCAGAGAGTTTCTTCATTTTAACTGGGGGAAATCTAGACTTGCATGGGCTGTCTGAGATAAATTTGTTTCAGGGTCTGTACGACAGACTAACTCTTACCCCTGTACTACATAAAAAGTAGATAAGATTCATCTTTCTTCGTCTACTTTTATTATAGAATGGTTTCCGAAACAGTTGGCGTGATCTTCATCATAAATGAGTTTAAAGGCTATTAACCAGTCACCTGATAGCTATAATTTCGGGGGCCGTAGGGTAGCCTAGTGATTAAAGCGTTCGCTCGTCACGAAGAAGACCCGGGTTCGTTTCCCCACATGGGTACAATGTGTGAAGCTCATTTCCGGTGTCCCACGCCATGAGATTGTTGAAATACTGAAACGGCGTAACATTTAACTCACTCACTCACTCTATAATTTCGAAAAATAAGTCAGACAATTTGTGAAAAACATTTGTTTTTCCGCCCGCCCGATATTTAACTGGTTAAGGTTGGAGATGAGAAACCCATTAAACATACGGATGGCCAAACGCACATAGCCGCACCATTACAAGTGAATACAACGGATAATAGTGTGTAAGTAGTATTAAAGAAGGGAGTTCGATTCCCGTCGATCTCGCGACCTCAAATTTTACGCCCTTGAACTTCACTCACCAGATTGATTTCCAATGCTCCTCAGTCTAAAACATCTATCAGAATGCGAATTACAGAGCAGGACCAGCGCCAATAACTGAGACATACAAATATACAGGGACGTTGGGATTTGTATTTTAGAAAACATGTTTGAGGGTGATATTTTAATCCCAAAAAATCCGATGTGCTTCCTCGCCATTGTGACCCGTGAAGGTCCGGGTTAGAATGAGCCTTCAGTAACCCATGCTTGTCGTAAGAGGCGACTAACGGGATCGGGTGGTCAGGCTCGCTGGCTTGGTTGGCACATGTCATCGGTTCCCAATTGCGCAGATCGATGCTCATGCTGTTGTTCACTGGATTGTCTGGTCCAGACTCGATTATTTACAGACCGCCACCATGTAGCTGGAATATTGCTGAGTGCGGCGTAAAACTAAACTCACTCACTCACTCCTCACCATTGTCTTCCTAGGTATGTGAAAGCCGTGCAGGCGAGTGTCCTGGATGCATGTTCTCATTGGAGGGAGGGCCACAGGAGGCGTGAAGCGGAGAGATTCCAAGATGGCCGCTCTCGTATACGGCATGTTGGTCCGATCCTGCAGTCTCGCCAAGCGCGTTGTTCCGATAACTTGCGATATTTCCTCTTGAATCTTCTTCTGTACATCCGGGTTATGAACCAGTGTTAAGAGCATGGTGTACAGCGTCCCCCGCGTTGTCAACACACCTGACAGGTAAAGGAAGACAGTGTCACATCGCGAAGGAAGACGACAGTGGGTTTAACGTTGTATTCAAAGACTACAGGAACATTCTAAACATACTGCTTTTATCCCACGGTTCTACGTTACATGAAACGTATTTCACTTTTGTGTCGGCGACCCTTCTCAGTATGGAAGGCAAGCACAATAAAACGCCTGTGCTTGATACTGATGCTGGCAACTTTGGTCGAACTAATTGCAATGGTCCCTGTTTGGTGCTGACGTTCAAGGGTTCATTGTCAAATAGAAATGGGTGTTTGAACACGATCTTGTCACGGGGCGATATTTGCTGTTCCTTCGACCGGTTGGCTGAAGTGTCTCAGGACATAATATATAGACACCGTGTGTCACTACAAAGAAGGTTTATACAAAAAAATAATCTGTGTGATTTCAGGGGATTTGTGTTCCGAAACAATACGTTTAGAACCATTTGTGTAAAAAACGCTTTCTTCACTGCCAGCAGACATAATCCTCTTTGCCTAACTTTAACAAGACAAGAGGAATGGCAATGTGTTTCTTTCACAATTATTATATGAAATACTACAAACCACACATGTGTATATAAGTAGTTCCGATTAAATATCCATTTTTCCAACGTGACCTTGGAAGGTGGTGTTAGCCTAGTTGTCAAAGTGCTCGCTTCACCAAAGGCTCAGGATCAATTCTCTGTATAATACAATTTGTAAAATTCATTCTGTTTTGTCCCCCGTCGCGACCTGGCTTGATTATTGCTACAGCGTCGTTAAACCCTACTTACTCTCTAACCTGAGCTCCCCATGGTATTCAGGCGAGTACACGCGACTACAGCCGTCACGCACCTGCCACCAGCCCGTCCAGCAGAACCCCCTTGACGGCGTTCCTAGATATCTTTCCCGCGTCGCGCTCCCGCAGCAACATCGTGTACAGACAGTCTGGCATAGCCTCGCCCTGACGCTGAAATAGTAACATTGTGTCAGATAGTCACGCAGTGATGCTTAGAAAGTAACATCGCGTACAGACAGTCAGGTATAGCCTCGCCCTGACGCTGAAATAGTAACATTGTGTCAGATGTCTCGCAATGATGCTTAGAAAGTAACATCTATTGAACAGTCAGAAACAGCCTCGTCCTGACGCTGAAGCAGTAGCCTCGTGTACAGTCAGTCATAGCCTCGTTATGACGCTGAAATGGTAACATCGTTTCAGGCGGGCAGACAGAGTCGCCTGACGCTGAAACAGAAGCTTCGTGTACTCTCAGACAGTCAGACATAGCTTAAACAGTGACATCCTGTCAGACAGTCAGAACCTCACAGGTATATTTCACGGCTATGAAGAGTCTGACCCAAGCAGAATACTGACTCGATACACCCCTTGGGTACAATGCGTTAAAACCCTCGTCAATACATGATGTAGATAGAATGACGATAGAGGGGGCCTAAAAGCGACCCCACTGAAATAAGATGGTACAAGACAATCAGAATAGTATGCGACTGTTTGGGTTCTTTTTATGTCCTAACGTCTACAGCGCGCTGCCAGAACTTGTAGGCACCTCTTTCATCTGTTCGATCGCTGTAATGAGTTTGTCTCTGTTTGTCTTGATGTCCCTGCACGTTCTACCAGTCTCGGAGGGAATCCAGGCCGTCCACGGCATCGTGTCCAGGATGGAGGAGCGTTTGAAGTGGGTGATGTAATTGAAGCCGTCAACGATGTTATTGACGTATTCCAAAATGTCTTCTCCTGGATCGAAACGTCTGCCTACAGCCTGGGTAGGGAAGAAGAACTAGAATGGTTATCTGTAGAGAATAGTCATCGGGATGAAATGGAGGTCACAGGCAGACTTATGCTCGGAATATATATAATTTGGATAGACAAAAATAATTCTGCTTTATTATAATAAATTGAAAAGAAGACCCAGTGAGTTGGGAGATTCAAAACCGGAAGAAATCTAGACTTGCTTCATTTAGGGCTTTAGCAATGTGGAAGGAGTTGGTTGGAGGGGGACATAATGCCTTTCAGGAACTGGGGCACGATTAGGAGGTCGATAATGGCTCGACGACTGAGTATGAGGTGAACTTTACGAACGGGTAGGAGTTCCATTCGGAAAGCAATACCAGTGTTAGAACTATGTAGGTTTCTGTTCAAGCATAGATGCACTAAATGTTGATACGACTACCGTACGTGCAACTCTAATTGTGGCATTTACGAAGCTCGCAGTGACAAGATTCTAGCTGATGGGTCGTTGTCCTGTTTCACAAAGCAATGGTAGTGAAGCACTAGCGTATACGTCATTCGTAACTTACACTATGTCGCAAACCTTTGCTGCAGTCTTAGCGCTACGCACGATCGACTTATGAAAAGGGCCAGGACCCGGTTGTATCCGGCAAGAAACCCCATACTTTAAAAAAGATAAACAACACTCATATCGTTACGTTCACTTGGAACGGACTCAGCGCCATGGACCCGTTTTACAAAAGGCTTGTAGTGCTACGTTCATCGTGATTCCCATAGTTTAACAGTCACATACGACAATAGACTAACTCTTAGTCTCTGAATATATATAATTTTGATTGCCACAGATAAACCCATTTAAATTTACAAGGAGCCCCGGGGAGACCAGAGATTCCTGAACCTGGGAAAATCTAGACTTGCTTCATTTAGGGCTTTAGCAATGCCGGGAGGGCAAGGCTGTAGGGAAAATAATGTGGTTCAGGGACTGTGAGACAGACTAATACCACAATGACTTTGTTGAACGTGCCCAGGGCTCACATGCACAAAGCGATCTTAGCACTACGACTATCTTAGTTCTGTGTTAGAGTAGGGAGTTACGGTTATCGTAGCGCTAAGATCGCTTTGTGCAAGCGGTCCAGATGTGTGTCTACTGACCAATATGAGTATCACATTACAGACATAATTATGTATGTCCGCCAGACAGTCGTAGGGTCGGCATCCGGAGTCTCTGAGTCGCGCCACAACTCGACGCAACTCTTCCTGTGCATGTCGCTCCACGTTCAGCAGGGACGTCCCGTACTGCTTGATCCCACGATGCGCTATCTTCCGCAGTAGCTGCCATCTCTCCGTATTGGACTGGAACACGATGTCGTCTGGGACCAGGTTAATCCCTGCGTAACATTTTATTCTTCCACTGAACGCTGTGCTGTATTCGGACGACTCCAGCATCTCCTTGATGAGTTTGTAGGAATGGAGAACGACAACAGGGTGTGAAAACACGTAAAACGTAAAAATACCGCCGTAAGGACGCCCGAGCTCTTCCAGTTCCAGGGGTACTTTCTCAAGTTTTAAATCCCGTAGGTTCCCGGTAAACCGGCGTGGCTTCGGACCCGGAGGAAGGTTGCTGTGATCGTTTCGTGACCTTGACCTTAGAGTTCTATACAATATAGTCAATATGGCCACAAAAGGCCTACAATAATCATGGTCGCGGCTTAGTTAGTAACATAGAAACTTGTGACTCTTGAAACAACTCTGAAACATAATGAAAAACGAATTTGAACCTGTATAATACTATGTATTTGCCAAAGGTGATATAGCCATACCTCTCAAAAGACGTAAAAGAACACCCTCCGTTTTTTGTGGGTTTTTTTTAAGCTAATCTTTTTTAATACATGCAACGTTTTATTGATAACAACTTTTATTATTGTTTGTAACGAATTACTTCTTGTCCCTCCATCACATATTCATCCTGATGGGGGCGGTGGGGTAGCCTAGTGGTTAATGCGTTCGTTCGTCACGCCGAAGACCCGGGTTCGATTCCCCACATATACGTACAATGTGTGAATCCAATTTCTGGTGTCCCCCCGCCGTGATATTGCTGGAGTATTGTTAGAAGCGGCGTAAAAAGCGGAGGAGGAAGAAGCCGTGGTATTACTTTGATGGACCTTTCAGAAGCTGAGGTGATTAAGAATGATGATAATGTTATGGATACAGAATAAAGAAGTTGTATATCCATAATATTTTCATCAATCTTTAAGCCGTGATATGTCGTTACAAAGAGAAGAAGAAGTTCTTGCTATTTATGACTGACTGACTGACTGACTGACTGTGTTTGGTTTTACGCCGCTTTTAGCAATATTCCAGCAACATCACGGCGGGGGACACCAGAAATGGGCTTTACACATTGTACCCATGTGGGGATTCGAACCCGGGTTTTCGGCGTGACGAGCCAACGCTTTAACCACTAGGCTACCCCACCGCCCCCTTTGTTATTTATGAACAGTAGTATGAGAGAATAGGGTGTTCTTCTACATCTTCTGACTGGCATACGTTTGTGATGCATCAATAGACATGCCATGTGTTACAATTGATATTGTTATCATTATACGTGTCGTCGATCATTATCATTATATTCTGATCACACCAATATTTGTATTTGTAGGTTTTACACTTTAAGAATGTTCAGACCGTTGATTTTACGAATACAAGTCATATAAAAAAATTGAAATTAAACTGCAATATATGTATACTCTTCAAACCTGGATTTGTTTGGAAATCAATGTTTCTCCAAACGTTACAAGGCTAAAACGAAGGCGTAAGACTGAAAAGCTACGATTGTGAAATACTACAATCAGCAACCGTGAAGATCCTGGGTGCAATTGTCTTCAACAGTCCATGCTTGTCGTATCAGACAACAGAAGGTGCCGTGTGGTCAGGCTCATGACTTAGGTTGATGTATGTCATCGTGTCTCAGTTGCATAGATCGATACACATGTCAATCACTGGATTATTGTGTCTGGCCCAGACTCGATTATTCACAAATCGCAGTCGTACAGCTGTAATATCGCTGAAGGAGACGTTAAACAAGAAGCGAAAAAACTATGATCATCTTGTTCTGTGTTGAGCTATATTAGGATAGTCACGTTTGAAGATATCGTTATTAAACA